>NC_133658.1:283230227-283547014 GCF_037893015.1 Macrotis lagotis
GAATTACTGTTTGTTGAGTTGCTCATTTGCCTAATTATATGCCTCCCTGACCCCACTCACTGGGAACATTGCAAAAGGCTTCCTTCCACGTTCTGGCACAAACCCAAGGAATGAATTTTATACTTGACATACAACAGAAACTTTTCCTAATTCTTCCCCCCATCCTTGCCACTGCTAGTTCTCTTTTTCTAAATCTACATCCCATTTGTATAGGTTTTCATTTATTCAATTTATATTTATAATGCATATTTAAAAGTTACATATTTTAATATACTTCATATTTCCCCCATAGATTGTCAGCTCTCTGAGACTAGGGAATGCTCTCATTCTTTTTACTTGTATCTTCATGGTTTAGCACAATGCTTGGCCCAGGGTAAATGTTTGTTGTGGTTATTGTTGTTCAGAATATTTGCTGGTTCCATGACTGATACGGAGATTTGTTTTGAATGACTTCACTTGTATGATATCACATCTTGCTTTCTCAATGAGTGGGAGAAATTTATCAGGGAGAGAGATAATTTGAAACTTAACATTTTTGAAATTAGGAAATATTTAATTAATGTATTAAAAATGTAAAAAAACACATTTTTGATTGATAAAAAAGTCTATCTCATCTTCATAGATGTTTTATATCCCTGTTTTATGTACCCCTATTTTCTCAGGTTCCAAGTGCCAAATCTGGGAAAGGTCAAATTAGTGTCAAAGTCCTTTGTTGGGCTGCCATTTATGATCTGAATGCCATTTCTCAACTTTTGAAGAAAGAAGAGTAGAAGGACGGAAGGAAACAAAGGGAAGGAAGGAAGGAAACAAAGGACGAAAAGAAGGGAAAGAGAGAGGAAGAGAGGAAATAGTTATATTGCAGGTAAAAGAGGGGGAGGAAGAAAGAAAGAATGGAAAGAAGGAAAGAATGAGAGAAATAAGAAAGGGAGGGAGAGAGGAAATAAGGAAGAGAAGCAAAGAGGGAAAGGAAAGAAGGAAGGAAATTAATAATTAGTAAACACTTACTTTGGGCCAAACTATGCTAAATGGTTTATAAATATTATCTTATTTAATGCCCATAACAACTCTGAGACTCTAGAATTTGACTGATTGGAATTTTATGAGTTTTTGCATATAAGAAGAGCCATCAGAATCTCTACTTTTTAGGTTCAACTTTATTAGGCTGAATCACTGTAGTATCGGATCTTCTCTATCAAGGGAAACAAGAAAGAACAGAGCAGGAATGACAGAGCCTAATGTGAGGCTATGAAGGCCAGCCAGAGAAGTTGGGAGGCAGCAGAAATTTAATTCCTATTTCCTTCAGTGTCCTTCCCACACTGTCAGTATGGAGCACAGCTCAAAGCTTGGAAACCTTTGCCAGCTTTTCACAATTAAGATCAGGAGTTTGGAACAAAGGATTGAGTTGGAGAGTGAAAGCATAGGAAAACCGAAAGGGTTTTTGGTTCCTTCCTGGCCTCTCTTTCATTTGTATAGGATGCTAAAGGAACTTGCTAGTTTCTAGTCCTGAGTAAGATAGTTGACTGAGACAGAGGACTGGGAAACCCCAGACATGGTTCAAAAGACAGAACTCTATGAACTCTACTTAGCTGGCTGGCTGTTTTGTGTTTCAGGAGAAACAAAAAGCTCCTTCTAGTGAGAAAACCCCTTTACAGAATCATAAATCAGCTCTAACTTGAAGGAACCTCCAGAGACCATTAACCCAATCCTAAAATTCTGCATAGAAGAAACAGACTAATTCAGGGTAAGTGACTTGGACAAAGTCATACATGTAAGTAAACCTTGGTGACAGGATATGAAACCAAGACTTCAGAGATGGCAGGGACTTTTCCCATGCCACTACAGTTAGGGCTGTGGAAACTGGGCAGACTTTCATAGGAACAGAAGAAGTTGAGGATTTTCCCTTTTATGATACTGGGAGTGTGAAGATTAATTAGAACTTCTAGATTCTAATAAGAGAGAGAGGCAGAGACCATCCTTCTCTTGAGAAAGGGGTAGCATCTCAGCTTAGTTGTCCAGCTGAAGCCAAAAGCAGAGAGGAAACTACATAACCACATTTCAGTAGTGTCATGCTAACAGTAACAGGCAGACCAGTGGAGTAGTAACAAAAAGCAGCCAGTTGGACCACATCCAACAGAGATGACATGTCTTGCAGCAACTATGTGGCCTGGGTGACCACTGGGGAGCAGCATCTGTAAGACCAGTGTAGTGGCATCACAAGAAAATGTCACCACTGAGGCATGAGTTGACTCTTCCACTCACATAGGCACCCTTTCCATCTGTGTTTCTTATTTGTGATCCCTTTTACATATAAACCCACTCACATAGATTCTCCGTGTTTGTGCCCTTCCACATTTGTTTCCAAGATGTGTTGATTCTGTCTATTTGAGGTATGTTTATTTGTGAAAGAGTATCTGTTGTTGTTGCTGTTGCTGAGTCATTTCAGTTGTGATTCCATTTGGAGTTTTTTTTTGGCAAAGATCCTAGAATGGTTTGCCATTTACTTATTCAGTTCATTTTACCAGATGAGAAAAATGAGATGAACAGGGTTCAATGTCTTGCCAAAGGTCACACAGCTAGTACGTTTATGAGGCTGGATTTGAATTCAGGTCTTCCAGAGTTTCTTCTACATGTGAACCCCACTCACATATTCTTTTGTATCCTTTCACATTTGTCCCCAAGATGCATTGATTCTACTCAATGTCAATGTGTTTATTTGTGAGTAAACCCCCTAGTTCATCAGAGAGAATGAGTACTTTTCTTAATTGATTAAAGGTAGAGGTCATTATTACCCCCATTTTACAAATGAGGAAACTGAGACAAGTAGAGACTAAGTGATTTGTCCAGGATCCTACAGCTAGTAAATATCTGAGAATAAATTTGAAAGTCTTCTTGACCCAGGTCTCCACTTCATCCACAACGCCATCAGGAACCATAGAGAACCTTGCACCTGGAGGTCCTTTATGTGAGGATGGGAAGTACCCCCATGTGCTTTGAAATTAATAACTATAGCTTGGACAACACATCTTTACCCATGGATCAGGTTTGCTCTCTCTTCTTAACATGCCTGATTTTGTAAAGGCACTTGCATAACTTCTCTTATAGGCAGGCAAACACACAACTTTAATGTTTAGTGAGAAGCTTAGGTGCTTGGGGAAGGAGGAAACAAATTGAAATTTCCTTTGTTCCAATCTCAGAGAATAAGGTGGCTCTCCTCCTTGCCAAGGCTAACTCCTTCAATTGTATGTTTTTTTTAATCAATCAGGTATCAGAATTGAGATTTGGACTTAGTTTTTTAGGTACAACTAAGTGGTGAAGTGGGTAGAAAGATGGACTTGGGAATCAGGAAGATCTGAGTTCAAAATCTACCTTAGACATATGCTAACTGTGTCATTTCAAGCAAGTCATTTAACCTTCTGTGCCTTAGTCCTTCATCCATAAAATGAGGGGATTGCATTTGCTTGGCCTCCAAAGTACCATCTAACTCTAAATCTCTGACCCTTTGATGCTATGATTCTGAGGAAAGGACTTTCTAAAGCTTCCTAATCAAAAACAAAGATGAGATTTGAACCCAGATTCAAATCTCATGCTCTTTCTACTACAATCATTCTTCCTTTCCTGAAAGACCAATTCTATTCATACAACTGAAAAAGGAACTGAAGCAATTAACCAGATAACTCAGTCTAAAAAATCCTCACAATAAGTGTGATCAATTCTTCACTTCATTTTTCCTGTGTAATTGCAACCTCAAATATACCCTCTAGTAGGTATAGAAACCGGAACAAATGAAGCTTATCTTTGGCAGGGGCTGTGGTAAGAACTAAATGCGCCTTTCTTTTCTCCTTGCAGGCACAGATTCCTGGATGTTGAAAAGCTTATTAAAATTCTGCTTTCATACACACTAGTCTCCCCCCCCCTTCTCTCTCTGGGGCCTGCTGTCTCTGACGTAAGGCCTTCGCACAGAGGGGAGATGCCAACCAGCCCTGTGAGAGTGGACCATTAGTTTTTACACAGGATGATTGCCCCCAGATGTTGCCTGTAGGTCTCAGGCTGAGATTTCAGGTTCGGCGAGTATTTGGATGAGACAGTAGCTCCTGGCATCTATCTTGCCCACTTCTAAGACCTTGAACTTGGCAGAGAGAGCATAATTGAAGGACTTCTGGGCTCATTCTTAATACTGAAGGGAAGCCACCCATTATAATAAGTACTAGTAATTGCTGTTCTGAATTCTTCATATAATATAAGGAAATCTTGACTCTTTGAGGCCATCTGGCAAACATGGCAATACATCTTTATTACTACTTTATTTTCATGTTCATCTGGGTTAGACTTTTTAGTTGCACCAAGTTGTACACCCTCAGTTAGAAAAAATAATAAATCTTGAATAACAGAATCATAGATTTGTAGCAGTAAGGAACCTGAGAGATTATCCAGTCTCACTCTCTTTTTTTTACAGATCAGGAAACTAACACTCTGAGAGGACAAATTATTTCTCCAAGATCATAGAAGCAGTAGGTAGCAGAGTCTAGATTAGAACTCAGGTTTTCTTAGGGTTATAGTATTTAGAGTGTGATATCAGGTAATTTCTAATTCAGTTCTTTCATTTTACAGATGAGGAAACTGGATCTTAGAGGAAAGAAAAAGATTTAAGTAGAAAAATCAGAATTTATACTCAGTTCATCTGATTTTGAATCCAGTCCATCATATCCTGACAACATGAATCCTCTGTACTATACCAACAAATATGCAACTTTTCATCTCCCTTTCCATCATTTTGTGTTTTAGTCTTTGACTTGGGGCTGCTGGAAGGTAGCAACATGGCCTCCCCCCCTCCCCTATTTCCTTCCTCAAGATGCACTCCTTGAAATTCTCAGAAGAAGAGCTCCATGGACAAAGAAGGAGATTGCTGATTCTTACAAGATTTGCTTTCTGTTGTTTCATTTGGATAAGGAAAGGTGGTCAATCTCTAACCCCACCCTATGTCCCCCAGGCCTCATGCTGCTTCATAAATCTTAGGCATTTGGTAAAATATACAAAAGAAGAAAGTACTTTTTGCTTTTAGCTCCATCTTTGCTCTTCTGTTATTCAGATTCTTCTTGCAGTTCCCATGGGCTTCAACTACTGTGTTTATGACTCATTTGTGCTCAAAAATAACTCATGCCAAACTAAACACTCCTATCCAAGAATCTTCTTTCTCAACAACCTTGCCCAAGTTCTTTCAGTCTCTCTTTTGGAGTGATTTTTTTTCTTATGTGCCAGATTGGGATCAGCTGATTTGTCACACACTCATAGCTGACATTCATTTGGCACCTGCAAGTTTGCAAATCACTTAACATTTACTATTTCATTTGTTTCTCCCAACAACCTAGTGAGATAAATTATTACAGATATTATTATTCTCATTTTGTATTTGAGGAAGACTTAAAGTACTTAAATGGCTCACCCCAAAGTCCCCATGTTTAAAACTTTCTATGGGTCAGCATAGAACCCTAAACCTCTAATGACATGCTTGCTTTTTGCAAAGGACATAATAGTTCAGATAAGAGCCATTTATTCAAAAAAGCACAGCAATAATGGGAAAGAGACTCTTTTATGCCAACAAGATGTCTATAATGCTACTCTGGATCATAGATTTCCATGCCACTGATTAATCAATGAATCAATAAACATTAATTAAATGCTTTCTATGTACTAGTATCTACTACTTTTGTTTTATTAAACAAAAGCCAAGTAGACTATCCCTAGGTTAAGAAGAAGTCTTTTCTTTTAAGATCCTATTCTTAGGGGTGATTTCCTTCCTGGCTTGGAATATGAAATTTCTTCTGACTCCTTCTAATGACTCCTTAATGCAGACTTATTCTAACCCCACCCCTTCCCCATCCCATTTCAGGGACATAGTTTTGTCAATGAAATCCCTTAAGATCTTTGTGGAAGCTACAAACCTATCCCACTCCCCTCCTGCTCAGCATGTGAAATGAATGGGAAACAGAACAAAGTTAAGGAGAGGGGGAAAGATCCTTGTCTTCCACTCTCCCAATTTGCTGTACTAACCTTAATTATGCATATCTGTCAGTAGCATATATGCCTTTTCCATTTGGTACTGAGTTTGGTCAGTGACAATCTTGATCTGTCTCTTTATTTGGAACCCAGGTATCTCCTAACCCCCCAAACCTAGCACCTTTTCCATCATCTCTAAGCATGCACTGTCAAGTCACTGATTTGTTTTCTGATGAAGAAGTGTTCTTATCTATTTTGGATCTTTTTCAGATTAAAACTTGTTCCTGAGAAGGTCCTCCTCTCAGTGGTGGACATTTGCATTGCCTAACTGGCCTTTCTGGAAAAAAAAAAATCCCCTTAACCTAGGTGGCAGTAATGAGCTGACCTTTGGGGCTGAGTGAGGATGAAAGGGTGGTGTATGTGTGTGTGTATTATGCATGATGGGAACAAAGAGCTTCTGTGGGGTTTTATTTTTTTAACTTTATTTAAGGCAATGGGATTAAGTGACTTGCCCAAGGTCACACAGCTAGGACATATTAAGTGTCTGAGGTTGGATTTGAACTCAGGTCCTCCTGACTCCAGGGCCAGTGCTCTATCTACTGTGCCACCTAGCTGCCCCTTCTGTGGAGTTTTAAATAAGATGGGGCAGGGGAAAGGAAACGCTACAAAGGAGTTATTGGAATATCTATGGGTTCCCTGAGTCAATCTTAGTCAGATGCCTTTCAAGAAACGGTAGACCTCTTGAGAAAAATCATCAAAAAGGACACTGGGTTCGAAACTAATATGTCTTAAGGATTTGGCAGGGAGTTATGGTCTGGGAAATCTCAAAGGTGTTGAATGGAATCATAAAGCAGTTCATTAATACCAAATTGTAAGGGTAATTGCAGAGGGAGAGGAGAGGAGAGGAGAGGAGAGGAGAGGAGAGAGAGAGAGAGAGAGAGAGAGAGAGAGAGAGAGAGAGAGAGAGAGAAAGAGAGAGAGAGAGAGAGAGAGAGAAAGAAAGAGAAAGAAAAAACAGAGACAAACACACACAGAGAAAGAGGCAGAGACAGAGATAGTCAGAGAGAGACAGAGACAGAAAGACAAAGAGAAAGAGACAGATACAGAAGGGGGGAGGGAGGAGGAGGGAGAAGGAAAGGGGAAGTTCCTTTAAAATAGTTCTGATGAAAATGAGGGAAATGTTCATTCAGCATCTTTCAGAATACATTCAAGGTCTTAATGTAGATAGTACTGAACATACATAGTTGAGTAAGATAAAGGGATTGCTGTATAACAGGCAGATCCAATACAATTGGAAGTTGTTACACAATTTCTGCCTTATGATATTAGTTAAGTGCCAAATAGGCAGATAGGAAGATAAGTTGTAGAGGTACCTGGGAGCTGGGCCTAGGTAAGGGAAGGCTTCATGGAGGAGTCAAAACTTGACCTGGAAAAAGAAGCATGATCAGTGAGATAAAGGTTAGGCATCGTCTTTCCACAGGCAAGTACCACCTGGGAGTTTTTCCCTTGAGTGAATCCTTGGCCCTAATAATTATTTTTAGTCTTAGATTCTTAAGATGCTACTCACGTTGGATACATTTGCTAATTACTCCTCTCACTGAGGCTGATGGAAGATGATTTTCTTTTAACTTTCGCTTGGAGTATTCTATTTGTGACAGGTCTCCATTTATCTTTATAGACTCAGGGGATAGCAGAAAACCACTCAAAGTGATCTCGAGGTACTGGACCATGCTGAAGGTCAGCGTTAGAGTCAAGGTTGGATGGCCGTTAGGCACTATGGGGGATGGGAAAACTGGGGCAGGGATGAGACGTGGTTTGCAGATTCCCCGATTCTGTAGTCACCTTGCCCAGTCCTGAGGAAATCCATAAAGTCGGTGCCTCTGGCTTTTACTAGCAGGAAAGAGAGCCAAAGAACGCGTAAGAGCCCTTCGCATGATTTAGAGTTAGGAGACATCCACTAGTTCACCCCCCCCCATTTTACAGATGGAAAAAATGAAGACCTAAAGAGGCCAGATATGATAGAATTGTTTACCCACCAGGTTTACCCACCAGGCGGCCGGTAGTCACCACCCCGGCCCCATGCAGAGCGAGCCTCGTGCTCACGTTGGCTACCCGCCCCTCACCCACGGAGCGAACGCTCTCTGCGGCGCACAGCCAATAGATGACCTTCCAGCCGCAGCGCCGGCTCCCTCCGAAGAGCCATAGGATCCTGCAAGGTCGGGGGCGTGGCTTCCGTGACTCTGTCCAATCAGCGACGGCTCCAAGCCCCCATTCGGTTGGAAGTCCCACCTCCCCAGGCCGGCAGTCCGGAGGAGCCCTCGTCACATGACCTCGCTATAATGGAGTTGGCTCTCCCACAGGCGCAGACGGCCAGGCCTGGATAGCGCGCCATATTTCATTCTTGGCATAGAATCAATAAAGGCAATAAAACAATACATAATAAAACATCCGCTGTACAGTTAGCAGCCCGCGGACGCGCTCAGGCGCAGGAAGTTGTCCGGACGATGAGGGAATAGGTGGGGAAGCGGCCTGCGCCTCCCGGAAGCGGAAGAGGGCCTGAGAGCCCTTGTTCCTGAAGGGGCTCGAAGGCCTGGGGGGGCAGCAAGGAAACCCCTAGCAAGGGGGGGGGGCTCAGGAGCCTCCTGTCCTGGGGGTCTCCACCGTCCCCGCTGTTTGACCAAGAGCGACGTGTCATGAAGCCCTCCACTCCTCCTCACCCGCCTTTTCGCGCCTTCTTTCTTGCTCCATCTTCTGCAGCCCTGGGCCCCAGCAAGTGGGGGGGAAGGGGGGAAGCGGGCCAGAGCCAGACCGGGGGGCCTGCCTGGGAGTGTGTGCATGTGTGTGGTGTGAGTGTCATGTGTGGTGTGAGTGTGTGTCGTGTGTCATGTGTGGTGTGTGTCATGTGTGGTGTACAGTGTGTGGTGTGTGTCATGTGTGGTGTAGAGTGTGTGGTGTGTGTCATGTGTGGTATATAGTGTGTGGTGTGAGCGTAGTGTGTACATGATATATATGTGTGTGATGTGTGTTGTGTAGTGTGCATGTGTGTAGTGTGTGACATGTATATGGGTGATGTGTGTGCATTGTGTAGTGTGTGTCATGTGTGATGTATAGTGTGTGGTGCGAGCATGGTGTGTGCATGATATATGTATGTGTGATGTGTTTTGTGTAGTATGTATGCATGTATGTGGTGTTTAGTGTGTGACATGTATGTGGGTGATGTGCGTCATGTGTGGTGTATAGTGTGTGGGGTGAGTGTGGTGTGTGCATGATATGTGTGTGTGATGTGTGTTGTGTAGTGTGTATGTATGTGTGATGTGTACTGTGTAATATGTACATATAGGTGATGTGTGCATTATGTAATATGTAGTGTGTGTGGTGTGTGTCATGTGTGGTGTGAGTGTGGTATGTGAGTGGTGTGTGTGTTGTGTAGTGTGTATGTACATGTGGTGTGTGATATGTATATGGGTGATGGGTGATGTGTGTGTGTGTGTATTCCTTACACAGGCTACCCAGGTGAGCCAGCAGATAGAGCACTGACCTTGGAGTCCAGAAGACAGGAGTTGGAATGTGACCTCAGACACTTGACACTCACTAACTGTGTGACCTTGAATGAGTCACTTAACCCTGATTACTCCACATCCAGGGTTGTCTCCAGTCACATGACTCTGGAGGAGAAAGTGAGGCTGGTGACTTAGCACAGCACCCCCTCACTAGAATCTAATTCATGTGCTTGCCACGGCACCACCTCTCTGACATTGTGGTCTTCTTTGAAAGCAAAGGATGATGAAGAAACTAGCACTCCACAGAACCATAGAATCATAGAATGTCAGAGCTGGAGGAGGCTTCAGAGATCACCTGGTCCAACCCCTTCATTTTTCAGTGGCCACAACTCAGAGTTCAATATTCTTTGAATTATGCCCATAAGCAGACGGATTTGTACAGATTCAGAAAAGCTAGCGTGATATTATGATAGGATAAAAACAAAACATTGGATTGGGAGGAAGAAGTCCTAATTCTGACTCTGGGGCTTATTGATGGTTATGATCTTGGTCATAGCTACTTCTCTTTCAACTTCACTTTCCCCTCAGTAAAATGAGGGAGTTAGAGAAGATTTCTGAGGTTCTTTTTCAAAAAGTCTTATGATTTTACTTTATCCACATCTGGAATGTTTCATGGAATTCATTGAAGAGATTTTCTGTCTATGGTTGCTCTTCCTGATAATGCCAAACATAGTAACATGAGAAGAAGCTGAAGTTGAATCTTCTTAGAATCTCTTCTTTCAAGTGACCTCTATTCTCACTATAAATCAATCAATAAATTAATAAGCATTTTAAGGGTTGACTATATGCCAACTATGCTAGACTATCTACTATGCTAGATAACAGGAATAAAAATGTCAAAGTGAGAGTCCCTTACTTGAAGGAATTTTCATTTTATATGAGGTATATAACATGTTTGTAAATATGGTGCAGTAGAAAGAACTTTGAAATTGGATAAAATGCTGAACTTGAAATCCTGGGACCTGAGTTCAAACCTCAGCTTTCTTTAATGAGTGATCTTGGATCAGTCATTTACTTAATATGAGCTTCATTTTTCCTGGACTGTAAAATAAGGCAATTAATCTCTAAATCCAGTTGCTCTAGATCTAACTCTAGATCCAGACCCTCATAAAAAGAAAACATTTATTACAAAATTACTTAAGTAATGGTAATGTTGGAAACAGTGATTGGGAGTGTCAATACCCATTGGTGGAATCATTAAAGGCTTCTTGAAGGAGATGGAGCTTGAGTTGAAACTTGAAGAAGATTAGAGATTTCAGAAAAAAGTTGAGGTGTGAGACCATCTTGGGAATGGGGGTAGGACAGCCTCCACAGAAACAAGGGAGGGGTTGGAATCCCAAGTGGGCAGAGCAGCAAGTATTACAGTTTTGATGGAAGGTTGAATTTAGGAAGGGGAGTGATGGGTAATTAACCTAGAAAGATGGACTGGAGTCAGATGATTAAGGGTTTTAAATGCCAATCGGAGGGGTTACTGAATATTTTTAAGGAGTAGAGTGATAAAGTGAGATCTATACTTTGGGAATATCAATTTGAATATGGAAGATAAACTAGATAAGAGAGGATTTGTGGAGATCCTTTGGGAGGTTTATTGTAATAGTTTGGATGAGAAGTGTTGAGAGTCCAGACTAGAGTGGTTGTGGTGGAAATGGAGAGAAAGGGTCAGATGGGATAAGTGATGAGGGAAAACCTGGGCCCACCTATACAGGAAGAAGAAAGAACTGAATGAATGAAAAAGCATTCATTAAGCTCTATGTTACAGGCATTATGTCTAATTCTGGGGGTACAAAAACAAGTCCCTACCTTCAAGAAGCTTATATTTTAATTGTAGGAGACAGTACATTTTGGGGAGTTGTAGTCTATGAGGGATGTTTGGTTAAGAAAGTCACCTGGATGGTAAGTAGAATCATAATGCCATTAACTGATTGACTTGTCCTTTCCAAGAATGGTAGTGTCAATTGGAATATGATACCAAAACTAGAAGGAGAGAGGCAGTTGCAAAGATGATACAAGAAAGGTGTTGAGAAGATAGCAGGGAAATAAAATACAACATGGCTGGATCAGCTAGTGCTGTATCTTGAGCCACATGAGATGCATTTACTAATGGAGAAATTGGGGGGCCCAGGAGAGGGGCTCTGGAGCTGACATTTAAATTCTCTAGGGCATCCATTCTGGAGCTGGTGACAAATCAATGACTGAGAACATGGTAGAGTAATAAAGTTGAGAATGATACCTAGGAATGACTGGAAGTATCACAGTGACATTGTCAGAAAGGAAAGTAATATATCATTTGTCTATGAGGAGTCTGATTACGAGGGGTTGGAGAGGAGAGGGGTGGAGAATAAATAGCAGGTTCTTTGCTGGTGATGGAGATGCTCAGGAGAACAGCAGGGAAACTAGGACAATGCCACAGGTTGAGAAGTGTGTTCCTCTTGGTCAATTGCCAAGTGCCCAAGTTGTTCAAAAGCAAATTCCAAGTTCTGTTGATTTAAGTGTTTAATAAAAGACACTTCAGGTGAATAAGAGTGACATTATAAGAGAACTATCTTCTAATAGGAAATGCTTAATGGTTCTCACCTGGGAATATTTCTTTTGAACTCCACGATTATATCTTTTCTCCTTTCAGGTTTTTTCCCCCTCCTTGCTACTTTTAATCAGGTCCCCCCAAGGAGAACAGGAGGATTAACGGATTGTTTGTAAAGAGCTTTGAGCCCTCTGAAGAGAGGCAACTTCACACACACACAGCTTCCTTATCCTAATTACAGTCACCCTGGATTGGTTTTCATTCAGCCCCATGCATCAATGTACTGCATCATCCCAGGGACCTCTTTATGCATTTGATGTGTTCCTGCAAAAGTTTCATGTAAAGTGAATACTTGTATACTGAATCACATTTCCCCATTGGCTTCTATTAGCATTTCAGAGAATGGTTTCTACAGGAATTTTTTTTTATCCCTACCGCATAATAAAAGTCACACTTCAGACACTTAACATTCACTTAATAGTTAAAAAGGAACAAACCCCAGAATGTATTCGCTCTTCATTCTTCATTACAGAATCTATGCACATTTTGCTTCTACTACACAGTGTCAACAAGGAATTCTACAAAGGATCAATCAGTCCTAATGATCTATGGTATATACACATTAAAAAGTACCATAGCGTTAATTCTCCCCCTTACTGTGTGCTTACATAAGCTCCATGGGTTTTGAATGCTTAAAAAGCCCTGGAGCTTCACCATAACACCAGGTAGTCAACTGAACTCCCAAAGAGAAAGAACCAGATAGAAATTCATTTTCTATCAACTCAGTCCAGGGACTAATTCATACTTAATAGTAAAACGATCACTGTACTTCTCTGGTTGGAGAGCTTTCTTCTTCTCTTATCTGGTCATAGGCAGCATCACTGCCTGGCCATCTCTCAGTCATGTGGTCCATGTGTCCTCTGGCTTCTTCCCACTACCTTACAGGTCCCAGGCCTGTCACATTACTTCCTAGTGAATCCTTCTTCCCTCTTGCTTTCTGGCTCTTGTTCCCTTCTATGGGTTGTCTTTACAATTTCCAGAGATAGGTCCCATTATTATCCTCATTTTACAATTGAAGAAACTGAAGAAGACAGAGGTTAAGTGACTTAACCTTTTTTTGGGTCATGGACCATTTTGACAATCTGACAAAGCCCATGGGTCCTTCCTCAGAATAATGCTTTGAAATGCAAATAATACATAGGATTACAAAAGAAACCAATTATAATGAAATATAGTTATCAATATTAAAAGTTCACAGACCCCATGTTCAGAACTCCTGCCCTATAGAGTATAAATTTCCTGTATGCTGGGCTCATAGTAAGTGCTCCATGGATGCTTTTGCATTCTTTCCAGACTGAATTGCCATAACTGAAACAAGGACCTGTCCATGGATAACTTCTCAGCACACCAATGTCATAGATCCATGGACATTTACAGATATATGACCTCAGCTGTCCTTTATGGAAGAAGCATAATACAATGGAGGAGAACCCTAGGTCTAGAGTAAGAAGATCTGTGTTTAGATTCCCCCTTGGATGCAGCTCTCTGATCGACCATTTACAGTTTCCCTCTCGGAATCTCAATTTCTTTGTCTGCAAGATGAAGGGATTGCTTAAAATAATCTCTAAGGATTCTTCTATCTAGCAATTATAATTGTATTAACCTTATCCATCAGACATGACCCTGGGAAAGTTGAAATGTAAATGAATATTTTCTTGTTGAATCATACTGAAATGTTTCTTTAATTATTTTATTGTGAATTTAATAATACCTTTCCAATATTTAAAGAACAACAAAATAAGATTGCATGTGAAACCAAATCACAGTGAATTTGTAAAAAGAATTCTCATCTGATAAACATACGCCATGGGTCTTTGGACAGCTCTCATGGACTTTTTGTTAGTTCCTTAGTCATTGGAAGGCATTTTTCTCAAGGGGAAAAGTAGAAATCTGATCATGGTTACTTGATCTGAAAATAAAGTCATGCAGAATGAACAGACTTAAAATCAGTGCTATTGTCATTGAAACAGATTTGCTGGTCTCCTTCCTCTATGATCTTTTCCTGATTCTCACCTCTCAGATCAGATTCAGACTTTGAGGTAGCAAGCAACAAACTCTTTTTTGGATGGACTCATAATTCAAATATTCTATGACAATAGTTATAGACTGAAGATACCTATATTCAACATCTAATAACTAGTAATAATTATTTAGTACTTTAAGGTTCACAAAATGCTTTACAGTTTCTAGAGATAGGTCCCCTTATCCTTATTTTACAATTGAGGAAACTGAAGAAGACAGAGGTTAAGTCATTTTCTTTTGGTCAAGGGATAAGGACATTTGATTAACTAACAGTACTGACATTGATTGTGTTTACATTAAGAGTAGAGGTGTAGGAGATCTGTTTTTTTATAACATCACAAATTCTTCTTACTAATAAATTCAACCTGAGACCTTGGTACTGAGGCAGGGTGGAAGAGGAGAAGGCATCATCTTGCATGCCTTCCTCTTCTGGTAGTCAAAAAGATGTAATGGATAATTGACTTGCCCAGTTAGAGATGAGAATCAAATCCTGAATCAACTGCCAGCATTTTTTTCCTACTAGTTAGTTAATAAATGTCTAATGTAGAATCTGAACACAGGTTTTCCTGATTCCAAGTTCAGTGCCCACTCTACCATCTAACTGCCTTGTAGATTGAGCCCAAATCTGCCTCCATATAACTTTCTATTACTACTCCTAATTTTTTCTTCTAGAACCAAGAAGAGCAAGGCAGATTCCTCTTTTGTGCCATAGAATTCAGAAAATAGTTTTCACTTTCCCATTATACCTCTTCTTCTCCAGGTCAAACTTCCCAAGTCCATCAATCATGACTCCTATAATAAAGCTTTTAGGCCAAAAAGTTACCAGTGCCCCTGGCAATGGTCATAATTCTAGCTAGGCCTTTGTGCGTTTACCTAATTTAAAGTGTTAAGCCTCAAGCAAACTGGAGGCATCTGAGTGCCTTCAGCAGGTTCCTCTATAGCTGTCCTTTTTAGGGAAGCTGGTGATTTTGATAACCAGACTTCTGCCTCTCTGGAATTGGCTCTGAATCACTTTAGAAAGATGAACATGTTTGTATTGCTAACTCTGTTGACATGTCCAGCTTGAAGTCAAAAACCAAATGACTCTGTGCCTCCTAGGATGGTCACCTGATTGGCTCTTTAGTGAAGCCTGGACTTGGGGAAATTGGCTCTTTTCTGATGTGGTTTTAGGACATTCACTGAATCCTCACCCTCCTGATGGGAGAAAGGAAAGAAGAGATAATTAAAATGCCTTCACATGCAGAAACTAATGAAGGACTGTGTTGATTGTTTTTTTCCTTCTCTCTTGGCCTGCAATGGAATTAATAAGAGTTTTATTATTTCAGAATAAGCAGATCTGACAAGGAAGGGAGGGGGACTATGAAGGGGACTGATGCTTTCATAATAGCTGTAAATTAAAATATCTGTGCATTTCTTAGCTTGAGCAGAACTCCTGCACTGGTGCAAGAATTTTTTCATTCATTCATTCATTCTTTATTTATTCATTCATCTATGTATTTATTCAATACATAAATGAATATATAAGCCCAGTCCTGTGTTAATTGAGGGATATGAAAGAAGGCCTATCCTTATAAAACTTAAAATGACTTGTATGGCATATGGGAAAGACTGATGAATTAACTGTTAGGAGAACTGGATTCAAGTCTGATTTTCTTTAATCATTTATTAGAGTTGTTTGATCTTAGCCAGCCTCCTGAGCATCATTTTCCTCATCTGTTAAAGAGAAATGGAGTGTTGGATCAGATAAGAGTAACTGACATCATCCTCATTTTAACACATGGAAACAGATTCAGCGAGAGAGGCAGTAACTTGTTCTAGGTAACACAGTAAGAAAGTGTCAGAGCTGGTATCTAGACTGAGATCTCCTGAATCAACCTTCAGCATTCTTTCCACTACTCTCCAACCAGGCAGCTACTAAAGGTTTCTTCTAATTCAATTTTCTATGATTTTTTGAATCAATCTGAATTATTTAAAGAATAGCTTGGGGGCAATAAAATGATGTAGGATTCAGACTGGGCTGGAATTAGTCTAGGACAGCTTCATGGAGGAAATGGGTCTTGGATTAATCAAAGGAGATCATTATTATTAGCACTGATAATAATAAACTGACATGTCCACTTATTGGTTTGCAAATTGCTTTATAGCCTTATAACAAAAGTACTGCAGGTACTATCACTTCTAGTTTAAAGCTGAAAGAGATGAATGACCATCTTGTTTGACTTCTATCAGATTGTGTTTACATTAAGAGTAGAGGTGTAGGAGATCTGTTTTTTTTATAACCTCACAAATTCTTCTTACTAATAAATTCAACCTGAGACCTTGGTACTGAGGCAGGGTGGAAGAGGAGAAGGCATCATCTTGCCTTCCTCTTCTGGTAGTCAAAAAGATGTAATGGATAATTGATTTTTCTATCAGTGTCGACATATTCACAAAGATGCTGGTCATGTTTTGCATTTGGGATGCAATAGGCAAAGAAGCAGCTCAGAATTTTCTGACTTTCCAATAGTCTCCACCAGATTTTTGGGCCATGAAATTCCAAATGCCAGGAGATATGTGTCCTGCTCCTTGTACTCAGTAGCTGGGCTTGGGTCTTTCTAATTAAAAACTGAAGATGGCATTGCTAGCAGTTTTCTCACCTTCCTCCACACTCCCTAGTTTCCTGGCAAGCAGAAACAAAGTCTGGCATGCCTTCTCCATTTTCTCATCCTCCTCCTAGTCCCCACACCATTTTACAAGTGACAATAAGGTTACTTTCTCTGTATTAAAGCATAGTCACATAGAAAAAGAAAGAGTTTGAGAATTGAAAGCTTAGGATGAATAAATGGATGAAAAAACCCAATTATTAAGCATTAACTGTGACATTTAAAAAGTTTGAGAAACATAGCTCTTGAGTAATCAATTATTTTATTAATCATGTTAGCATACAATTAATAAAAGGGATCAGTGATACTCTCAAATTCCAAAGACCCTTCATGGAACCTGCTCAACGCTTATATGCCCTTGGAAGAGTTAGTGTTCCTGGGCTAGCAAATAACACTGATTAGTTAATAAGCAAACAGAGAGAATAGATATTATAATTAGAAGTGCTTTTATTCTACTGAGGGACTGGGGGAGTTGACTTTGATCATGTCATTTCCTTCCAAATCACCCCCAAGGTAGGGCAATGTAATCAAAGAATTTATTTCCTCTCAAAACCTGAGTAGAGTACAGTGGGCTTCTCCACCTAGGTGGGGTCACAACAAGACTGAGGAGAAAGTTAAACCAATTTCATTATTAACAGTTGGCCTAGTAGAGAATAAAGTTTCAGAAAGAGATAAAAAATAACAATTTGTTTTTTAATAAACATTTCTCTCATGACTATGTGCTTAGTTAGTGATATAAATACAAAAATGAGAGCAATCCTTACACTCTAGGAACTTATCTTTTAATAGAACACACATAGGTAGCCAGGAGTGGGATTTTGGTTTTGAAAGTTATGAGGATAGAGATGGAGTCACAGAGCAGCAGATTGACCCATTCCTTTCAGAAGCAATGACTGAAACCAAGTCTAAATATATTGATAGACTGAAATAACCAATCATACCAGCAAGACCTTATTTAGGCTTAAGTACACTAGAATTTGGTTTCTTGTCTGGGCAGCCCAGTAATCCATCATATATGAGCAAAGTGAGGTTCAGAGTGATTAATTAATTTGTTTTAAGTCATCAAGCAAGTTAGTGGCAGAACTAAGAATTAAATCCTTGTTTTGTGACTTCTTTTAAAAGACTTGGGAACTCAAAGCTTTAAGGTTTCCAGTGGAACAAACCTAGAAGATATTGTCCAACTGGGGCTTCAGCAATGTCTTCTGATTTAATTAAATAGAATTTTATATTAATTTTCCAAAGGTCAGATAATGTTTTTCTAGATTTCTGAAATTCCAGAAAATATTGCCTTTACATGCATATCATTGCCCCTATGGCTAAGCCTTCTAAACTTTCAGGGTTCTGGGACTGAAAAGCAGTGACTTGATGGTCTATAAGGGCACATTCCTAAGAGGACTTTTGCCTACATGGAGAAAGTCCTGAAGGCCATAGGGCCATCTGTCCTGATCCATAATGGCCTCTGGACTCAGATGGCTTTAAAGGAGAAAGTGAGGCTGGTGATTTTGCACAGCAACCCTTCATTCAAATCCAATTCACTTGCATGTCATGACATCACTTCCCTGATGTCATGGTCTTCTTTGAGAATGAAGGAGCATCAATCAACCTGAAGGCAATTCAACAAAGATAGAGCCAGAAGTAGAGAGATGAAATCTGTGGTTGCTTTTTCTTCTTGGATACAAGTACTCTGATCTCCAGCATGGCAAAAAGTTGTAGTGTTACAAATTTTGTAATTTAAAAAGATGGAATGGAGATTTATCTGACACCCCCTCCCCCCGTCCCAGGTATCCAGACTTTTTAGCTATACCATTGACCTAGTGGTCTCTCATTAAGACCTTTGTTCCTGAGTTTCATTCCCTAGATCTGAACCTTAGACACAGAAGATAGTAAAAGCAGAAAGCAAAGAAAGATTTAATTCAGAGGCAGCTAGGTGGTACAGAGGATAGAGCACCAGCCCTAGAGTCAGGAGTACCTGAGTTCAAATCCAGCCTCAGACACTTAATAATTACCTAGCTGTGTGGCCTTGGGCAAGCCACTTAGCCCCATTGGTTAGCAAAAACTAAAAAAAAAAATTACAAAAAAGGATTTAATTAAGCCTTTTAAATCACCCCTCCCCCTTTCCTTTAGAAATTCATTAATGCTGACCTCTTCTGGCTCAGCTGGAACAGACTCCTTCCATAATAGGAGGAAAATTGCTTAAAATATGAAACTGAACTGAAAGCAGAGGCCTGACTTTGTAAGCTCTCACCTTCTCAGGCCTCAAACATTCCCAAATCACAGACACTAAGATATGGATAGGACCCTTGCCTGAATAGTAACCCTCCCTATAAAATAACAAATAAGTGGTTATCTAGTTTTGTTGAAGAACTTGAATGAGGGAAATTTACTACTTCTCAAAGTTGCCCATTCTACTTCTGAACATCTTTAATTGTTAGGAAGTTTTCTTTTCGTATTTTCCTCTTTATTTATTAATTTTCTTTTTTTAAAATTAAGTTCCAGATTCTCTCTCTCCCTCACACACCCTTTCCTCCCACTGAGAAGACAAACAATATATTAATTATACAATTATTCAATGATTCATTAGTCTGTTTCCCCTTATCCTCTCCAGCATTTGCCATTTCTGATAGGGGTGAGGTTACCTCAGGGTTGTATTTTCTCTAAACAATAGTAGTTCAAAGTAAGGTTTTATATGACTATTGATAACTTTAATTTGTTCTTCTGAAAACTTCCTGTTCATGTCCTCAGACCATTAATCAATTGGGAAATGATTTTTTTATGTTTGCTGATTTTTAAGATGTAGATGTTCATACTGAAATTTTAGCACACACACACACACACACACTCATCTCAGATCAATGAGCATTAACTATGTCCTAGATTTTTTGTAAATAAAGAGCTATGCAAAACTTAAAGCACTATATCCTCTCTCTTTCTCTCTCTCTCTCTCTTTCTCTTTCTCTTTCTCTTTGTCTGTCTGATCTTTTTGGCTTCCCAAAATCCTGAAATCAGAAGGAGACTTAGAAGTTATCTAGTCTAGTCTAATTTATACATGAATAAGAATCCCTTCTACAATATAGCCCGAAAGTGATGGTCTGGTCTCTTCTTGGTAATGTTCAGGCCTTTATATCTTATATCTTTCATTTACTACCATTTCTATCCTCTGGAGCCTAGCAGAATAAATCTATACATTATATGTGAGGGGTAGGGGAATACACACACACACACACACACACCCTAAAAGAAAGAAAAGAAAACCCAAAGGGTTTATTTAAAAGACTTCAAAAGGATCCAGATACCAAAAACAATTTTAAATAATTTCTTAAACTTTTTGTTTTTATATAACCTACTTTCTCTTACATATCCCTTTCCCTGTCCCTGACAAAGAGTCTTTCCAAATAGCAGAAAATAAAAAAGAGAGGAAAAATGCAATTAGGCAAAACTAAGCAATTCATTTTAGACATTAACTTTAGTTTTTCCTTTCCATACCATCCCACATTTCTTTTTTGGGGTTGAATTTCAACATTATAATTTCACAGAATTTAATTTCAATTGTTTTGTTCTTTCCATTTACATTGTTGTAGGCTTTGTATAAGTTGGTTGCTTTGCTCTGATTACTTCACTTTGTATCCCTTCACAGAAGTCTTCTCATGCTTCTCATTAATCATCATTCCTTATAGGATAGTAGTAGTCTATTTCCAGTTCTTTGCTGCTATAGAAAATGTTGCTATAAATATTTTGGAAGATATGGGACATTCTTTTTATCACTGACATCTGGGTCAATGGCTGTGCTTATTTTTGTCACTTTCTTTGCCTAACCCCAAATTGCTTTTCAGAATGACTGGACCAATTAGGACCAATTAATTATTAGGTCTGCTAAAAGGTTTTTACAACAGTATGCCTGTCTCTCTACAACTCATTCAATATGAACTATCCCCATCTTTTATTACATTTGCTAATTTACTGGGTATGAGTTGAAATGATGAAATTATTTTATTTTTTATTGTCCTTGTTATTCATATAATTGACAATAGTTTGCAATTCACAATCTGAGATTTGTTTATTTATAGACTTTGGTCACTTATCTACTGAGAAATTTCTTTTTTGTTTTTTCATATTTCTATTAGTTGTCTATTTGTCTCATATATCAGACCCTTGTCAGAGATATTTTATATAAAGTTCCCCCCCTTTAAACAACTTTCTTTCTCTCACAATAAGATTTTGTTCATATGAAGCATTCTCAATTGTACATCATCAAAATTATCTATTTTTTGTAATTTCCTTTGTGTGCTGTTTGGTTAAAAATTAATCTAGCCAGAACTGTGAAATGTACTTAATTTCTTCTAATTGTTTTTTTTATGATATGAACTATAGTATTCAGGTCACAGATTCATTTTGAATTTGAATTGTGATAGAGAACATACGATGTTCACCTAAACCTAATTTGTGCCAGACTGCTTCTTGGTTTTTCCAGAAGATTTTTCTTTTTATTGAGGCCCCTAAACTATTTTCATCCCTCTATATCACCTCCTTGATACTATTAATATTAGAGTGGAAATGTATTCACATAGGCTTTAGTTGTTTTATGAGATATTAAAAAATAATATTATGACTGTGTTCTTTTCTAAAACCTTCTGGACTCACCTGAATGAAAGAAACCTTATCAATACTAACCAAATACCAAGGAGACAATTGTCAAAGATCATTAATATAAGTCAATCTCAATCTTGTTAAAGATCCAATTGATTCTTAGAATTAATCAAGATCAGGGAAAGATCTTAATATCCCCCAAATAAAATTATTAGGGAAATTTTATTTTATAAGTAATTGAACTAGGATTGAATATGTCTTCATTTATTGGTTCACTTTTGACCATATTAAAAGGACAAGGAAATGGTTGAAGAGAGAATACCCTTTTTTACAGTGAAGGAAATTTTCTATCATTTTTTTAGGTTTTTTTTTTGCAAGGCAAATGGGGTTAAGTGGCTTGTCCAAGGCCACACAGCTAGGTAATTATTAAGTGTCTAAGACCAGATTTGAACCCAGGTACTCCTGATTCCAAAGCCGGTGCTTTATCCACTAGGCCACCTAGCCGCCCCTATCATTTTTAACCTAGACATTATCAAGTAAGATTCTTTGGTAGCAACCTAGACTTGACTTTAGTTTTCTAGGAAGACTGATTATCTCCAAGGGTTTACTTTCAACCATTAATGTTTTTATAGTTGTGCTAAGCAATCAAAAACCCTAAAACTGACCTTTAGAATGATTTTATCTCATTGTGTAATTCTGCCCTTTATTCATGATTACTATAAATTTTTACGTAGAAATGTCTTGGGTTAGAAAGAATTTCTATAAGGAGGAGAAAACTCTACCTTTTAGTTTTCTTTCTAAGCAGACCAAGGCATAGAATTAATTAATAAATAGACTTCCATGAAACCAAGAGAGTACTAAGTTTCATTTCCATAACTGTGATAGCCAACTTTTTTGAAATTGTTGTTTTTCAGGCATTCAGTCCCATCTGATTCTTCATGACCTAGTGAACCATACTGTCCATGGGATTTCTTTGGCAAAGATAGGAGTGGTTTACCATTTCCTTCTCCAATGGATTAAGACAAACAAATTAAATGACTTGCCCAGTGTCACACAACTAGAAAGTGTCTGAAGCCAGATATACTGGCCCTTTCTTTCTTGTCCTACTTCGACTCAGATTTAAGTCTTCTCCCCTTATTAGAGAGATGCTACGTATTAGTGCTATAAGTTCACTGGATTCTACAGCTCCCTAGAGGGATCTTGGGGGCAAGAAGGTTGTCAGTTGAAAGATGTTTGTGTGTGGGAAAGAGGAGGTGCTGCTGCTTGACTTTCTGTAGTCTTGAACATGAGTCCTTTATGATCCTTTATGATGTAAATAAAATAATTACCTGGGGATGTAGTCAAAGTGCTTTTTTATTTAAAAATTTATTTTTTCCAATTAAATGTAAAAATTTTTAGCATTCATTTTTTTAGAATTTTGAGTTCTAAATTTTCTTTCTCCTTACCCCCACCCTTTCCTTCCCCCTCTCTGGGAAGGTAAGCAATTTGGTATAGAATATACATTTGTTGCCATACAAAACATATTTCCATATAAGTCAAATTATAAAAGATAACATAAACATACTCCTTCAAAAATAAAGTTAAAGTATTCTTTGTTCTGTATTTGGACACCATCTGTTCTTTCTCTTGAGGTGAGAGCGTTTTTTATCATAAGTTCTTTGGAAATGTCTTGGATCATTGTATTGCTGAGAATAGTTAAGTCATTCACAGTTGATCATCATACAGATCTCCGGGTTCTGCTCACTTTACTCTGAATCAGTTCTCTAAGTCTTTTCAGGTTGTATTTTGAAAATATTGTCATTTCTTACAGTCCCATAGTATTCCAAGTTCAACCATTCCCTCAATTGAGGGACCATCAATTTCAGTTTAAATGCTTTTTAGGGTAGATAGTGGTTGTCTTTGGGTGACATTATTAATATTTCTAGGTTTCATCTAGATGGAGGCAATGAACCCAAAAAGAGAGGGCCCCCACAAATGACTCAAGCTCTTTTTGTCAAAAGGAAATTTCTGATAAGTGGTTTACAGAAGCATCATGGAACAGTGTTTGTTTAGGAGTTGTAGGGAGTATGTGAGTTGAAGGTAGGTCAATAAAATTTAGTTTGATTCAATCAAATTGATAACTCTGATACAAACCCTGGAAAGATCATTTGAAGATTTTTTTTGCTATGGCAATTAGCTTGATATGATTTTTCCTTCTTTTTTGGTGTCTAATGGAAAGAAAGAAATTTAATTAAGTTAGTTAATTTTATGGCCAACTACTAAGGTATTGATGTTCCTAAAGTAGGAAGAGTGACTTTTTTTTGGCAGGAATTCATCTTCTCCCAGAAAGCTGTGAAGTTTTCTAATGAGCTTCCTCTTTCAACATGTACAACAGATATTAGGAGCTGAAACCCATCATTTACCACCATGATTACAGCCATGGTTCAGTCACCCAAAGCAGAGCTGAATAAGTATAGATATGTTTTTGTTTATGACAAACTGAAATAGGCATTATCTATGGAGTAGAATGAAAGTTGGGGGTAATCATCTCCTTTCTTACTCTTTATTTACAGGTTGAGACAATCCCAACTCAAAGACTATAAATTAATTTTTTCAGAAAAGATAATAACTAACCTTGTGATGTCATTTTAAAATTTACAATGTGTTTTATATATATTAGTTCATATGAGTCTCATAAGTTCCAGAGAGTTGAATACAAATGCCTCTACTTACACTGATAACTGTTAGAAGCAGTATTTAAACCTTGGTCTTCCTCCACCATGCTATCTCTCATAAAATAAATAAACAAATATAAATATGTTCTATCTAGGCAAAAGATTTTCTCCTATAGGGAGACAATAATTTTTTAATGCACATTTAAGAGAAGTGTAGGCTTATCATTCAAATTGGTATTTTTTTCTATATCCCTTTTATTTTTATTAAAATAATAATATACAAATAACACTCTGTATGGTATTTAAACATTTTTTGTCACAATTCTGTTAAACAGTTAGTATAAGTACCATAACTCCATTCCAAAGATGAAAATATTGAGGTCAAGAGAAAAGTCATATGAATTGTCCATGGTCCATAGCAAATGAGTAGGATGTCTTCATAGATAATAATGGTTATAACATAGTCTTGAACACAGATTCTTTAACCCCAGTGTTCTCATTTTTGCACACACACACACACACACACACACACACACACACA
Source organism: Macrotis lagotis (assembly GCF_037893015.1). Taxonomy (NCBI): domain Eukaryota; kingdom Metazoa; phylum Chordata; class Mammalia; order Peramelemorphia; family Peramelidae; genus Macrotis; species Macrotis lagotis. The sequence continues at coordinate 283,254,806 of NC_133658.1, forward strand.
CACACGGTATTTCAATTCAATGCAAAATGTTTATCAAGTGTTCTCTACAAGCAATGCAGGTTCTGGAGATGCAAAGATGGATAAAGGATAGAATTTTGAGTTCTAAATTCTCTCTTCCCTCTCTCCCCTTCTCCCTCTCTGGGAAGGTAAGCAATTTGATAGAATATACATGGACAATCATGCAAATAAAGGACCTTATAGTCTAATATTTTAATATGCATTTTCCTATATGATCTTTAAATCAGTCTTATAAGATAAGAAGGAAAACTCCACTTTTCAAATTTCAGTCAACTTTTTTTTGAAACTGAGATTAGCTAATATTTGCTAAGACATGCTGGAAAATCCCCAAATGGAGCTTATTAAGGTGAGAATTTCAAGGTTTGGTATAGTTCTTCTGGAATGCCCATGGGGTGAAGGGAACTCCATGCAATTCACAACTTAGAAGTATTTCTATTTCTTCCCTAGAAAGATTGTTTTCCTTTAACCTTAGATGAACATTTTCCCAATTTCTGTTAGAAGCTTCTCCTGGGTCAGTCTGATACATTCCCAGAGAGTTGGAAAAGTTAAAATTATAATTGCTAAATCTCAGGGTCTCCAAGTTGAAAGGAAACCCCAAAATCATCTAGTGCAACTTTTACTTGAATTGAAATTTCCTCTATAACATTCCAACATGTAACCATTCAGCCTCTACTTCTCTCTTCTTCACTCTCCATTGAAGGGGCAGCCACTACTTCCTAAGGCAGTTCATCCTACTTTGGGACAATTCTAGTGGACAGTAAGTTTTCTTCACACTGTGCCATAATTCTGTTCATTGCTCCAGGTTCTTCCTTTTGGGAACTAGTGCAATATTCCTCTTCTGTTTGAGAGTTTTTCATAAACTTGGAATCAAGTTTCATATCCTGGTAAATCTTCTTTTGTTTCTGTATTCCTAATTCCCTTCATGGAGTCCATAGACTCACCTGGGATAAATTTCAAGGTGTCCATGAACTTAGGGTTACTAACCTTTGTAATTCTATGTATTTCAGTTTAGGCATTTAAAAAGCATTATTCTAAGAAGGGGTTCCTAGACTTTACCAGAATGAAAAAGGAATACAGTACAGAAAAAATGTTAAGAACACCTGCATTAACTTATCCTTATATGGCAGGAATCCATACAGTTCCCTTACCCTTTGGACAGATCCCAATTTGACAATGGGTAGCTAGGTGATTCAGTAGAAAAAAATTTAGAAGATCCACTTTCTTGGGTTCAAATCTGACCTCAGACTTACTAGACTCTGGGAAAGCCACATAACCTTGTCGCCTCAATTTCCTCATTTTTAAAATAAATTGTAGAATTTTGCCAAGACTACTCTAAATCGGTTACCAAGAGTCAGACATAACTGAAAAAAATGTTGAATAACAACTTGACAATGCCATTCCCTAAAAGGTTATCATTATGTAGGTGAAAATCAGTTGCTGAGATGGAATGTAACAAAATCCTTAATGTCCCTTTCCTTTTATGAAGCCCCCTACCTATCCTGCCTATTTATGTATATATATCTGCTTTCTCTAAACTGAAAGGAATCCAATGTCTATGCTATCTTATTTAGTAGGTACCTACTGTCCTCTTGGGTTTTCTAACTTTCATAGAATAATACTAATTTCTTCCCCAAGTAGAACATGATTCATAACCGAAATTTCTCTTCTTTTACTCACACTATCTATCCATATTGGTGGTCAATAAAGACTTGTTGATGGATTGGAAAGTTGAGTAACAAAGTTACACTGGTTGTTAGGCATATAGACATGTGCAGAAGTCCAATTCATATATATATATATAACTCAGGTTATCACCCAGAACTTAAAAATTAAAAAAGAACCTCCTTAGAGATGATCTGTCACATTTTACATACAAGGGAACTGAGGTTTATCAAAAGGAAGTGGCTTACCTAAGTTCACATAAAGTTTGCCTTGGTCTCTTCCCAAGGAATCTTTACCTTACTAATGGCACAGATTCCTACTAATCAACTCCCAGGTCAGAGAGTAAGTAGAATGTGTTATTTCCTTAATAAGCCTCTTCCTTCAATATCATCTATAATATTTGGAATAATTAGCCACAATGGTCTCATAAAAAGAAACAATAAATCTTTTATGAAACACTCATTCCAGGACTCTGAGAAAAGCTGAACTATACCTCAAACAGTTTAATTCCAGATTAAATATAGCAACATAGTTATGATTAGCCTGTTCATTTAAAAATATTTTTTGATCATTTAGATATTACTATTCATCTTTCATGCAGACTTCCTAATATACTTGATAAACTTACTTTTCTCCTCAAAAACCTTCAGTGGCTCCCCATTACCTACCAGATGAAGTGTATAAATTTCTGAGTCTAAGTTTTAGGGCTCAGCACAATCTGACTTCAAGTCATGCTTCTAGACTTCTACACTTCTTTTTTTATACATTTCAACCCAAACCAGTCTACTCTCCACTGCTGTCTTTGCCATCTTCTCATTCTGTCCTAATCCTTTTCATAACTCTATTATTAAACTCTCTTACCTTAATTAAGACCCCTTACCTGTCATCTACCATCTACTCTCTCAAATGCACCCTTTCACTCAATTCAGTGAATTCTCTCATCCTATCCATTTTCTTCCTTGTTATCCTGCCTTGAACCCCTTCTCTTTAATTTTATCCATAGATCTTTGGGGAGGAGCTATTCCTAAATGTAGACAAATTTACCCCCTTCCTACCCAATTGATCCATACTTCTCTTGAGGTTACTTTTTCCACTCCTACTTCCCTCTTCCAACATAGGGGCAGATTCTGAGTCCTCCTCTGGTAGGAATTAGCTTTCTTCAAAAGAAATATAAAACTATCATGGGACCTAACTGACCCTGGTCTCCCTGATTCACCTTCCAAATTATATATTAGTTAAGTGAGCAAGGTCATACAGTTAGTGACAGAATCCCAGTCCAGGCTCTTCCCACAACATCACATTGCATTTTCAACAAACAAATTCTTTGTAGGAAAGTCTCCGGAGTCAAGGGCTCTCTGACTTGGTGAGTGCCTGAGAATAGGTAATAACATGGGGTTGGGGGTGGGATGATGCACCTCTAGAGAAGCTAAATGGCATTATATCCTGTTGCCTATCCTTGATGGGTTAGGAAATAGTTGACCTCTTTTTCTTAGTTCAATGGCTTTGTGACTGCCTCATTTTTGTCTCAACATCAAATCTGAACCAAGAGAAGAATCACAAAGAAGGGCATTAGTGCTTTTAGAGCCACCTCAAATAGCCTCCATAAAGATTTTCCTAATTACTGATTCTTGGACTTTTCATAACTTTTTTTCCCCTTTTAGCCTGGATGTTTAATTTGTTTGGTGTATTGAAGTCCTTGGTGAGGAAAAATGCCTCCAGCGGCTAAGACCTGCCATTGCTCTGCAACTTAGAGAAACTGCTTGGGGTCACTGATAAGTTCAGTTACTTATCCAGGGTCATACAGTCAGTGTCAGAGGTAGGACATGAAGCAAAAGCTTCCCCACCTCTATAGTTTTCCAGTAACTATTTCATGCTGTTTCCCAGTAATCTTTTTCTTTTCTAAATGCTTACTGCATTATGATCAAAGACATACTAACTAGCCCTTTGTTCTAGATTTTCTTCTTATACCATTTACTAATTGTTTCATGTGTAGGAATTTTAAATTTTGTCTCCTAAAATTTATGGGAATGTTGCAATAGCTTTTCCTCTGTATGCTTCACTGAACTCAATACAATTCTGGGAACACAGTATGCTAGAAAGTATTTGTTGTTGGAGATGCAGTGTGATGTTGGGGTAAGAGTCTGGACTGGGATTCTGTCACTAACTGTATGCCCTTGGACAGGTCATATATATATGTTGGATTTTGTTTTGGTTTTTTTGTTTGCTTTTTGCTCTGGGTGTGTGATTCCTTCAGTACTGGCAACTCCCAATGAAGAAATTTAGATACATAGTTAAGATTCTTAAAATTTCTTGATTTTCTATGTTTATATTATCTTTACTTCTCTCCCTTCCTCAGAGAATCATTTCTTCTACTCGGGGTGAAACTTTACAACTTGGAAATGCTATGAATCAGAATTTGAATGATTGTTTTGTTGATTAAATAGATTTAAGAAAATTTTAATAATATATATTAATCTTAAAAGTGTGTTGCACATTTTTTCCTAGAGAGCTGTTTTTTAAATATCTACTAACACATTCTTGCCTTGTAACAAAGAATAAAAAAAAAATCAGCAAAGCTAACCCATATGAACTGAATCTGACAGTACAATGTTCCACACTCCCTAGTCTCCTGCTTCTATAAAGAAGGGGTGGAGGTACAATTTCTTCTCTCTTTTGTGCCAAACTCTATAATTATAATTTAGTATCATTTCTTTCCCATTTTTGTTGTTGTCAGGCTTTCCATTATCATCATAACTTATACTCTTAGAGAGTTATTCTGAGGAGCCTAGATGTTAAAGTGACTTGTCCAAGGATCCATAACTAGTAGGTGTCAGAAGTGGAATTTGAAGCCAGTTCTTCCTGCCTCTGAGATTGGTACTTTATCCTCTATGGCAGGCTGCTTCCCATCTGGCCAACAGGGATCGTAACTCTTGTATCCCTCATAGGGAGTTGTGGAGAGAGTGCTTTATGAACTGTTGGACACTCTGCTGGATGTGATTATACTGTTTTGGTCTAACCTCAATATTTTACATATGGGGAAAATGAAGTCTAAAAAGACAAAGTAATTATTCCCAGTTATGTATTTGGTAAATACTAATACCTTTCTACTCTACCATATTGTGTTCCCCCTCCCCCATTGCTGACATTCTAAGACATTAAGATGCCAATGACAAAGGAAGGGTAAAGCAGGGCTTGCTAGGTAGTTCGATGAATAGAATGTTGGGTTTGGAGTCAGTCAAATCCAGGTTCAGAAACTGATTAAATGGGTGACCCTGAGCAAGTCATTTAACTCCTGCTTGCCTCCATTTCTCTATTATTGGGAGGATCAAAAGAAATCATAATTGTAAAGTGTCTGGTACTTTATTATTTTCTATTATTATTATTATAATTATCCTTATCTACCACACTCTACTCACAAACTCAAGTTGACCTTAGGAACCAGAAAAACTCAATATACCTCTGACCCTGACCATATAGTCCCCAAGGAGTTCGTTGCAAAAACGGAGTGGGAGTGCATGCACATATTTGTGCTGTTTAGCATAATTCCATGCATCCCACTGCCAAATGCTTTATGTTGCTTTTGGCAGGAAAACAGTGGAAAACAAGTCAAATGTGATGGACGCTCAACAACCATAAATAAGTAACTAAATAGCTCATGCTGCTTGGGGGATTGGCTTTTTTCTTGAAACTTCTTTTCTTTTTCCACCCTTCACACCTCTACCCTCCCCCTAACGTATACAATCATTTTGATGAAAGCAAAGAAAAGCATCACTCTTTGGGTTTTGCCTTATTTTTATTATTTGTTTCCTCGCCTCTAAAACTCAAGTGAATAGGCCAGATGCTGTTTCCATAGCAACCTTCTCTCTCTTCATAGCAGATGCTGGAAAAGGGAGTTTTCAGCTTAAACTGGCAACCTCTGCTGAGATTTCCAGGAGGATTAAGATGATATTGGGAGCTATACAGCCAAGTAATGGTGTTACTTTAATATTGTGGGTCCCCCTTTTCTTTTTAATCTGGGACTGAATTTTATTTTATTATTGATTTCTCTGGACACTGCATATACTGAACAGAACAATTCATAAATAACTATCTTAACCTTTTATGTTAACCTTGAGCAGGTCATTTCCCTTCCTCTTGGCATCTTTTTATCTTTTCATTTGCACAATAAAGGGAAAGGACTTGATTCTCTCCAAGTTTTCTTTCAGAAAAAATGAATGAATGAATAATAGTTTTTATTATTCTATTCTTAAGGTTCAACAATTCCATGCCAAAATCTTTGAAATACACCTTTCTCTGGGGCACAAGATATCAACATTCCAAGAATGGAGTAAACATAAAGTAAAAAAAAAGTTATACCAAATGTAGATCTCCATGACATTAGAGCTGGAAGGGTTTTTAGAACTGAGAATGTCAGAACTATAGAACACAGAGGAACAAAATAGGAAGAGATCTGAAAGGTCATTCAGTTCAATACCCTCAACTAAGACTCAGCAAGGGAAGGTGATTTACTCAGAAAGCTAGCGGCAGAACCAGTTCCAGAATATTGACTTGGTCCAGGACTAATTTATATCTGATAGAAAATGAAGCCTCAAAGAAACATTTTAAGTTTGTTTGCATGTTTTCATTTGAGATAGCAAGGTCAGATTCAGAATGTATAGCAACTCCCAATTAAACCTCAGGGCAAATGGGCCCACACTAATTACCTGCATTGATTGATGTCCATTCCTCTGCTCTATAGGTATTGGTTGTTTTCAATTGGTCTGAGATTGATTTCATGACACAGAGCATTAGGGCATATTGATGAACCACAGAACCATTCAGAGATACAACAGCAAAATTATTTTTTGCAACTAGGATGGAAAAGCATTCCATTTTTCTTTGGTGATGATTCTCTGTAGCCTGGTTAAATACTTTAGGATATTAGGATTCTTTCAAGGTACAGCTAAAATGCTTAATTTGTAGCATTTTAAATATAATCAATCTTGTTAACTCACCCTCTCAACATTTTTACTTTGTTGGTTGGTTGTTGTCCTTTGTGCTTGAAGAAGACTAAAATGCCATCATTATGTTGGGATTAAGGTACAGTGGGTCTAACTATGGTTGATCTGACCAGTACAAGCTCAGAAGGTTCTACCACAGGTGGGGCATAAATAGTTCAGATGACCATTTGAAGTTAAAGGTGTATCTAAATCTGCCCATCTCAAGGTTCTTTTGAACTACTTCAATTGTGCTTTGTTCCTAGAACACAGTATCTTCTTTGATGTGGGTACACCATGCTGGGTTGCCCTTTGCCATTGTCTCCCATGTCTCACAATTGATTCCAAAGTCTTCAGTGAGACCTTGAGAGTATCCCTACATTGCTTTTCTGACCTCTGTGTGAGCACTTGCCTTGTGCATTCTTTGTAAAATAGTCTTTTAGACAAATATACATTTGGCATTTGAACAAAATGGCCAGCTGATCAAGAGTTTCACTTTCCGCAGTAGAGTTTAAGTGCTTGTCAATTCACCTTGAGAAAGGATCTCAGTGTTCAGAACCTCTTGTCAGGTGTTTTTAAGAGTCTTCCTAAGACAATTCAAATAGAAGCCATTCAGTTTTCTGACATGGCACTGGTAGACTGTCCAGGTTTCACAGTCATACAATAATGAGCACAGCACAATGGCTCCACAGACCTTCTATTTGGTGGAGGCCTGATATGTCCTCTCTCCCACACTTTCTTTCAGAGCCTTCCAAACATTGAGCAGTCAATGTGTTTGTCAACCTCATCGTTTATGTGTACATTCCTGGAGAGTTTAATGCCAAAGCAAGTAAACTATTCCATAGCATCAGAATTTTTCCTGTTGCTATAACTGATGGTGCCACATACAGATGCTACAGTGCTGGCTGGTAGTTTTCTTGCTGTTAATTGTCATACAAGAATTACTATAAATGGCAGAGAATCCTTCCATACTCTGTTGCATCTCAGCCTGAATTGAGTATACAATCATCTAAAAATAAAGAGTCATGCATCAACTCTCCCTCCACTTTAGTCTTGGATTGTAACCTTTTCTTTTTTTCTTTTTCTTTTTCTTATTTAGGTTTTTGCTAGGCAATGGGGTTAAGTGGCTTGCCCAAGGCCACACAGCTAGGTAATTATTAAATGTCTGAGACTGGATTTGAACCCAGGTACTCTTGACTCCAGGGCCGGTGCTTTATCCACTGCGCCACCTAGCCACTCTGATTGTAACCTTTTCAACTTAAATAATCTACCATCAGTGTTATAGTAGCTGACCTTGATGTCATTTTCATTCTCATTGAAGGCATCTGACAACATTGCTATAAAATCATGATATAAAACATGGGAGCAAGCATACAGTCCTGTTTCACTCCACTGGAGTTTGGGAAATGATGAAAGCATTACCCATTGAAAATGCAAATATGTTCTCCTAAAATGGATGTACAATTCGGATGAGCTCTGGGCAACCAAATTTTGCCATGAGTTTCCATAAGCTCTCACGATAGTATCAAAAGCTTTGGTTAGATTAATTAACATTGTGTACAGATCTCTATTCTCCTGGCTCTAGGAGTTGTTGGGCAGTAAATACATAGTTCATTCTTCAGTCTTTTCTGAAGCTACATTGGCTCCCTGTAGGTGACCATCTTCCAGGTGAAGGATTAACTTATTAAAGAGGACTTGCCATCAGTAACAAAGAGAGAGAACCCTATTCCCATAATTATCACAGGACAATCTATTTCTTTTTCTTTAGAGAGATGGATCTTTGAACTTCTAGGGGATAACATCCTACTGCCATATAACCCAGAAGATTTCAGGCAATTTTTGTGTGAACCATGAATATACTGCCTTGAAATCTCAGAGAAGAGAATCAACATTAGGACTTTGCTGCATGAGGAGACTAATGGCATTCAAAACTTCCTTTTCTGTTGATAGCTCAGTTAGAGAGGAACTGACTTCAAATTGAGGGAGTAGTCAATAGTTTCAGCATTGATATAGAAGTATTCAGCCTATCTCTCAGGATAATTTCCTTGTAACTGATCAATGTAGCTCTATCAGTACTAAGTAGTTGAGATAAACCATAGGGCTTTGGCTCTTAGATAGCCTTCAGGGCAACCAGAAAAAAATACTTTGGATTGTTACTATCAGTGTAAAACTGAATTTCAGTTGCCTTCATTATTTTTGATGGAGTTAAAGGCTACTTTAGTAGGGTAGGTATTCCACTGGTAAACCCTATGTTCTTGTTTTTCACTTAACAACTTCTGGATTTCCCCATCATTCCCATCAACCCCATCTTGATGATTCTGAGTATTTTGGCTCAGATGAGTAAATGCAGTGCTTTATACCAAATCTCTGAAAACTGCCCACTCTATTTCTACTCCATTGTTATTAAATGTATATTGGCTTAGTTTTCTCTCTACATTATCAGGGAACTATTCATCCCTGGAAAAACACTCTAATCTGCTGATATTAAGTCTTCTGCCTTAGAGCAAGATGAATGTGAATATTTAACTTAGAGAGGATAAGTCTATGATTGGTCTAGCACTGTGTACCACACATTGCCTTTTTTTTTTTTTAAATCTTGACAAATTACTTTTATTTTTTTTTTAAGGCCAGGAGGTCCTCAGCTTACATCCTACCCCAGAGACCCAGCAACCACTCAGTCCCATAGTCCTAGACAGGCCACCCAATCCTACCACAATGCAAAAAGTAAAAAAAAAAAAGAAAATGTGTTATATCTGACTATCCTCTCCTATGATCTACCTCTCCTCTGTCATCCCCCCTCCCCTCCCCCTGTCCCCTCTCTCTCATCCCTTTTTTCTCCTTTTTACTTTGTATTTCTATACCCCATTAAGTATGTGTGTTATTTCCTCTCTGAGCCATTTTCAATGAAAATGAAGACTCCCTCATCCTCCCCTCACCTTCCCCCCTTCCATACCATTGTAAAAGCTATTTTTGACTTTTTTACATGAAATATCTTAGCCTATTCTACCCCTCCTTTTCTTTTCTCCCCATACATTTCCCTTTTTACCCACTGTCATTTTTACATTATATTAAACCTTCAAATTCAGCTCCCTCCTGTGCCTTGTCTATATATGCTCCTTCTAGCTGCTCTATTAAATGAGAAGGTTCATATGAGTACATCATCCCATGCAGGAATACACACAGTTCATCATCAAATCCCTCATAATGTACACTTCTTGTCCACTCTCTCTTTGCTTCACCTGAATCCTGTATTTGAAGATCAAACTTTCTGTTCAGTTCTGAATTTTTCAGCAGGAACATTTGAAATTCCCCTATTTCATTGAATGCCTATTTTTTCCCTGGAAGAAGATGTTCAGTTTTGCTGGATAGTTGATTCTTAGTTGCATTCCAAGCTCTTTTACCTTCCAGAATATTGTATTCCAAGCCCTATGAGCCCTTAATGTGGATGCTGCTAAGTCCTGTGTAATCCTGATTGTAGCTCTATATTTGAATTTTTCCTTATTGCTGCTTATAATATTTTCTCCTTGACTTGGGAGTTCTGAAACTTGGCTATAATATTCCTGGGGGTTGTGTTTGGGATCTCTTTTAGGAGGAGATTAGTGAATTCTCTCATTTCTATTTTACCTTCTGCTGCTAGGATATCAGGCCAATTTTCCTATAGAAATTCTTTAAAAATGAAGTCAAGGCTCTTTTCCTGATCAAGACTTTCAGGTAGCCCAATAATTTTTAAATTATCTCTTCTGGATCTGTTTTCCAGATCAGTTCTTTTTTCAATGAGCTATTTCACTTTTTCGTCTAGTTTTTCATTATTTTGGTTTTGTTTTATTGTTTCTTGGTTCCTTGCAAAGCTTCATTTAGCACCTTTCTACATTTGAAGGAGTTCTTTTCTTCAGAGAGCTCTCTTATCTCCTTTTCCATCTGGCCAGTTCTGCTTTTTAAGGTATTCTTCTCCTCATTAATGTTTTGGACTGCTTTTTCCATTTGACTTAAACTAGTTTTTAACATGCTTTCTTCATCATGATTTTGGATTTCCTTGACTAAGCTGCTGACATGGTTTTTATGTTTTTTTTTTCTGTATCTCTTATTTCTCCTCCCAATTTTTTCCTCTACCTCCCTTACTTGATTTTCAAAATCTTTTTTGAGCTCTGCCATAGCTCAATTGAGGTAAGCCCAATTCCTATTTTTCTTAGAGGTTTTGGATTCAGAAGCTTGGACTTCATCACCTTCTGAGTGTGTGTTTTGATCCTCCATGGGACCAAAGCAATTGTCTGTGGCTAGGTTCCATTTTTTCTGTTTACTCATTTTCCCCAGCCTATGCCCTGGTTTGGGGATGCTTTCTGAGTTTTTTAGTATTATTGGGATACCCCTGCAAGGACTTAAGTTCCTTCAAGGTCTTATGAGAGGCTCTGGCTGCTCTCCTGGCCTATGCCTTGGTCTGTGGATGACCCCTCTGCCCTGGAACTATGAGGAGAGTTCCTGCTCCACTATGACAGTATGGAGGCCCAGGATCTGGATATGGACAAAGCACCAGGGTCCTGTCCTAGGGACAGAGGAGAGACTTTGACAGCCTCTCCTCACCCCCTTACCTTCCATGGGCTGAGTGATCTGGGAGCTTGGTGGCTCCCTGATGGGCAGCTCTGTGGGCCTGCTTCCATTTCCTAGGATTTGGGCTGTAGTGATGGCCAAACTGGTCTGGGCTTCATGCTGGCTCTGGCAGAGGTTTCTCCACGGATCTTCCAAGTGTTCTTGGTGTTCCCTGAGCTGGCAGGTCAGGAAATTACTTCTGCTGCCCACACATTGCCTTCTTTACTCTAATTTCCTACTGTCTTTTACTTACAATGACAAAATCTATTAAACTTCCATGAAGTTTTATTACATTTAGGTAAATGGAAGACAGTATTGATGATGAGAAAGTTTTGAGATGCACATGCATTCATTAATAAGTGACTGTTGCTGTTTCTGATTCTATTCTTCCCAAAGACTCCCTGCCATGTCTGATAATTTATGCCTATACTGCCATTAAGGTCACCCAGAATTATAAGCTTGTCCTTTTTTTTGGCAAATTGATGATAAGGTCTCCAGGTTTCATCCAGCTTTTCTTTGACTTTATCAGGGTTCATCATGATGGGAGCATATCCACTAATAATGGTGATATGGTATTTTCCTGAAAGTGGCAATTACATTGTTGAGTCTGTCATTCACTCCTTTTGGGAGGTATATAAGATTGTTGACTAGAGTAGTTTTGACTGGGAAACCTATACCAGCTTCATGATATTTCCCATCATGGTGACCTCTCCAGAAAAACATGCATTTAGTTATGACTTTAGTAAATCAGTCTTCATTTTCTATCCTTGTTTCATTCAGGACTGCTATTTGGATGTGATATTTCCCAAGTACTCTTGCAATAAGAGCTGTTTAATCTTTCAGGTCAACTGGATTTTGTATTGTCCATAAGCATGTAAGCATTCTATGTGCCAATGGTGAGTTAAATCATCTTTACAAAAGCTTTATACATTGTTTTGGAATTTCAATCACAAGGTAGGAACTCTGCGTGCCACATAAGAAATCCAGGTTTAGGTGAAGGAAACAATTTTAGGGTACCTTTTCTAGGCCCTTCTTCATGTCAGGAAGTCCTTAAAAGGGGGAGGGCTGCTGAATTCCATTGTTTTTTTTCTGTCCAGTGAGAAGATGACCCTGTGACCTGAGCTGCCTGTGTGCAGATATCTGACCACAGCTCCCAATGTGTTTGTACTTGCAGCTTCATCACTGACCTGTTGTCACAGGGCTTCAAGGAGGATAAAAGTGGCAAAAAAGAATGGGTTATATATCTTTTCATTCAGGCATAAATTAGATTTAAGTGAGGCAGAGTTGTGAGAAGTTGTCAACCTCATTCTCTCCTCCAGTCATCGAATTCCAGTAGCAAGACAAAAGTCAAAATGACTAGCAACATCTCAGGATGCAATGGATGTCTTCAACATCTTCATTATCTAACTGAACTCTAAGCATTTTAGTGTCATTTTACTAGGGGAAGTTTTCATATGCTTCGGGTAGACAACTACCCACCCACCAACTCACTGATTAATGTCAGGCCCCTCAGTCATCCTGAAGAATTTTAGCCCATTTGCTGAAATAGTTTACTGGTGAAAGGCTCTTGTGCAGACAATAGCTTCTTGGAGCCACAGGTGAGAATTGGGTGAAGTAGGAGGCCACCAAAGATGGATGAGCAGCCCTGAAAAGGGCTCAACAGTCCTAACACTAAAGGTGCTAGTCCTCTTTGAATAATATACACCCCTCATTTTAACTTGGTGGACCTGGGAACATCAAATATCAGAATTAAAAGAAACTGAAGAAGCTATCTGATCCAGTACTCTGGGTCCACAAAGAATATGCCAAATCAGGCAGGGTATCTTATTTTTGAAGATAATAAAAAAAAACCACTTGTATAAAGAGGTTGAGGTATGTAGCACACTTTCTTCACAATGGCCCTTTGAGGCAGGTACTACAAGTATGATTATCCCCATATTACAGATGAAGACTCTGGTGCCAAATAGTTCTCTTGCCTTTATGATTCCTATACCATCCCGACCAAAACCACAAAGTAGAATCACTTAGATCATGACTGTTTTAATTTTTTATCACCTGATACCCTCAGAACCTGCAATCTCCCTCCACTGTTACTCTCCCTATCTCTGTAGTACTCATTCACCAGCAGCTCAAGGATAAACTCCCAACTTTTATCTTTCATTCTCTTATTCTCTTTTTATGTCCAAATCCAACTCTTCCTGGTACTTTTCATTGTACCCTTTGGAATTTCCATTCAATAATTAAACTTCTTTTCATTTGAACTTCAGAGTATATTGCAATTCCCTGGCTACCTATTCTAACATTGGACATATCTTTTCCTATCCCCTCTTTCCCTTCCTGCAACCAATCCCCCCACCCCCAGCACACTAAGGGCTAATCTGATTACTCTTTACTTCTCACTACCACTTCCAGATTCTCCCTTTGCTTCCATTACTCAATACCTTCTTTTTTATTTTGTGAGGAAATGGGGCTAAGTGGTTTGCCCAAGGCCACACAGCTAGGTAATTATTAAGTGTCTAAGGCCAGATTTGAACTCAGGTACTCCTGATTCCAGGGCTGGTGCCCTATCCACTGTACCACCTACCCGCCCCCTAATACCTTCTTTTGAAGTTCATGCAATGAAAATCTATTACCTGTTCCAGAGGTTATTTTCCCTTCTTCTAATTCCTCAATCCATGACCTACTTTCTTGATTCCACACCTCACACATACACACAACACTACACACAATGTCACTTCCTCTATCTGAGCACAACCTTTTATCATTCCATTCTTTCCTGAGTCTTTTATACCTCTTACAGCTATTTTTTTGACCTTTTCTCATAATCTCTAGTAGCTCCCCCTTTCAGGATCTTCTCAGGCCAATACTCTTTCACTGACTTTACTTTCTCCCTTCCCAATCTTAATAGGCTAGGTAATCAGTTAAATTCCACACTGTCCTTTATTCTTCAAACACCTGCCCCCTTATCCTATTGCTCATGGTTGGCTATTTCCATCATTCATCTCCTCTGATACTACTCAAGCACTATTAATAGAACTGGAGAGAATCAGGCAAACTGAGATGATTAGGTCTTCTATAAACTTATATTATCTGATCTCAGCTGGGTCCCCATGAAAGCAAAGCAATATGTTTAATCTTTCCTAATTGATTCCTCATTCCAATCACCCACAGAAGCTGTTGCCATTCAAAAATTGAGGCCATTCACTATGAGCTCCCTCTCTTCCCCTTCTCTTCATCTTAAAACCCCTTGACACCATCCCCCACTCTTTCTTCCTTTCATCCAGTCTCTGATAATGAGATAGCCCTTTTCCTTGCCAAGGTCAACCCCTCTACAGGTGCCTTTGATTTCATCACATTCTGTCTTCTACAGCAGATTGCCCATCAATCATTCCCTTTCTAATCTCCAGTCTTTCCCTATCTACTTGGTTCTTTTCTGCTTCCTTCAAAAATATCCATCTCCCCATCATTAAAAATACTCTTACCAGATCCTACAATCCTCTCAAACTATTGTTCCATACTTCTCCTTTCCCTCTTAGCCAAAAGTCATTTATCCTCTATTCTCTTGTATCTACTCTATTCCACTCATTTCTTAACTCTTTGCAATCAGATTGTGACCTCATTACTGAACCACACTATGTAAAGTTATCAAGCGTTTTTTAATTGCCAGATCTTAGGGCCTTTCCTCCATTTTCATCCTTCTCAATTTCTCTATAGCAGCTGAGATTGTTGTCTTCTCCTCTGGCATACTCTGAGTTTTCATGATTTTTCTTCCCTGTTTCTTCTCCTTGTCTGACTACTCCTCAGGCTCCTTTGCTGGATCATCATCCATATCATACTCTGTAATGGTGAATGAACTCCCAGGGTCCATCTTGATCTCATTTCTCTTCTCTGTCTATATTCCCTTGGTAATCTGATTCTTATCCATGGATTTGAATTTTAGTTTTATGCATATAACTAAGAGATATATATATAATACATACACACATATATATGTATATACACACACATATATAAATATCCCAATCTCTTTTCTAAGCTCCAGTTCAACATTATCAATTACCTGTAGGATGCTCCAAATTAGGTATCTCATAGACAATTAATCATCTTCAGGTATATATATATATATATATATATATATATATATATATATATATATGTGTGTGTGTGTGTGTGTGTATGCATGTATGTATTTGGGTATGTATATGTATATTTGTTCAGTTTAGTCATATATGACTCTTTTTGACCTCATGGACTATAATGTCCATGGAATTTTCTTGGCAAAGTGTCGAGTCCTTTCCTGGACTCTTATGTTAAGTCCCATTCTGAACTCCCTCAGTCTTTCCCCAGGCAAGCGTTGGAGGGGCGGGAGACAAGGATGACAAGGATGACAAGTTCTCCAAGATCCCCACTTACTCCAAGCACCTGTGGTGTCCAAGGTCTCCTTTTATTTACCAAAACACCAGTGCTTAAATACTTTCCCAGTCTCCAATCTACTCCCACTCCCATGGCACTTAGTAAAATAGGACTCTGGTGCTCAAGGACAACAGGTGATGATAGTTTACAATACTCCAACATACAACAGTTCCTAATATATCCCCCTTCTTGTTTATTTTTGAAACAAAATTATTACATAATGAATGCTACATAAATTGTAAACAAAAGTTCAAAAATAAACAAATGTCAATTGTAAAAAAGCAATATTGCTAGATTCTTTGAAATACATTTTATCCCCAATTTACAAAAATTACAAAGTTTTTTCTTTTGCCAACAAAAAAAAACATTTCAAAGCAATCAAATTCAAGATTCATACTAAAAGGAGTAATATTTAACTTACCTATTTCAGAGTTTAGACACTAACACTCTCAATACAGAAAGCAACTCTTTTGTATTCCAATTTTATCAAAGTGAGATTGTTGGACACCTTTGGCTGGCACCAAAATCTCAGAATATAGAAACATTCTCCCACCTCTCCAGGTCAGTAGAGAGATGAAAAATGCCCCATAGATGTTCAAATACACACATACACACATAACCAATCAAGACCAGTCAACAGAAATATAAGCCATAAGCACAGACTTCATTTGAAAGACAAAATCCAAATTTCCTAATCCCATAAAAAAATCTTCTTCCCCTTTTCTCTTAACTAATTAAGCCACGAAACTTCCCAATCAATAACCTATTGAAAAACATAGTCACTGCCGAACCCTGCTCCCCTCCCCAAACCAGGAAGAAGGCATGGGAGTCCTTTGATTTCTAAAATAATTTTTTTTTTGGGGGGGGTCTTGTTCTTGCAGCAAAGCCTGAATTCCATCTGAGACATAAGCTTGAGTTTCAAAGTTCCAAAAAGGGTTTCCCCTTCTCCCTACCCCCTCCCTCTACAGAAGGTGGGAAATGTAAAGAATGAGAGAGAGCATTTGAAATCACTTAAGTGGTTAACACCAGTACAACCTGGAGTCACTGAACCTTGTGAAGAGTAGCCATCACCAACACAAACTGCCCAACAGTCCAACACAGGAAGCCAGCAATTCACAGTCCTCTGCTGCCAGTGATGCCCCTGGCTTAGGCTAAAAAGTGAAACTTGCTGTATTCTTCACTGTCAGAGTCTGTGTTAAAGTCTGCATTGGTGATAGGGTAGTGCTTAATGTGCATGGGGCAATCAGGCTGGCAGCTCCCGCCAAAAGGAACAGCAAGCAGGTCTTCCACATCCCATTCATGGCACTGGCATGGACTCCTGCTGAGGAAGAAGCTCTGTCCCTTGTGGCACTGCCTGGGAGACTCCACTTTCTGCTGACTCCTTGATGCTAAATGCTATTGTTTTCTCGCTTTCCCTTTTTTTTAGTTTTTGCAAGGCAATGGGGTTAAGTGGCTTGCCCAAGGCCATACAGCTAGATGATTATTAAGTGTCTGAGGCTGGATTTGAACTCAGGTACTCCTGACTTTAGGGCCAGTGCTCTATCCACTGCGCCACCTAGCCGCCCCTTTCCCTTTCCTTAATACTGAATAATTGTTTGTCTTTTCACTTTCTCTTTACACCTCTTTATTCCAGCTGAAAATCAGCCCCTAGGAACATCAATCTGTTACCTTCTCCAGAGTCCTCTGCTCTGGGATGTCACCTGGTTTTCTTGCTTGTATCTGCTGTGTCCTTATACTGTAGTTCATGCAGATAACTCCGTCTTCTTTTCCCTTTATGGGTACCGTATGTTGAGTCCCAGTTTAGATGCCAATATATTGAGTCCCTTTACTGGACGCTCATGTTGAGTCCATTTCTGGACTCCCTTAGTCTTTCCCCAGCCAAGCATTGGAGGGGCGGGAGACAAGGAAGACAAGGATGACAAGTTCTTCAAGATCCCCAAGTACTCCAAGGTCTCCAAGGTCTCCTGTTTATTTACCAAAACACCAGTGCTTAAATACCTCACCAGTCTCTAATCCACTCCCACGGCACTTAGTAAAATATGACTCTGGTGCTCAAGACACCAGGTGATGATAGTTTACAATGCTCCTACACACAACAGTCCCTAACAGCAAAGAGATTAAAATAGTTTGTCATTTCATTCTCTAGTGATAAATGTATATATGTATGTATGCATATATATATATATATATATATACAGATATATATACACACACAAACACATTTACTTATTTTGAATTTAACAAAATCCAAATGCAGTGAATATTTTATATATAGAGTACAACAGGAATATATTCATTTATATATGAATACAGAGGGGGAGGAAGAGAGAGAGAGAGAGGAACAAAGAGAGGGGGAAGAATGTAGTGAGAGAGGAATAAAGAAAATGAAGGGAGGGAGAGGGAGAGGGAGAGGGAGAGAGGGAGGGAGAGAGAGAGAGAGAGAGAGAGAGAGAGAGAGAGAGAGAGAGAGAGAGAGAGAGAGAGAGAGAATATATTTTTGGGTATGAAACTTTGAAACTTCATTATATGCAGCTTGTTTTCTTTTTGAGTTCCTAATAAATTCAACATGAAACTCCCAAAGCAGTTCTACTTGTCTTTGTTTTCTTCCAACCTTCTTTCTATTCTCTTCTATGCTTTAAAAGTGTTTCAGTGACCAACTTTTCTTTTTCTATGACAACCCTATAACTTCCTTAAACTCTTGCAAAAAATATGTATAGTTAAGCAGAACATTTCTACATTGTGTCTAAAAATGTGCTTCTTCCTGGATTTTGATTCCATCATCTCTCAGTTAGGAAATGGGGCACATGCTTTATCATTTATACTCTGTAATTGAGATTGGTTATTGCATTCATCAGAGTTCTTAGAATTTTCAAAATAATTTTATAATGTCATTATCATATAAATTGTTATCTAGATTCTGTTCATATCACTCTATCAGTTCTCTCTAGCTTTTCTAGTTTGTATAAAAAATTATCCTTTCCCCAGTTTCTTATCAGACAAATATATTCTGTTATTATTAGCATTAATAATAATAATGATAGTTAACATTTATATATCTCTTTAAGATTTGTAAAACATTTTACATGTGCTATTTCATTTGAGCCTCAAAACAACTCTTGCAATTATTGTTCAGTTATTGCAGATGAAATTGAGGCACAAGAAATTTAATTGACTTGTCTAGGATCACACAGTTAGTAAGTGCCTGAGTCAGGAATTGAATTCATATCTTCTTGCTTCTAAATATAAGCATTCTATCCACTATACTACCCAACTACCATTAATATGTTTTATACATATTAAAAATTCATAATCTGTTTAACCAGTATTTAAATTGAATTTTTCTTTATGATGTCTTTAAGTGTAATGTAATCTTTCAGGCTTTATTTTTTACTATTACCTTGTTTCAGATCATGATTGCTATTTTGTTTTCTTGAGCTCACCTGAAGCATTATAAATTTTGCTCTAGGACATTATTTTCTATATGTGTAAATCTTTATGTTTTAGATATGTTTATTGTAAACAATATACTGTTGGGTTGTATTCTCTAACCCTTTCTGTGTCCTTTTCCATTTTATGGATGAATTCGTTCTATTTATGTTCATGGTTATGATTGTGAATTCTGGGTTTACCACCTTCTAGACTTTTATGTTTTCCTTTCTCTTTGATCCCTTTCCTTTTTACAAAGAAGTATAAAAGAAGTACAAAAAATGATCTATAATTGAAGCAATTTTTCCCACACTTCTTTCTCCCCTTTCTGTGTACCAAGATCTGCTCTTGTTTATAGTGGTAGATGCCAAATATTTTATAATATTGATTGTGGTTCCTTGATATTTGAAGTCTTTTTTTCTGCAGTATTTTTTCATTTGTCTGGAAACTCTATATTTTGTCTATTATGTTCCTAGAAGTTTTCATTTGGAGGTTTCTTTTAGGAGATTGCTGGTGTATTCTTTGTATTTTTACTTTGCCCTCTAGATTTAATAGATCTGGTCACTTTTCATTTATGAAGTCTTAAAATATGGTTGCTGTTGTTCAGTCACTTCCATCATGACTGACTCTTTGTATTTTCTTGGCAAAGGTGCTGGAGTAGTAAAATGAGGCAAGCAAGGTTAAGAGACATATTCAGAGTCATACAGCTAGTTAATGTCTGAAGTTGGATTTGAATTCAAATCCTTCTGACAGTACTCTATCTACTGCATCACCTAACTGTTCTAGAAATATGGTATCCAAACCTTTTCTTTGATCAGTTTTTAGATAGCCCAAGGATTTTTACATCTCTTTGATCTCTTTCCCACATTATTTGTTCTTCATGATACATATTTTAAATTTTCTTCTTTCTTTCAATTTTTAGATTTTGTACTAATATTTCTTTTTTTTGCCTCATAGAGTCTTTGAAGTGGCTAAGTAGCAAAATGCATAGGATCTGATCTGGAATCAGGAGGACCTGAGTTTAAATCTATGTTCAGGTACTTAGTGACTGTGTAACCAAACAAAAGTCACCCAACCTCAGTTTTCCCAACTATAAAATGGGAATAATAATCACACCTGCTTCACAGGGTTATTGTGAGACTCAAATGAGATATTATTTGTATAGGTCATACAATAGTGGCTAGATCATATTGGATGCTATAGAAATGCTTATTCCTTTCTCTTCCCCATCCCTGCCCCACCACTGATTTCTATTTGGTTCATTCTAATTTTCAGGGAGTTCATTACTCTCATATCACCTTCTATTCTATTAATTCTTCTTCCAAGGCTTTCCTTCAGAACTTTCATTTTATTTATAATCTCTTGCTTCATTCCTATTCTAAACTTTTATAGTTTTTTTTTGTTATGTTCATTCCACCCATGGACTGTACACATTATGAGTGACTTTTCCTTTGTGACCTTTGTCTTTGATTAGCTTGTTTCTCCCAGTGTCTCCCTCTTAAGAAGGAGATTCAGGTTAGCCAGGCCTTAAATTCCCTTCTAAATTGCACTCCTTACTCTCCTAGATTTCCTCTACAATATCTTATGCCAGATAATTTCATCTCTCCCTTTCCCACCCTCTCCTCCTCCACATCCTTTTGATTTTCTAAAATTCATTGTCTTCCTTCACTAGAATGTAAAATCCTTGATGTCAGAGACTGTCTTTTTTTCTGCTAACATTTGTATTCTCAACCCCAAACATAATGTCTGGTACATAATAAGCCCTATATAAATGCTTGTTGACATGTTTCTCAGGTACTGTTTGTAGTTATTGGGTTATTTATTTTCTTCTGAGTTTCCCTCTTGGATGATTCTTGACTCATAATATTTCTTCATACTATTTGATATTTTCTGTTTACTTGCAATTAGCCTGATCTTGATCTGATATTTTGTTATAGGACCAGCCTTCACCACCTCCCACATTCCTACATGGGGTGATCAAGCTCTTTTTGGTCTTGTCTTCACCATCTTGGGTTTCTGATCTTAAAGTCCACTTCTTATGTTTGCCTAAGCTGAGAGTGTTGGTAGGCCTCAACATTTCTGACCAAAGTTCTGATATTATCTGTCCCTGGTCAGCAAACTGCTATAATCTACTGCTTTTACTGGGGTTTTCTTACTTAGAATGCTACCTCTTCTTTGCTCCCTCATCTCAAACTTAACATGGCTTGAACATTATCTTTCCTTCAGAAGTCACTCTTCTACCAACTTTTCTATTTCTTTCAAGGACACTAACAATCTTCTAGTTTCCCAACTTTATAACCTTCAGATTGTCTTACATTCTTTACTCTCCCTTATCCCTCATATCAAATCAGTTACTAAACCTTGACATTTCTTCCTCCACATCTCCTGCATTTATTTCTTTCTTAATAGTCACCTAGACACCATCTGAGTTCTGGTCTTCATCACCTCTCTTTTTGACTGTTGCAATGGTTTTCTAATTGGTTTGCTTGTTTCAAGTTTCTCCCTCCCCTCATTCATCCTACACATATAGCTATCAAAGTGATTTTCCTAAAATATAGATCTGATCACATCACCCCCTTACTTGATAAGCTCCAGTAGCTCCCTTCTACCTCTAAGTTAAAATATAAACACTCTGACTTTTAAGATTTTCCACAGTCCATCCCATCCTATACTATACTATACTCTCAATATGGATTGTTTCCTTTCTTATATCCTATAATCTAATAAACTTCCCTGCTCTCTGTTTCTCACACATAGTGTTCCATCTCCCATCTCCATATCAATTCACTCTTATCTCTACCTCACAGAATGACTCACTTCTTCTAAGACTCCACATATTTCCTTCTAAAAGAGACTTTTACTGATCTTCTCAAATACTAGTTATCTCCCTCCCAAACTACCTCATAGTTATTTTGTTTTGTTCTGTATGTTCTTCCATAGCACATATAGATACTTACATAGCAATATAAGTAGTTCCTCAGGAGAAAAGACTGTGTATCTCCAGAGTCTAATAGGGTGCCTGGCACATAAAAAGTATTTTAAAATGCTTAATTGTTTAATTAAAATGCTTAATTGTTTAATAGTTTAGTCTTTCTTTTACCAATTTTTTTTAAAAAAATTAAAAAGGCTAAGTGAACTGAGCAAGGTTATACAGATAAATGGTAGAAACTTTCACCTCCTAATGGTACAACTTTTAACCTAGATGATGGTGTGTTTTAGTGTTTAGTACTCTGAGATTCTGGACTGTCTGGTATATTCAGACTAGCTCCCTGGTAAGAGGGATTGCCATGCCCTTTCCAGGTCTGCTCATCACTTTCAGTGATTCAGGTACTATTTGTAGTTATTGGGTTATTTATTTTCTTCTGAGTTCTCCTCTTGGATGATTCTTGACTCATAATATTTCTTCATACTATTTGATATTTTCTGTCTACTTGTAATTAGCCTGATCTTGATCTGATATTTAGTTATAGGACCAGCCTTCACCACCTCAGGGTAAAGTTTTCTCCAAGCATGTGGAATGATCAGATGAGAACAATTAGTTCTAATGGCCACAAAGCTTCTAAAGGCTGAAGCAGTTGTGCAGAAAATTTAGAGATTTGTCAGATATTGAAGATGCAAAGTTCATTCATTGTGTCCCATTCTGGCATTGGACTTCAATGACTCTGGAAGACAGAACAAGGCTGAGCATCTCATCTCCTTAAATCCAGTTTGTATGTAAGTCAAGACACCATCCATGATGTCATTGGTTTTCTTTGAAAATGAAGGATGAACAATTTTGAAATCCAAGTTTTCTTTTCCTAACTTGGATCTTTCCTACTACAATTTTTCTTTGTCCTTTTGATCTCTATGGACATGATATAGCATTCTACACCTGTGAGACTCTATCTGCTTCAGAGAAAGTTTTCTACTCCCACCCCACACCCATCCCCATCCTGCAATGTTTTCTTCAGGCTAAACAAATCCATAGGATGTATTTTTTAATTCTATTGTTTTTCTTTTCTGTGAATCCTTCCCAGCTGCTCCACATCCTTTTAATAATAGCCAACATTATCACTTTGGTTCAAGAAGCTTTTTTCCCCAGGGCTGATATAGATTCTTTGTCTCCCAGGCTTCTCATGAATGCTTTCAGTCATTGCTTTACTCAAATGGAAACACCCAGGAATCTACCATACTTCTATAAGGTACTTTATTGATAAGGATTTATTTTTAGTTTCTTAGTAGCACAACTTTTAAAGCCACTAAACCAGATTACTGAACTTAGAAGTTCTGACTATGAAAATATTATTCCCATTGCAGGAAGAGAGTGAATTTGCTTGGAAGTACTCTCCCCATAAATGTTCTATCTCAAGTACACAGTAACCCCCAAAGGCCCTACAAGAACCAATTTTCATGCATCAGACAACAGGCCTAAAATAGTATCTGGCTGTGAAGGCAGATCATCTCTGGACAAGTGAAGACATCCAAAGTATTGTCTGATTGAAAGTAACCTAGATTCAGAGCATCTATCATAGAACCAAGATGGGAAATGTACTGGCAGACTTGTACTGTTATCAGTTCTGTCATCCTAAGACAGATTTCACTCAAAGCAGAAGGTAAAGAAGTGGAATGGTTGGGGGGAGGGAAGCACAGAGAAAAAGAAAGACAGACAGAGATAGACAGCTAAACAGAGACAGAGATCCATGTGAAGCACATGCTGCTGGCCTATTCACTACAATTTAATCTTTGACTGAAAAAGACTGGAAGTTTCTTTTCCTGAAGGTCTTTAAAGCCATCTAGAATCTGAGAGTGGAAAAATCGTAAGCTATTAGGGACAAAGACTCAGGAGAATTGGGTTTAAGAATCAGTGCTTCCATTTACTGGTTATTTGACCTGGACATGTCTCTTTCTTCTCTGGATTTTTGTTTTTCTGTCTATAAATTTAGAGAGTTGGATAATCACTAGAGGCTGACATTCTAGGATTATATCTTCTGGATGTCAAACTTCTGGAATGAAACTTTTTCTTTTTTTCTTTGGGATAAATCAGATCTGCATTTATAGAATTCAGGGAGCTAGGCAAAAAGACCAATCCATCATTTTTTGAATTCTATTCTGACCCTGATTCCCAGGGATGCTTTTGTTCTTAATTAAGGCATTTTGATTCCTTTCCCATGTAGACTTGGGTTGTTCAAAAATTCAGTTCACAAGGTTAATTACCAATGCATTATGCATGGCACTACAATATTGTTGGTTGCACAATATTTTGTTAAGGGCGTGTGTGGGGGGGGTATGGGTATGTATGGGTATATAAAGTGGACCAGCTGTAATTGTCTGCTACTTGGGGGACCCTTAATTACAAATGGCTGCTCTCCCAGACATATGGTCCCTAGACACAGACTATGTTGTGCTTCAATTTCTGGAGGCAAGAAGTGTTTCTGCTACAGAAATTCATTTCCAATTTTCTGAAGTTTACAGGGAGGATTTTCTTCTGTCACCAAGAGACTGTAAAGGTAAAAAAAAATTTCTGGAAGGAAGAAGGAAGGCTAAAATCTAGGAAGGTAAAGAGCAGCCTATCCAGAAGGACTTCTTTTACTCTTCACTTGCTGAGAGGTTTAGAGCACCAAGATGGCAAGGTTACATCCTAGTTCTCAAGCCAGCAAGGGCTTGTTTTACAAATGAAGAAAGAGACCCAGAGAGGATAAATGATTTGTCCAGTGTCACATGATAAGTGTCAAGAATAGGGTTAGGACCTAGAATCTCTACCCCCAAAACAATCAATCAGTAGGAATGCAAGTCAAGTTACAGAAACTCTTCTCCACAGTGAGAATATAGTGACAAAAATGGAGCTATCATCACCTTATGAAACTTATCTTCTACCGTGAGAGACATTATGTATCCAGAGAAATTCATGGAGAATAAATACAATAAATGCTGGGTAATTATGATAAGTAAATTTTAACAGCTGAGAGGGATCAGAAAAATGCCATATAGTTGTTGGTATTTGAGTTCAGTTTTTAAGGAAAGGGGAGATTCAAAGAGGTGGAAGTGAAGAGGTGAAGATATGCTAGGCATGTGGGACAAGCAATGTAAAAGAAAAGGAGATAGAAGATGGAATGTGGAGGATGAGTAATTCCAATACTTTGTCAAACATGAAACTCAGCATTTTATCTTTCTACAAAATGAACAATATTAAACTCCGAGGTTATGCTGGGTGGGAAAACATTAATGAATTGTGGCTTAAATATTTTAAGTCATTACTTACCTTATAATCAGACCAGTTGCTTAGAGCACCTTGTAAATTAACTTTCTGAACAACCTCAGTGTATCTGTGAATGGTGTATCCCAATTCCAAGAAAGTCAGCAGGTATTGACAATCTGATTTATAGCAATGAGTTGCTAGCACTTGATAACAACTTGGGGATCAAAAATACTTTTGCCTCAGGAATGTAAGATACAGTTTCTGAGCCAATGGTACAATTGGCAACCAAGCTATGAAATAATTAAGGTTTGAGAGACCCTAGAGTGGGCTGTCTTTCCCATTCAAGGGAGTCTTGTCATTTTGAATTTCAAAGATCTGAAAATCTTGCTGCAGAAATGTTGGGATGTTGGGGTTGGTGGAGAAAGAAAATAGGAGGGGGGAGGAGGTAGGGAGAAAGAAAAAGAGGTTTCCATTTTAAGAATAGTGCTGGCTTGGTTATTGATTGTTCTAAAGAAAGAAGGTACTTGATACTTTTATTGAAGTGACTTTATTACAAAACAGCAAAGCTTGACTTGCATTGAATACTGGCTTCTTCTGCCAGAGGTCATTGCTGTTTTCTAAATCTGAATTGTTTCATTTCCAAGATTCAAGAGCTTGGTAGGAATGAATCACTGGTGACTCCCCATTGTGGGACAGCAAGGAAAAACTTGGCATAATGGATGGAGTGCTAGACTCAGAGTCAGGAAGACCTGAATTCGAACTTTTCTTCAGACACTTTCTGGAAGAACAGCTCTGGGCAAATCCTTTAATCTCCCTAAGTCTTGGGCCCCTCAGGATTAGAATAGCATATATGTTAAAGGGTTGTTGAGGGCTGCTAGATGGTACAGTGGGTAAAGTGCCAACTCTGAAGTCAGAAGGATCTGAGTTCAAATTTGACTTCAGACATTTATTAGCAGCGTGACCTTAGATAAGTCACTTAAACCTGACTACCTCCCATCCAGGGCTATCTCCAGACATCCTGATTCATATCTGGCACTGGATCCAGATGCTTTGGAAGAGAAAGTAAGGCTTGAGACTTAGCATGGCATTCCCTCACCTAAATCCAATTCACATGTATGTCATAGCATCATCTCCCTGATGTCATGGGCAACAAATGAGATATGTGTAAAATGCTTTTCAAACTTTAAAACCACTATAAATGTGAGCTATGGTAACTGGACTGGATTCCTTCTCCAAAGTGGACTACACTTATACAAATAAAATGGAAAATGGTTAAAGGGAATGGGGGCAGGATATTGTTGGTGATAGGGAAATCAGATGTTTATGGGCAGGGACTAACCTCGGTGAACATGAATTGATGTAAAAGCTATATTCATGGGGTGGCTAGATGGCACAGTGGATAGAGCACCAGCCCTGGATTCAGGAGTACCTGAGTTCAAATCTGGCCTCAGACACTTAATAATTACCTAGCTGTGTGGCCTTGGGCAAGCTACTTAACCCCATTTGCCTTGCCTAAAAAAACAAAGCAAAACAAAACAAACCTATTAAAAAAAAGCTGTATTCATAGCCCAAAAATGGTCCCTCCTATGAAAGAGCAGTATCTGAGACAATCCTGGGAGACATAAAATGAACAACACCATCTACATCTAGATGAAAACAAACAAATCAAAAAATTCCACCTAATCTGAATGAAAACTATGTTCACTTTTTAAAAATTTCTCTTATATTTTCCCTTCCTATCCCCTGGTGTTCTTTTTTCCCCTTAGTCCTAATTCCTCATTCACAAAATGACTAATATGTAAATATGTTAAACACAAATGTACATGTAAAACATTCATTAGACTGTATATGCAAGTGGATTAATGTTGAAAAACTTCCCTAATATGTAATTGGAAAAATAAAATAAAATAGAATATCAATAAAAAAAAGAAAGAGCAGCATCAGCTCTACAATACTAGGTCTTTGTAGTTTGGAAAAGATCCTGGACTATGAAAGGCTATTGAAATAAACTCTTATTGCAGCCACCTGGTGTTTTACACTACCCAATTTTGGACCATCTCTATATAGGACCCATTAGGGGCCTATATCACTTAGTCATTAATTCATTCATTATTTATTCAAAAATATACTAAGTACTCATTCTATTGTTATGATACAAATGCAGGTTGTTATAATGTACAATGTTATATGATAAATGCATCAGAGAGTTGTACAACAAAGAGTGGTGGTGGGGGGGTGGGAGAGTCCAAGGTAGACATTGTTACTGACTGGCTAAAGAGGAAGATTAGGGAAACTTCATGGAGAAAGTGCCATTTAAATTAGCGTTTTAAAGATAGGGATGCCAATAGATGAAGAAAGGGAAAGGGAGATGACCTAGTCAGAGTCTGAACAAAGACATAGAGATTGAACAACCAGGGGAATGGGAGTAGTCCAGTTTGACTGAAACATAGAGTATGTGGAGTATAAGTAATATGTAAATGGGTTGAACTGTTGGGTGAAGTCAAATCATAGAGGACCTTGAATGTCTCATAGGAAAGAAAGTCTTTAAAAAATGAAATAGGATTACATGACCTCTAAAGTTTCATTCAACACTAAATCTGTTATGATTTACTTTTAGAGTTAACATATTTTGATTTATTGAATATTCTTGAGCAGAAGAGAAACATGACCAAACTTATATGTAAGGTTAGGGATCACTTGGATTTCTAGATTGAATCAATCAATCAGAAGAGTGATCTACATAGCAACAAGGCCTAGGCATCTCTGTTAAATCCATCAATCACACCATCCCGTTTTAACTGATGAGAGCACCTCTACTGAATAAATCAATAAATAATCAAGGACATTAGACTATATGTGAGAAGTCTTTGAAAGTCATTGGACAAAATGGAATGATACTCTATAGGAGATATATTTTTATTGGCTGAGGAGACTTTACCTGTGGGGTCTTTTACAAAATAACAAACCATCTCTGAACTGTCTGGCAGTCTGGAAGAAGAAATAATTCCAGACAAGCCCCTGAGAAGAAATAACTTGGTAAGTAAAGAGCACCTCTATTTTGTCCCCAGCCCCTTAACTATTCCCTGACCTTTTGAACTATGAAGGGTTGGAGGGTTTGGATTCTCACTGGTATCCTCAGCATCTTCTGAGACAAAGGAGAATGAGTAGCAATATTAGTTTTAGGATCTGATGACAAATTATACATGCTGAAAAAGGGCAGCTTTAAGACTCTACAAGGAGCCCAGCAAAAACCATGTCTAAGGGGAACATTTAAAGGAGTTCAGTAAAAAGGACTAGAAGTGGTGATTTGCAGACTTTGCCAAATATACCCTAATTATGAGCCATTTTCCTCTGAATTCTGTAGATACTGTGGAAGAATGTTATTGACTTTGGGGTAGGGGTAGGAGTCTATATGTCCCATTTTCTTTTTGTACCATTTTACTAGACAAAAACTAATTAAACCTTGTTGATTAATTGTTATCAAAATATTAATCAATAGGAGAAGCATACCAGTGAAAGCTCATGAGCTATAGTATAGTGTTAGAAATACTCCCTTCTCCCTGAGAAGTATCCACCTTTTGAAAACATGGTTTGCCAATGTAAATATAAGGGTTTTGGAGAGAAGACTCCAGGCTTGTGCAATATATACATAATGTAAGTGTGAAGCTCTATTAGGAGGTTATTGCAATTGTTGGGGCAGGGAGTTATTAGGCCCTGGATTAAGGTGGTGTCAATGGAAGCACAGAGTAGAGGATAGAAATGACAGGTGTGATAAATAGGATGGAATTGACAGAGCTTGGTTACTGATTTGATATGAGAGCTGAGGACCAGGGAAGATAAGTATCAGAGATAACAACTTCCTTATCTAACCTTGGTAGAACTAGCTTTAATTCAAATTAATTCAATCCAACAAGCATTTATAGAAGACCTACTCTGATCTAGGACAAAAATGAAACAAATGCCATTTTTAAGGAATGACATTCCACGGCTGGGTTGGAGGAGAAGGAATGATGGAGAGGAAGGGGAGAGCAGAGCATGTATACAGATAAGAATATATTAAATACAAACAGAAAAAATATCTATAGTGATTTAAGGAGGTGAAAAGCACTAATAACTGGGGAATCAGGAAATAGGAATAAAACTTTAGCCATTCTATGAAGGAGAATCAGGATTCAATGAGGCATAAGTAAGGCATGATGATGCAAAATCTCCAACCAGTAATGATTTGGCAGTGTTTTGTTGTAACATCTGAATGAGTCAGAGTCTCCTGATCCTTTAGTTGCTTCTTTTGACAGCTATCTTATTTCTTCTACGCTACTAGAATTTCTAGAACAGTAATTTACCAAAGTTATTCCACTCCCTGCCTCTTACTGTTAAAGTAAGGAGCCTGAAATAGTTAAAAATAACTTTCCCAATGTCTCTTATTTGCAATCAGGGAGCAGCCTTGAGAACTGCTGAATGAGATTTGATGAGTGTTACTTTTCATTATATATATTGCTTGTCAATAAATGAATTGAGGTTATTTATCTGTTCAACCTTCACTCATTTAACACATATTTATTAAATTCCCAGTACTTGAAGGACTTATGCTAGGCAGTAGGAGAGAAAAAAAAAAAGGGATAGTTCTTGGCCCTTAAGGAATTTATACTCTAGTTTATTGAATGAAGCAAAACTAATGAATACTGTCACAAAAAGAGTTCTGTATGAGTAGAGAATGCATAGAATTTAGATCTAGAAGACACTTTAGAGATCATTTAAGATCAGTTTAAGATTCAATATTTCAGAGATTTTTTCTTAGAAAAAGCCACCTCCACTCATCATCAATTTCATCCGCTCTTACTCATTTTATAGCTGTTGCAGACTGGATCCTGATTTCAACACTCAACTGAAACTGTCCCTTCTCCAAAGTTACTGATGGCCTCTTTTAAATTTAATGATCTTTTCCCCCCCATTAAGTTCCAATTCTTTATGAATTCTCTCTGCCATTTCTGACAGTGTTTACTAACTTCTCCTTCTGGATAGTCTCTCCTTTCTGGTTTCTGAGATGGTTCTTTCTCTTGGTTCTCTTTCTTGTCTGGTAATTCCCTTTTGGGTTCCTTTGTTGGCTCATCATCTTTATCCTGGTCCCCTAATTGTGGGTCCTCTTCCTAGGCTGTCTTCTTTTTGTTCTGTACTTTTTTATGGTGACTTAATCAACTCTTAGGAATTCATCATCTCTATGCAAACACAGGTTTTTATGACTAGTAATAGTTTCTTTGATGAACTCCAATAATTGCTGAATGCCTGTTGAATATTCCCAACAGGAGTTTCTGAAGGCATCTCAAATTTAATATGTCCAAAATTATTACATTGTCTCCATTCCCCCACTCCCAATGCCAGACCATGTTTCTTCCTAGCTTTTCTATTTTTGTTGAGGGCATTGTTATCCTTACATTCACTGAGATCTGCACTCTTGGACTCATTCTCAATTTTTTTATGCTTTCTCATTCTATATATTACTTGCCAAGTCTTGTTGATTCTGCTTCCACAATAATTGTCCCCCACAAGGGGACATGTGTCCCCTTTCTGATTCATACAATTGCCAAGTTTAGGCCATCATCACCTTTCATCTGCACTATTTCAATCACCTCCTAATTGGATTAATTGGTCTCATTCCTCTCCAGTCTATCCTTCACACAGCTGCCAAATTGATATTACTAAAGCATGGCCATGTCACCTCACTGTTAAAGAATTTCCAGTTACTCCTTCTTGCCTTTAGGATCAAAAATAGACACTGCTCCTCCACCCTCCAATTTAGCATTTAGAAATTTTTATAATCTGGCTCTGGTTTATCTTCTGAGATTTATTGAACTTAATTCCCTTTATACAGTATTTTAACCAAGTGACTTACTAGTTGTTTTATGTCTAAGATCCATTTTAAGTCATTATATGGAAAATATTAGATTATCTAGTTCTAAAATTAGATTATTTAGATAGAAATGAGTAAAAGAATGCTGAGAAAAATCTGAGTTCCTTATTCTTCTTTGGAATAGCAATGCAACTGCCCCCACAAATTTCCTTTTGGTCTGGATTTGTGATTTCATTAATGTAGGAAACTCTCTCCTCAGACTGATATGAAACTTCTCTGCAAAATAAAATCTTAAAGATTTGCTCAGGACCCTGTGAGGTTCAGTGACTTGTCTAGAAGTCCCCTTTCAATTCCTCTAACTTCTTCCCATTTCAAACATTTTAGACCTAAATTCCCCAATGACTAACAAAACTAGCCTGTTTTGCTATAACCTTACATTCTTTCTCCTCTATCTAAGGATCTTTGAAAACATGTGACAGGAATTCTCCTTTTTTTAAAAAAATTGAATTCAGAATAGATTTCTTCAGTTTAACTTTGTTCTTGATCATTATAGAGAGTCAGAATATCATCTTTGTGCTAGTTCTCATTCCTATAGAACAAAAATACGATTTCTTATAATATTGTTTGAATAAAATTCCATTACAAGACACAAATGGGAACCCAAGGAGTTCTGGAATTTTAATGACATTTTACCTGTAAGTTCTCTTTGGCAGAATGAAAAGTTATGATTGCTATTATCTTCTTATCTTTTTTTGAAGGAGCAGATAAAAAACAGCTAGATATAAATATAGATATAATTTTTTCTATCATTTTCATTCCATTTGAGTTTATTTGGGTCACTATCCTGCTTTTAATATTTTTATGTTTAATGTGTTCTGTTGACTATTGTGGAGGTAGGTAAAAAAAGTTTGCCTTTTGTAATTGAAGCTCATGTAAACTCATCTTAAGGGAGACTCACTGAAAACACTTTGGGACAACTCCAGGGCCACAGAGATGACATATAGTTTATCTTCATTCTACATAATTTTCATTTTTTCTGCTAGGTCTCTGCATTTTGGAAGCTTTTTATTCCATGCAGTTTGGAGATGATAAAAAATTGGATATGCTGGCATATGTTAAAATTGATGTTTTTAAATGTTTATGGATCTGGAGAGTGGTGAGTAATGAATCTTTATTAAATAATGCTCCAGTACCAGAAGAGTTTATTGGTTGAATTCTGGAATATATTTTGGGTTTATAGTATAAATATTTGTTATATATTACTCTATAACTGAAAGAAGGCTTTTGGTTTATAGTTCTAACCACTTGATTGCGTCTTTCTAGGTAAGAGGGAGATGCTAAATTTTTTGTTGTTATATCACATAGGTGCCACTATTTCCTTTCATAAACGGCATTGTTCAGTAAGTCCTTAAGGTAATCATCACCTTTCTTTGTTCTCTGGTGTCAATATCTTGAATTACTAACCAAAACATTTAGTTATGTTAATAAATCTGCTTGACACAACCATTTTTTTCCTGGATGTTTCTTTGTGAGTACCTTTTTATTCTATTCTTAGATCTTAGCCATAACTTGGAATCTGCCCAGAAATAAGCCGCTTTTGATAACACACACACACACACACACACACACACACACACACACACACACACACACACACTGACCTTTAAGCTTTATTATTGCTTTGTGAGATGAACTCTATTTGTTCCAAAAGTTTTCCTCTTTGTTTTTAACCTATTTGTCATGTGGTCTGATAACATTTATCAATTGTCTTCCTCCTTTTTGACAAATAATTTTTTCTATAGCTGCATTGAGACAATTAACTATTTCATTAACATTGTGTGGATGTTTATTTGGATTCTTTCTAGGTCTCTTGTCATCCATTTTAGAATGCAAAAATGTTTATTAAAACTGGTATTTTTGTCTTAATTATTATAGATATTTTCTTCTCATTATATTTTGATCCCACAATGCCATTTAGTCTCTACATTAACCACCCCAGCTTTCTTCTGGATAATTTCAGGCTTGATATGTCTTGTTCATCAAAGTATTTGTAAATATTATCTTCATCTTTTGGTTCGATCTGCCTCTTGGACACTTCTTTGATGTGCTTTCATAATTTTATGTATGATGAAATCAAATGATATTTTATATTATTGGAGAAAGTTTCTGTGAAAGTTTTTATTGAAATATGCTTAATGCTTGTTTTGGTGTAGCCATATAGCATGATGTCATCTATGTACATCAAGTGATTAATTTTGCATTTGGGTACTACTCCCTCTTGACTTGGAGCCATATTTAGTTCCGTTTAGCAAGGATGTTAATGGATTTAGGGCTAGGCAGAAAAGTAATAGGTTCCTAAAAAAAACCCAACAGGTTTTCCATAAATTGTTTTTGACATTTTTGTGCCAGTGGTATGTCTTAGAGAATAACTTCCCATTTGGAAATGAAATTTTTCTTTCATTCTCATTCTCTTTGGGTCTATTTTTATATACTTGAAATTTATAAATAATGTTACTGTTATGTGGCAGTGTATACTGAATCTTTTACTCTCAATCCTTTATCAAATAATTAAAGCATAATCATTTCAATGAAAAATTAATGATATTTATTTACATTTTGTTGCATAAAAATGCAGTGGGTGGGTGGAAAATTATAGGAATCACATAGTTTTCCTCTAACTCTACCCTCCTATTAGTATTATTAACAGAACTTATTGTACCTTTAGGCAGAGAAATAAAATCTCTTATTTTTCACAAAAATGCTACCCTGAAAATTCACTTGTATGAAATATGATTTTTTTACAATCAACCTTCTAATTTTTCCCTCTCTCTCCATAGGTTAAAAGACTGTAATCCTAGCTGGACTCACTTCTGTTAATTACCTCTCCTCATACAAAAGAAATATCTGAAACTCATTATCTGCATAGAACTGGGATAAGAAATTTCAAAACGTCTCAAATTTATTTTGTATTTATTTATTCTATTCAATTTATGTGTGTGTGTATATATATATATATGTATATACACACACACACACACACACACACATATATATATATATATATATATATATATATATTGAGAGAGAGAGAGAGAGAGAGAGAGAGAGAGAGAGAGAGAAATTATCTCTTCTTCTGGTAGACTATAAGCTCCTTGATAGCAAGGATTGTTTAATTTTTATTTTTTATATTTATTTATATTTTATATTTTAATATAAAATTTATATGTACTTGTATATTGTATATGTTATATATTTATATGTTTATTATTTAGTCCTAGAGTCTATCATAATATATATGTATATATTTATTATTTAGTCCTAGAGTCTATCATAGTACTAGACATAGGGGGTACTTAATAAATGCCTGTTGACTAATAAAGTTGGGATAAACACTATTTCAGTTGAATATAATGCAATAATGTCAAACATTTTTAACTACTCAGACACATAGCCACACATTTTTTTTCTCCTCTTTTTGTTTGAAATGAGTTCATCACTGTAGGGAACTCTAATGAAGAAATTCCCCCTATCAATATAAATTAAAAAACTGCTCTGCAACTTATAGCCTTAGAGCAGAGATTGCCAGTCAAAGACCAGATGGATCAAATCGACTGTTTTTATACTACTGGTGAGTGAAGAATTGTATTACATTTTAAAATAAAGTTTTAATGTATTTAAAAATTTTTTAAAATCCTGACAGGGCTATATAAAAACAGAACTTGGGTGGATTTGGTCCTCAGGCAGTAGTTTGCAGACCCTCTCCTCTTAGAGGGTCTGCATCATGCCCAGGCAGTCTTGGGCATATTTTTTATTGGGATGCGGCCACTCCTCATGCTATAGCTTCTTGGAACCACAGGAACTGGTAGACTAGTGGACACCAAAGGAGGGTGAGTAACCTTGAAAAAGGCTTAGCTGACATTTGCAGCAGAATGCCAATTTTCCCTGAAGACCCATATACCATACTCTGGTAAAACCATCTTGGCAGACAGGCTAAACTAGTTTGAAGGTAACGGCAGTTCTCAAATCCACCAGTGTATTAGAGAAATGTCCACTCCAAGCATGTGAAGACTTCTCCCAGCTGAATGGGCAGATGAGAAAAATTTGTTTCAACAGCCATGAAGGTGTTTAAAGCAGAAACTTGGCAACGATGTCAAGATTATCTGATGCATCCTGGGCTATCACCAGTAGTCGTGACTTTTGTCATATCAATGGACTTTGATGATTCTGGAATAGAGAGTGAGACTGTGAGACAGTCACACCTTAAATCCAATTCACAGTGAGAGAAATGCTTATTAATAATCAATAATTTGAGGAGTTCTGAAGTTATTTCCTACTTTTAAAGTACTTATTTAAAAATTTTCATTCTCTTGAAGGAAATTGCTGATAATGAGATTGGATTAATTTTCTTCTTAAAACCTCATCCTGGTTTGGGTAAGGCATAAATTCTTTGAATAAATGACCTAAGGTAGGGGAGTGGTCTGGATATACAGACAGTTTCTTGATCCAAAGGTGACATGATGTCACTCTCAGATCCTTATTTTAATATTGCTCACCTCCTGTCTTCTCTCTATTCCTCATTCTTTTTCCTAAAGAACATATAATCTCTGAGTCTACCTCCATGAGTATCTTTGGTCTAAGAGAGACTGCCAAATGATCATCCTTCTATTATTAATGTGCTGACCTTATTAATAAAATGATTAAATTGCCTAGGAATTATATTTCTTGAATCTTTTTAATCACCACAATAGGCAAGTAAAGACATTACCCCATGATGTCAGTGGTCCCCTCTATGAAAATGCAGGCATTCATTCCTAGGTTAAACAACTTGTCCAAGATTACACAGCCAATATTATCAGAGGCAAAATTTGAATCCTAGTTGTCCTGATTGGGGGAATAGCCCTCTGCAAAATCTCAACCCCTCCCTCCCCAACTATACATGCAATAAGTATTTTCAACTTCCTTTATGTATAACTATGATATACATCTCTCCCAGATGCAACCAGGATAAATGATATATAATTCTCTCACATGCAATCAAGAAAAGTGTTCATAAGATCCACAGTAAACTTCCCACATAGTGCATCAGAGAGAAACCCACTGAAAAAAGCTGAGGCCCCAATATTGGGGAGAAATTGAGATAAGTTAACCCAACAGCTCTGGGATTGAAGAAAGCAACTAGCAACATGTGGTTTGGCAACAGGCATTGCCACTTTTTGCTTTAAATGAATAAATGAAATCAATCATATTTGTATGTATATATTCCTATGCAAATTGTAAGGATGTATATAATATGTTTAAGGTGGGATTTGAGTCAACATTTCATCCATTCATTCATTCACTTATTCATTCCTTTAAGAATAGTTTGAGGTTAACAAGATTTTAAGAGAGAGAGAGAGAGAGAGAGAGAGAGAGAGAGAGAGAGAGATCATTAAATGATCAGTGTGACAGGAAAAGGATAGGAGTTACTGGTGAATGTTTAACATCTCTACCTATGGGGGGAAAAGGCAAACTCAAAATACTTTCAAGTTTAATCTGAATTATTAATATCTTCTCCATCACTTTTAAAAAAGTTTTTGCAATCACTAAAACAATAAATCAAAATCTGTAGATGTTTGCCCAATTTCCAAGTTATAAATGCAGAACTGAAAATTTAACAATCATCTTTTCTCAAACCCTTTTTTAGCTAATTATAGCACAATCCTGGGAACAGAATTAAAATGACCATCTAGTTCAGCCATTTAATAGCCAAATGACATTTCTCATAGCAGCCCATATTCCCAGTCCTCCATATTTCCTGAAAACTGTTAGCTACTAGAGCCTCTTTAAATATTTAGGAGAGATGACGCAAAGCTCCAGCTCTGATGGCCTGGTCTGGGACTTTAGACCATGATGGCAAGCTTTCAAACTTAATTTTAATATTTTGCTGGAAGAAAATTGACCCAGAGAGAAAGCTATAGCTTTTTAAAGCATTAAAATGCAAAGAGGAACTTGGGTAAGCCCAGTATGTATTTCACTTAAAGAAAAAAAATGTTCACTTTACATGCTGCTTGCTTGGTCAGTGCTCCCCTGGTAGAAGCCACTGAGTTATTAGGTTGCCTATGTGCAAGAGCTCCTTTGCAGTCCTAGTGCATTAGGATGGCCGATGAGTTCTGTATAATGATAGATCAAGACTCACCTTTGGCCAAATGAATTCTTAATTTGATG
Source organism: Macrotis lagotis (assembly GCF_037893015.1). Taxonomy (NCBI): domain Eukaryota; kingdom Metazoa; phylum Chordata; class Mammalia; order Peramelemorphia; family Peramelidae; genus Macrotis; species Macrotis lagotis. The sequence continues at coordinate 283,292,112 of NC_133658.1, forward strand.
GAAAGGAGAAGATACAAGAGGGTTTCACTGCACATTAACAAATAAGCAACCTCATAGACATCAGCAACTATGTGATTGTTAAGTTTCCTTCTTAAGTTCCCAGGGTGGACTTGGGAGGGTCTGCCCTGCTTCCCTAGAAAAGAGAAGGTTCTATTTGGAGTAGAATACAAGCATTTTCCCTGTAGACAAGGACTACAGAAAGTAGCTATCTTGACCTGTCCTTGTCTTCAGTTAAGAGAGATCAACCCAAGTGATCAGGTAGCTTTAATCTTCATGTTGCTTAAGATGTATTGAGTGTTGAATGAGGAATCAGGAAGATCCAAGTTCAAACCTTGGATAATAGCAACATTTAGCAACTTGGAAGAATCTCTTAATTTCTCTGAGCTTCGGTTCCTTCAGTTTAAAATGGGATAGACTTGTGATTTCTTTGTATTGGGACCTTTTTTAGGAGGAAATAACTTCTACCAATACAGAGGTAAACCTGCTCTTCAATTAAGTCCTAGGGAGATGTCTCGGGGTACAGAAAGGTTAACTGTCTTGTCCAGGATCTCTCCATCAGTATGTGTCAGAGGCATAACTAAATTTTGAGATTATGAGACCAGTCCTTTTTCTGCTCTGCCCTCATTTGAAAAGCAACTGGAAAACAGAAATCAAATACCATTTACCTCGCATACTTGTTGTGAGGCTCCAAGGAGATAATGTATACGATATGTAAAATACTTTGCAAACCTGAAAGTATTATACAAATGGGAACTAATAATTATTGATGAGATGGAATTCCAGACCCACAGAACTCACATTTCCAGTTTACAGTTTGAAATAGCTTCAAGCTTTACATTGTGAAATAGCCCCATGAGATACACTGTGCTAGTGTTTATCTTCTCCATTTTACAGATATAGAAGCTGAGGCTTAGAGAATTTGAAGTCACTTGACCATAATCAATGTAACTAATGTGAGACAAAGGCAGGATTTGAGATTAGTTTTTTTTGACTCCAAAGCCCATGCTTTTCCTGATTTGCCACGCCATTTCCACTTCACTAGGTTGCTTCTAGCTTTAACTAGCTTAGCTTCAATGAAGCAGAGAACTGAACTATTAAAACACATTTGTGGGAGGGTCACTACATTAGAATCTGTGATAAGTCAGGGCACTGATTGAGTTGAAGTTTGAGAAAGTCTACTCCCACCATTTTACAGAGCCAAAGATATGAAATGACCTGACCAATGTTGCCAGGCCATGGTAGCCCAAATAAATAGTGGCTAAGGTAGGACCAGAATTCTGGTTCCTGATGCCCTCTTCAGGATTCTTCCTATTCACAGTATCATTCTTCACAGCTAGTGCAAATTAATAAAATATACAACATTTTAATTGGAAGTGGCAGTGAGGGGTAGCTAGATGATGCAGTGGATAAAGCACCAGCCCCAGAGTCAGGAGTATCTGAGTTCAAATCTGGCCTCAGACACTTAATAATTACCTAGCTGTGTGGTCTTGGGCAAGCCACAACTTCATTTGCCTTGCAAAAAAAAACCCAAACCTAAAGGAAGTGTCAGTGATAGTGTTTCAAAGCATTTAAAATTGTTGAGACAATATCTATTTTCAAGCCACTCTCAGAAGTAGGCACTTTTATACAAATAACTGCCATGCAACTCATTAGAATGAATACCTTTAGGAATCTACCAAAAATATTTTCCCAAATTTTAGCCACTTTACATATTTAGATTAGAAAAAATAGAATTTCCTTGAAAATATTCCAATTCAGGTTCTTCATGAATTCAGACTGGTATTTTTTTTCCCCATGTGAAATGGAATAGGATTGATTGGTCTTTGCAAGTTGAAATCAAACTGGTTGAAATCAAACCATACCATTTGGGCTCTGTATTAAACCCCAACTCCATTTAAAACAATTTTTATTAATAAGATGGCAAGTTTGACTTGTAAATGGCTTGTACAGTTAACTAATATATGTGCATCTTAGACTTATTTATTGTCAAAGATTTCTGTGCCTTGGTTTTCAATGCATAATTCATTTTTTAGAGGCTGTTTTTCTGAACTCAATTCAGAATGGAAGGGGGGAAGCCTTCAGTAGAAACATTTTCTGTGTACATCCTAAAAAGGAGATCTGGATGTTAGCTGAGGATTTGGGGAGTGGGGTGGGAAGGTAGTGGCACCTATCAAGAATGACACAGAGACAAAGAGGGAATAATGTAAAGAGTTTTGGACTTGATAGCTTTTGCTCTTCTAGTGATTAGCTAGCTGTCTAGTATAGGAGAAGATACTTCCTCTTTTCTGGGTTTCAGTTTTTTCATCTATAAAACTAAGGAATTGGGTTAGTTGCTCTATTTCAGTTCCGACATTTTATGAGGACCATCTAGCTTAGAATTCAAAATCATTCTTTAAGAACAGTGTTACCCTGTTTTCAGCAGAATACAACAAAACTGAACAGGTATGTGGAGATATAGGAATATAGCAAAGAATCAGCAGATTTTGGTTGGAAGTTTGGTGGCCTAAACTGACTATTAGGAAAAGGACAGATGCCTACCATGCCATATTAGCTTTAAAGATTATCCTAGCTGGACCAATGGTCTTCCCTTTTATTTCAAGGACACAGAATTATCATAGCATCCATGCCATGTGTAATAAGAAAGGAGATTTTGAATAAAATAAGTTAAAACAAGCCAGTATCGACTTTCTAAGATTGGGCATTATACAGCTTACTGAAGATAATAACCACCCCTCCCTCTCTCTTCTTCCCTCTTCCTTCACAAAGCTACAGTGAGTCTGCTGTTCTAAATATCAGATCTTGTCATTTGCATTCATCCTCGTAAAACTTAAGCCTCAGAAGAACAGCAAATGCCACAATCGCTCAGCAAGGATGTAAGCAATAATATTAAGGATGAAAAGCATGCAATTCAAAGATATGAAGGATTGGGGTGAGTAGGGACCAGAGTGTGTGGAATGCTAAAAGTAGTAAGGAGGCTAGAGCATCTCTTCATACATATTCCTGTACTCCTAAGGAAAGAAGACACATCCAATCCCATGAAGATATATTTGTCTGGACATGTTTATGTCTCCCCAATTTAGGTGGTGCTAGGTGGTGCATTATCATTTCCAGGGAAAGACTGGGCCATTAAGGAGGCAGAAAAAATGAGTACTGTGGAATTTTGCCATAATGATGGAATGCTTTGGGGTTCATGTTACAGGAAGGCTTTCTAGAGAAAACTTTCATCTAATAAATATATTGATTAGCTATTAAGTCTTTGATTATGTACTTAATCTGTGCAGGAACAAAGAAGTATAAGATAGGGTCTCTGCTGATGAACAAAAACTTGGGGAGACAAGATTTAATTCTGATTTCTCTAGTATTTGCGTATTCAAAGCACAGTATACTCGTAACTCTATGAGGCAGCTAGTATGAGGAATTAGTATCATTTTGTAGACAAGGAAAATGAGACTTGTGGAGAGGTTCAGTGACTTGCATCTGGATACTAACCAAACAATCACTATACAACAAAGGTATAGTGGAAGATGTGTGGGGGTTTGGAGTCAGAGGATATGAGTTTGAGTCCTACTGCTTACTTCTTTTGTCACTTAGAGTAAGTTGCTTAACCTCTCTGGCCTTGTATTACTCATTTGTATAATGAGGAGGTGAGATTAGATGAGTTCTCTGATCCCTTCCAGTTCTAGATCTGCCATTTATTCTCCATTTTATCTTTTTGACCTATAACCTATTGATTAAGTTCTTACAAGTGCTAGATGCTGGCTTACAAAGACTTTCCCAAAGTTCCTGTTCTCAAGGAGTTTACATTTTATTTAGATATATGACATATACACATAAAAAATATGCATATACAAGATATATACACACACACATATAATTTAAGTAGAAGATAGTTTTTGTGGAAAGAGGGCAAGAGGAGTATCCAAGAAAAAACATGCTGTGGAAGGGGTGTCTTCTTTGAAGGAAACTAGATGTTCTAAGATAATATTACATTGCAGGTGCAGGGGATATTTGGTACTAAGATGGGAGATGATATATCATATATTAACCAAAAAAACCTTAGTATGACTGGAAAGCAGACTGTGTCAAAAGGAGTGATTTATATTTAAGGTCATCAAGTCTTTTAACTCCAACCTGAGGAGTTCATATTTGATCCAAGAGGTCAGAGGAAGTCATTGGAATCTATCAAGTAGGGAAAATTACATAGACCTGTGCTTTAGAAAAATTACCTTGGCAGTTGTAATAGAGAGTGAATTGGAGAGGACCAATTGGCCAGGTATTGAAATAGTCAACATGAAGGTGATGAGGATCCAACAGAAGGTTTTGATCATGAGAATGGCTTTATGGGGACAGATGTGAAGGATGTTGTGGAGGTAGAAGTAAATTGGTGACTGATGATTGAGTAGGAGAGAATGAGGAATCAAGGACAATGCTAATCCACAAACCAATGTAATTTTAAGGATGATGGTGTCCACAAAAGAAATAGAGAAATTTGTTTTTTTAAGGAAATGCGGGTTTTGGGAAAAAAGATAATATATTCTGTTTTCAATATATTGAATTTGAGATAGCTATAGGACATTCAGTTCAAAATACAATAGATTGTTGATGATGAAGGATTTGGAATTCAGACAGAATGCTAAGAGTTGATTGTTTTTATCTGGGAGACATCTGCTTTTCTGCTTAATAAACCCATGAGAGTTGATAAGTCACCAAGGAAGAGAGGGTGGAAAAGAAGGACTAGGAGAGATCCCTGGAGGTTCAATTAGAGTTGAGAAGTATGATGAGGCATATGATTCAGATAAGAGGAGAATGAAGAAGCCTTGATACCCTAAAAATCTAGAGAAGAAGGAGACTAGTGCACATTATCAATTGCTGTAGAGAGGTTAAGAAGACTGGCAATCAAGTTCGAGAAAAGAGGTTGACTTCTACCAATTTGGTTTCTTTTAAAAACAAGAACACTTTTTGATCCATCATCTGTAGCTGTAGAAAGTTTGAAGACTCTCACCCCAATAACAGAGATAGGTTGCTATGAATCATCTCCACTCTCTTTTCCAGAACTATTTGTGTTCAATGGCATTAGTAAGTGAGAAAAGAGCTTTTACTGGTCTCTGTGAGAATTGAAACTATAATTTTGGGCTTATTAGGAGGGTGTACCAACCAACTGAGCCAATTATTTAGATGCTTATGGAGCTTTCAAGGAAGGGTAGTCCCAAATGAAAACTAAAAAGATTCACTGTGAAAAATAAAGAAAATTTTGTATGGAGAAATTAGGTTTGTTCAACTTGGCTCCAGAAGACAGAACTAATAATAATAGGTGATGTTTGGCAGAGAGGTAGATTTTGGCCTAATATAAGTCAAACCTAACCTTCATTAGCAGAACTGTCTAAAAGTGGAATGGGATGTCTAGAGAAGTAGTAAATTCCTCATGCTTGGAGACACTAAAACCCCAACTGGATAACTACTTACTGGGAATATTGTAGACAACATTGATGTTTAGTTAGGGGTTGGACTGAATGATCTCTGAGGTCCTTTCTAATTCTGTCTGTGAAAGTCAAGTCCTGGAGACTTTCCCATGAGAGGAAGAAAGCTTAAAAAAAGATGCTGGTAATTGATTCATAATTAAAAACAAACACTGTTGTGTTTGAACAGACTATGTGGTTTGTCTTAGTTGCTGTGCAGAAACCTAGGCAAGGCTAAATTCAGAGAAACTATTCCACTCACTAATACTGAACTGGAATTTTTAAAAGTGAAATAGTTATTTCAAGGAGTGGCATAGCAGATCTGCTTCCAATCTGCCTAAAGAGAAAGGAGATATATTGAGTGACCTTGGGTTTTAATGTTTTAATTAAGGTATCATCAGATGACATCTGATGATGCTGAAATCACAGTTTTCAGGGTTAGTATGATATTAAAGTTTAGCAAGGCATCTGAATTAGAAGTAGCAGCAGGATGGAGTGGTATGTATTATATGCTAATGATAGGGTAAGCTCTCAGATGACTGAGTTTTTGAAATATTCCCCCTTTAACAGAATGGTGAAGCCCTGAAATTGTCTTCCCTCGAGGAAGTTAAATCTCATTCAGCATCTCAGGAGGAGGTTCTTCCTCTCTGTCATAACTCAGGGAAGAAATGACTTCTTTCCTCATTAAACTGCTCAAAGCCACTGCTAACAAAGTTCCAAAGGGGAAATATAAGAAAGACTAGAAGAGATCAGGAGAAATATGAAGGGGATATTAATGGGCATTTAAAATACTCTCTGAATTAACAATAGTTACCAAGTTCAAACCACTCCCCCATTTTCATTTTTTTCCATCTATCAAGAGCCAAGTTATGATTAAGACACCTCTATGTTATGATATTTTAAGGTTTTTCTGAGAACACCCTGGCCATCACTTCTTATAGCAAAACAAGAATCCATCACAATCAATAATTGTTTACTCATTCTCCAATTGATGGGCATGCCCTCAATTTCCAATTCTTTGTGACCAGAAAAGAGTTGCTATAAATATTTTTGAACATGATGGTCCTTTTCTTTTTTTTCTTTTTTAATCTCTTTTGGAATATAGACCTATAGTGGTACTGCTAGATCAAAGAATATGTAAGGTTTTATAGCCCTTTGGACACAGTTCCAAATTACTCTATAGAACAGTTTAATCAGGTCACAAATCCACCAACCATGCATTAATGTCTCATTTTTTATCATATCCCCCTCCAACACCTATTATTTTTTTTTGTCCTTTTAACCAATCTAATAGGTATGGGGTAGTGCACTTCTTTAAACAATATTGATTTAGAGCATTTTTTCATATGGCCATAGATTATATCAAAATTATATCAGTTATGTGATCTAACTGTAATTCCTTTTATCCTATTTCTTGCTCTGTTTATTCTATTGCCTCTCCTTTAACTTTGTCCCCTAAGAAAAATGTTTTATTCTAAATATTGCCTCTGCCAATCTGCCCTCTCTTCTATTACCCCTCCTTCTTTTATCCCCTTTCTTTCCCGTTTTCCTGAAGGGTAAGATAGATTTCTATACCCAAAGGAATGTACATATTATTCCTTCTTTGAACCATTTCTGATTAGAGTACAATTCACTCCCTCTTTCTCACCTCCCCCATCTTTCTCTCCCTGATAAAATTGTTTCTTGCCTCTTTTATGTGACGAAATTTGTCCCATTCCCTTTCCCTTCCCCTTTCTTCTAGTGCATTCTTCCCTTGCCCCTTAATCTTATTTTTTTAGAAATCATCCCTTCATATTCAATCCACACCTTTGCTTTCTGTCTATATTACTTCATCTAACTGCTCTAATAATGAGAAAGTTCTTATGAGTTACCAGGATCATCTTCATATGTAGGGATGTAAACAGTTCAACCTTATTAAGTCCCTTATGAGCTCTCTTTCCTGTTTACCTATTTATACATTTCTTGAGTCTTGGATTTGAAAGTCAAATTTTTTTATTCAATTCTGGTCTTTTCATCAAATTCAATATTCATTGAATATTCATTTTCTCCCTAAAGAATCATACTAAATTTCTGGAGGGGGGTAGATGATTCTTGGTTGTAATTCTCTGCCCTCTGGATTGTAGAAAATGCTAAATCTAGTGTTATCCTGTGTCTCCATGATTCTTGATCTATTTCTTTTTGGCTGCTTACATATTTTCTACCTAACCTGGGAGCTCTTGAATTTGCCTAATATATTCCTGGGAGTTTTCATTTTGGGATCTTTTTCAGGAGGTGATTTGTGAATTCTTTCAATTTATATTTTACTGTCTCGTTCTAGAACCTCAGAAGAGTTTTCCTTGATAATTTTTGGAAAGATAATGTCTAGGTTCTTTTTTTGATCATGGCTTCCAGGTAGTCTAATAATTTTCAAATGATCTATCTTCCAAGTCTATTATTTTCCAATGAGATATTTCATTTTACTCTCTATTTTTCATTCTTTTGGTTTGGTTTTGTTGTTTCCTGAGTTCTCAGTCATTAGCTTCTCAATTCTAATTTTTGAGTGAGCTTTTGTACCTTCTTTTCTATTTGGCCAATTCTACCTTTAAAAGAGGTTTTTCCCTTCATTTATGTCGCTTTTTCCATTTGGGCAATTTTGCTTTTCAAAGTATTCTTCTCTGGGGCAGCTAGGTGGTGCAGTGAATAAAGCACTGGCCCTGGAGTCAGGAGGAGCTGAGTTCAAATTTGGCCTCAGACACTTAATAATTACCTGTGTGGCAAGTCACTTAACAACATTGCCTTGCCAAAAAAAAAAGTTCAAAGTTTTCCTCTCCTCATTGCAGTTTTGTACCTCCTTTACCATATGACCTAATCTGTTTTGTATGATGTTATTTTCTAGAGTATATTTTTATCTCCTTTATTAAGCTGTTGACTCACTTTTTGGGGGGCTTTGCAAGGTAATGTGGTTAAGTGACTTATCTAAGGTCACATAGCTAAATAATTAGTGTCTGAGGTCCTTTTGATACCAGGGCTCATTTTTTATGATTTCCTTTCATCTTTCTTGTATCTCTTTCCAATTTTTCTTCTACCTATTATAACTGTTTTTCAAAATCCTTTTTGAGCTTTTCCATGATCTAAAGCCAATTCATATTTTCTTGGAGACTTTTCAGGAGCTTAGATTTTATCTTCTTCTGAGTGTGTTTTGGTTTTCCTTGTCACCATAGTAACTTTCAATAGTATTATTTTTTTTCCTGTTGTTTGCTCACCTTTCAAGTCTATTTCTTGACTTTTAATTCTTTGCTAAAGTGGGGATCTACTTCAGGGTGGAGGGTGCAACTGATTTTAGAGAGAATTCTAGGAACCTGTAAGTTTTCAATATGGTGCTATGATCTACTCTCCTAACCTATGCTATGGTTTATGAGTGACCAAAAGCTCTCTTTTCTGCCCTGGAACTGCAATGAGGGTCTATACTCCACTGCTGTCCATAAGCTCTGGTGTGCTAATGCTTCTCTTTGTCCTGGTGCTGTCCCCCAGGACCACAACCCTGAGATCTGAGTATGGACAAAGCCACAGAAATCTGCCCCCAGTGCCAGCAAAGAGATCCATGTAATCTTCTTCTGATGAGTTGATTGATCCCCGCTCCCCCTTACAGTCTGTGAACTGAATGTTCTGGAAGTAGCCACTCCTGCCACAGATTCAGTGGCTCCTGAGACCTGTTCCTGGTTTGCTGGGGCCCAGTCTGTGCTGTTGTGGTCTGCACTGGACTGTGCTCCACTATCACTCTGATGCTATAGACCTTTCCTGCTGACTTTCTAAATTGTCTTTGGCTAGAAAATTATTTCATCCTTTCTTTTGTGGGTTCTATCACTCCAGTAATAATTTTAAGGCGTTATTTAAAGGTAGACAGCTCAGGTAAGTGTCAATGTCTTTTCTCTGCCATCTTGGCTCCATCACCAGTGGATTGCAACTCAGTATTTTGGGATAGAAACTCACACCAAGGTTATAATCACTAATAGTCCATCAGTAAACATTGCCAACATTTGCTAATTATCCATTAGCTATCTCCCAAAGGTGACTTTGGAAACTGAAGCCAAGAGAGGAAGTGATTTGGATGAACTGCAAAGACAAAGAGTCAGAGCTGGGACTAGAACTCAAGACTTGCTTTCAAATATTCATCACACTTTAGATGTCATACTTGGAAATATTATAAAGGGATAGAAAAGGAAACCCACACCAGTGATCACTCTGAAGTGAAAACTTGGTTCAATATGACCAACAACTAACTTGGACAGCACAGATGGGCATGAATAATTCAAATAAAGAATTAGCAGGCAATTACTATGTGGATTCTTCCAAACTTGCTTATTTCTGAATCTAAATTCCAGCTCTTGACATTAGTTCAACTTGTATGATGATAGTGTGGGATTTCATGGTGAAGCCTAGTGAGATTGGATTCTAGGTCTGCTGTGTTACTTAACCTCTCTAGGCCTCAGTTTCTCCTTCTATAAAATGAAAAGATTTAATTAGATGATCTCCAAAGGTCTGTTTATGATATTACACATTCTTATGTATGTCAAAAAATGAATAGGGGGAATCTAATGAAGAAAAAGACAGGAAGAAGGAATCTATTTAGTTCAACCACAATAGATGGACTGAAAGAAACAGTAGGAACATTCAAAGGAAAAGGGGAGAGAGAAGGGGAGGTAAAGAACAAAGAGGCTCAGGGCAAAATCCCTTCAGAGAGCATCACTTCTGTTTATTATTTCTCATTTTCTATGTTTTACATAAGTTACAAGGTAAACTAAGTATAAATCTGGTCCTTTGAGACTTCTTTGGATATAGGCTGGATCCAACTTTTAAAGAATGAATGGCACAGTTCACTTACATTAACAAACTAAAAGGATGAAAAGAATCCTTCATATTTGTTCCCGCCCCTTTAGTTTTCAATAAGTAAAACCAAATTATAGACTTCACAGCTGGAAACCATGATGACTGTCCACTGAAAGTCATTGAATTATTGATGATGATGAACTCATTAAGAGGAAGGGAAATTGCCATAAATAAAGTACTGTTAGGTTAGCCCAACCAGAGAGGGGTTAGTTTAGAGAGTTCATGAATGGTTTGGTAAATCATTAAAGAACCATTTCCCCCCCTTCCTTTTCATAGTGATAAAATCCCACTATTACCTGAGAATTGATTTGATAATCTCATCATCTCTCAAGTATGCTCCTGTGTCACTTTAAACAATATTCCTTACCTCTCTCAGGCTTAGTTCACCAGATCATTGATTGAGAGTTTGAAATATACCTTGATGGTCATCTAGGCAAAACCTCTCAATTTACAGGCACAGAAACTGAGGCCTTCTTTCATAGTAAAATGAGGGGTCTGAAAATATCAGCCATACTGTTTCTCACCAAATAGTTTTTCTCCATTTTAAAAGTACACCAGAGCCTCTATAGAAATAGTCCTTTGAGGATACTCTTCATAGGATTATCTTTTATATGAGACTGCTTTATGGAGAGGTAGGGCAAGCTAGGTGGTGCAGTGGGATAGAGTGCCAGTCCTGAAGTCAGGAAGATGCATCTTCCTAAGTTCAATTCTGACCTCAGACATTTATTAGCTGCGTGATTCTGGGCAAGTCACTTAACCTTGTATGCCTCAGTTTCCCTCATCTGAAAAATGAGCTAGAGATGGAAATGACAAACCAGTTCAGTATCTTTGCCAAGAAAGATCCAAATGGGGTCACAAGGAGTCAGACACAACTGAAAGATGACTGAACAACAAATATAGAGAAATGCCCTAGAAAATTCAGTAACTGGGTGGAGTTCATGAGGGAATCTGCTTCCTGTTTTACACTGAGTAGGGTTAGTGTTACACTATTTATTTTGGGAGTTCTGTTTTTCTGAAAACAACTAAAGTTCCTGATTATGCACCTCCAGTAGTTTAATTTTCTCATGATTCAAACATACAGTATCCTGTGAGGGATTTGGCAATTGAGTGAAGGGAATTGTAAAGTTTGTCTTTTATTTCATGAGTTGTTTCTGAAAGCTGTATCCATTTCCTGTTTTTAAGAAGCTAAGAGCAAAAAAAGATGGGAAAACATTAATGATAATCTATCAGCAGGAACATTAGCCAGGATACATCTTGCCTGACTGTGACATCACATCATATCTATATCTTTTAATTGATTGATGAGAACTAGCTACTTAATAATTCATTGTGTGGACATGTTTTAGAAAACTAGTCAGGGAAAAAAAGTCCTTTAAGGCTCCTATCTTTCCCTTTCCTACTTTTTTCTTGGTCCAAGTAGTAAAATCACTAATAACAAGATCATCCTTATTTTGATTTTCGTTAAGCACTGGGGAGAGCAGGCTGAAATTAGCCTTCAGAGAGAAGTCTTTTATAAGAATACATGGAGGCAGATGAAGGTTAAGGGAAGGAAATGGAAGAACATCTCCTAGCCTGATACCATACTAATTCTTTAGGATCTGCTATCTGTTTCAAATTATGCCAGTCACAAAATCTTTTCTTCAAACTTTGCTGGCTCCCTCCCTAGATGAACTCAAGTTTGATTTGTGCTGTATCACCATGATGCTTGCTGACATGGTAAGATTAGTGAAAAAGAGGGTCTGAGGGCAAGACGACAAAGGAAAAGCAAATAATTGAAAGGAGTAATTCAATTCAGAGAGAATTATTCTCCTAATGATTTATGGCTTCATTAATGATTTTGATAGAACTAATGATTTCCTTTGTAGTTACCAAGAATTAGGGCTGGCTGCTGGCTGAAAGGTTATTGGATGACACAGCAGAGGAGACACATTTGTCTCCATTTAAATACTTAATGATCTTGTTCTTCAAATCAATCTGGAGGTCCCAAGGCACATTTTCCCCTTTGTAGTAAAAATTCTTTGCCTTAAAGAATACATAGTACAGCCAGAGTTTTGGAATATAAAACAGAATTCCAAAGCCAAGCTGAACATGAGGAAAACTAGGTTTGTCTCTTGATCTCTCTCTCTCCTCACAGAGATGATAGCAGAGTCTCAGAAATAGAAGATCACTAGGTTCCCATGATACTGATTCTCTGTCTCAGACTTCAATTCTCTGTCCCAGTGCAAGTAGTGAAATACAATGCAGGTTACTCAGTAGATCACTAGACAAATATCTACTGGGACCCTTGGTCACAGAAGCTGGAAGGCATCTTAGGGATTTTCTCATTCAACTTCTGAATTTTTCATAAGGAGATTCTGGAATTCAGAGCAAGGTGATTTTTCAAGATCAAATAGTGTTTATTTCAAAGATTCAGACTCAGGTCTTCTTACAGTTCTGTACTATGTGACACTGACAAAGCTAAAAGTATAGGACAACAAATAGGAGGGGTTAAATATCCTTCCCCTTCCCATCTATTTCTTTATCCTGGCATGTACTTCTGTCTTTCATGGGATCAAAGATTTGTGGATGGAATGGATCTTAGAGGACATTTAATCCAATCTTCTCATTTTCCCCCCTGCCCTCCCCTCCCCTGCTTTTCCCTCCACTCCCCTGATCCCCCCTCCCTTCCCCTTCTCTCCTCTCCTTTCCTTTCTTCCTTCCCTCTTCTTTTCTTTCATCCTCTTTTCTCCTTCTTCCTCTTCCACCTCCCCCCTCTCTCTCTCATCTTTTACAAAGGAATATTTACTTCAAATTTATTTCTCCTCCCCCAACAAATGTATAAATAATTACCTCCTCTTCCCACTTCTCTTTCTAAGATAGGGAAAGGTTCACAGCTCAGCTCAGTCCCTATATATCATGGTCCCATCAAGTTCCAAATCCTTCTTGGACTCTATAGTCTTGGCAGCTGGGCTTTCCGGAGCTTCCCTGATGGTCTAGTATAAACAGATGACCTGGAACTCTGCCTCCAAGAATGTTATGGTTTGAGCATCTGAATTCAAGGACTTCAATGTCAGTGCTAGAATCCTTTTCCTTTTTATGAGTAATATTACTAAATGCATAAAATAAAATGCATAGGAATACCAAGGAAATCAATTATATTGAAATATTATTATCAAAGGAGGAATTAGGTGGAACAATGGATTGAATGCTGAATCTGGAGTCAAGGAGACAGTCTTATTGGAGTCAAATCTGGCATCTGACATGCACTAGCCATATGTTACTGGGCAAGTCACTTAATCTTGTTTGCCTCAGTTTCCTCATCTATAAAATAAGACAAAGAAGGGTATAGCTAATATTTTTTTCTAAGAAAACCTCAAATGGGATCTTGAAGAGTCAAGACTGAAAAATGATTGTACAATAATAGTTACCAAAATATTGTTTCATCCAAATTCACAGAGCCCTTCTGAAATCTATTCATGGACCCCCTTGGGGGTTCATGGACCTCAAATTAAAAACCCCTGATACAGCAGAATGAGACCCTCTTAAGGTGTTAGGAGCCCTGGGTGCTTGCTCTAATTCTAGTACTAACTCACTTTGTGACCCAAAGCAAGCCATAGGAATAGAAGGAGAAGTTTGAATGGTAAAGGTTTTTCATCTGTCTAGCTTCATTCTGGCTTACTTTTCTTTTCATAAAATGGCCTTAGAGGCCATTTAACCCAATTGTCAGTTTCCGTATCTGGGAGAAAAACTAAACAGTTAGATTATCTCTTAGCTTCATTCCTGTACTATTTTTAGCAAAGACTATTTCACATTCTCCCTATTTTGTATTTGAGGAACTTGAGACCCAAATTTACTCCAAAGCACAAAATCCAATGACAGCTTTCTTGCTCTTAATGCAACAATTACTCTCTCTATTTCTAGAGGGCAAGCAAAGTTGGCACTTCAGACCAGTTCACATTTACTCTAACTCATCATTCCATCTGTAACCTCCATACCTTTGTCTATTATAAGGACACAGGATAACCTTTATAAAGGAGGAATGGATATTGGTATTATTTATGTACTTTCCTTCACTCAAATTATTTTGTTTTTACTTATCTGTGTATATATCATATATTTCAGTAGAGTATATAAGCTCCTTGAGATCAGGGATTGGTTATTTTGTTTTGTTTTTATTTGCTTTATATTCTTGGTACCTAATGCAAGGCTATGCATATAGAAGGTGCTTAATAAGTACTTGCTGAATGAAATGAAATTAAGTTTGTCCCCTTACTACCTCAATCCCCACTTCCCAGCATCAGTAGTCTGGGTTTTCTCAAGTTGCCTTCTGTGGGAGCAGGGGGCAGGTACCCTGCATTTCTGGGGGCTTTGTACTAGCCTTGAGATGTCAGATTGCTTTGCAATAGATTGTTCAGTCCAGGCAATACTGGTATCTTCTAGAAAACATAAATTATGGCTTCAGGAAACAATAGATTTTGATTATTCTCATCTCTTTTCACCATCAGAAATTCCTCCTGGAAGAGTCCCAGAACTATCCATACATGAGGAAGATACAATAAGGCTTTTCAGAAAGGGTCTGGTGTTGCATTGAAAAGAGCAATTTCAATAACTGGACGGCAGCAGCTTGTTCCATGAACCAAAACAATGAATTTCAAGGCCCCAGAAGGCTGCTGAGGAAGCACTTTAAGGATGAGATGGGATAAAGAATGTGTTCCGAGCAGAGACAGATGAATTAGTTCAGAGAGAAGGGAGAAAACCAAGGGTGCTAACCTAGTTATTCACTGGTCACAAAAGAGTTTCAATTGCATTTTCTGAGCTCTCAATGGATCCTTGAATATTCAAATCCCAGTATCCTTAGGCAAGAACACACATAAGTTTAATAGTACACTGTATCTCAGAGAGAGAACTGTCTATGGAAATGGTAGAAGTTCAGGATAGAGATGCCTTTGAAAACTATAATTTTTGCCACACACACACACACACACACACACACACACACACACACACACAGGATTTTGAAAGATTGAATGCAGATGCTCCAGAAAAGTACTAATATATCAAAGATTAAAAAACAGCATAATTCCCAGAGGCAACTGGGGTGTCAGTAAGACCTGAATTCAAATCAGATCTCAGATACATATTGTGTAACTTTGGGCCAATTACTTAACCTCTGTTTCTCTCAGTTTCTTCAACTGTAGAACAGAACCAATAAAAACATGTAACTCCCAGAGTTGATGTGAGGATTAAATGAGATAAAAAAATGAAATATTTGCAAAGCATTTAACACAGTGGATATTGGTTCTTGTCCTTTGTTACTGAAAAAAGACCAAAACAACATTTCTGTGTTAGAGATGTATAACAGTGCATTCAATTGTGACTGATCAGACCTATATGAACTCTGAATCATCTACACAGTTTGGGCACAAAAAGTCCATGTGAACATCATGTGCTTACTCTAAACTTACATACATCATGTTTCCTTTGAGCTGCTTCCATTCTTCCTTCTTCATAGAGAGCAGCCCCTCTCAGATGAGGGCATGCTATGCTGGGCAGTCCTGAGCCACTGTCTCCCATGCTATATAATCAATTTTAAAGTCCTTAAGAGAGACCTTCAGTTTGCCCTGGTGTTACTTCTTTTGACCCCCTTGTGAGTGCTTGCCCTGTGTGAGTTCTCCATAAAATCTTTTTGGCAAGCATGCTTCTGACATTCTAACAACGTGGTCAGTCCATCTTTGTTGCTCTCTCTAGTAATATTTGAATATAGGTAGTTTAGCTCCTACACAGTGGTAGACTCCTAATAAATGTTTATTTCCTTCCATTCAGGGAAAACTAGGTTAAAATTTTGGTTTCAGACACTTACTATATGACTCTGGGCAAGTCACTTAATCTCTGTTTGCCTCAGTTTCCTGATCTGTAAAATGGGAATATTAACAGTACCTACCTCTCCAGGGTTGTTGTGAAGATCAAATTAGATAATAATTGTAAAGTGGGTTATGACTTGGCACATGATAAGCTCTATATTAGTGCCTTTTTAAAAATTGTTTAGTTGTTTTAGTCATGTCCAACTCTTTGTGACCCCTTTTGTAGTTTTCTTGGAAAAGGTACTGAGTAGTTTGCCATTTTCTTCTCCAGATTCTTTTTTAGATGAGGAAACTGAGGCAGAGTTGAGCAATTTGCCCAGGGTCACACAGCTAATAAATGTCTGAGGTCAAATTTGAACTCAGGTCTTCTTGGCACCAGGTCTATCATTGTATCCCCTGAGCCACCTAAGTGCCTCATATAAATGTTACCTATTATTAAATATTATTGAATCCTATTTTAGGTATCACCTAACTGTAAGACCCTAGCTGAGTCATTTAAATCAGTACCTCAGTTTCCTCATTTGTAAAACAAGGGATTTTTACTTGAGGGCATCTAAGTTCTCTTCCAGTTCTTAAATTATGACATGAAATTCCTTGGAAGATATGACTTATTTATGTTTCTGGAATAAGAATGACAAAAGAATGAAGAAATGATTTGTATCTCAAATCACTTGCAAACAATCAGAGAAAAATTAGACTTCACAGAAATTTTATCTAAATATTTAGTCTGGATTTGTTAGACATAGTTTGTTAATTAAATATGCTTGCAAAAAAAAGCCACAGCATGATGGAGGGACGATTCAAATAATCTAATCCAGTCCCTTTCGTTATATAGAGTTCACAGCTCATGGAAGCATTAGATTTTCAGATAAGAAGAAATTTAGAAGAAATTTATAATCTTCTAACTTATAGATGAGAAAAAATGAGGTCCAAAAGTGGAAAAGGATTTGCTCAGGGTTACAGTGTGATTTATAACATTTCAGGACTGGGAATTATCTATAACCCAACCAAAATAGCCTGCCCATTGTTCCTCACACAGGATGCTTTGTCTCCTACCTCCATGACTGCCCCTCTAGCCTGAAATACTCACCTTCCTCTTCTCCATATCTTAGAACCTCTTATTTCCTTCCAGGCTCAACTTAAATGCCACTTTCTAAAGACTATTTTCCCCTGGTTTTCCCAGTTGCTAATGCCTTTCTCTTTTGTATCTATCCTCTATGTACCTTGTATATACTTAGATATAGGGTGTTCCAAAAGTCTTAATGCAGCTTTATGCTACTAAAGTTTAAAGCTATACTAAGATTTTTGGAACACCCTTTATCTGAGTATAGAGAGACTCAAAATCAATCCTTCCTATATAAATAGGGACCTGTTTTCAAGTTGGCAATCTGTGCTCCTAATACTTAAAGCTATACTAAGACTTTTGGGATACCATGGAGAAGCACATGATGACCCCCACACACAATTTAAGATGAGGGCAAGGGATGTTTGGACTTCTGCATTTGTATCCCCAGAGTTTAGCATGATTCTTACTGATTGATGGGTTGGAAAAGACTTCAGTGGTCTTCTAATGTAACCCATAATAGGGCATAAGGTGTTCAGGGAGGACCAGGACCACTTGGTGTGAGGGCTAGCTGAACTCTTTTCAGGAATGCTCATCCAGTTCCGGTGTCCATCTGATCCACCCATTAATCAACAATGACTTTAAGAAGTTGTAGCATGCACAGTGGCCATAGCTGGTAAATCATCTTGGTAGATAGGCTAAATCACATTGAGGGTAACTGAATGGCTTTAAACCTATTGTTGAGTCTATCCCCAAACATTTCCCAGCAGGCAGATGAAAATGATTTGTTCTAGTGGTCATGAAAGAATTCATAGCAGATTCTGTAGAATATTTAGAGCTTGGTCAAACATAGAAGATATCAAGGTCATCCATCCCAGGCCATTGCTAGTCATCCTATTGTCTTGCCACTGGACTTTGATGATTCTGGAAGAGAGAATAAAGGTGATGACTTGGTGAAACTGCCTCACTTCAATTCAAGATGTCACCCCTTAAAATCATTTGTTCTCTAAGAAAAAGAGGATGTAATCGTGCATGTATAACCTATCAGATTGCTTACTGTCTTGGAAGAGGGGAGGGAAGGGAGAGAATGAGAAAATTTTTCAAGAAATGAATGTTGAAAATGTTAACTGAGTTTTTTACTGAGTCATCTCTAACCTGAGAGTGACAAAATAGGTTAGTAAATCACATAGCAGTTTATTAATTACTTTCTTTGTAAGGAATCAATTTGTAAATCAAGGGATTTCTTAGACTTTACCTTGATGTTGTGTGGCAAAATATTTTACACATGATCATGACTGGGAAATTTGATTTGTAGAATAATCATATTTGGGACTTGAGTTTTCTTCCCAGGGCAAACCCACTCTGCAGGACAATATAAGTAATATATCATTTGTGACCAGAGGAGTCCTCTGGGAATGGTTGGGTTGATTGTATAGTTTTGGGGTTACAGTATAGTACAAGTTAGACTGATATACTTCACTTAACACATGCAAATACAATTCAGGACAGGACCTGTCATGATTGACAGATGACTTCCATTACTTTGTTTTCACTGTTTTCCCAGGCCCAGAGATTTCCTGTGAAATTATTATTAATATTAAATTCATTACATATCATACTAATCAACATAAAATCACAACTTTGACAAAAATTATCTTTTCACATAATTGGAAAAAGATGGACAAACAACAATAATCTAGTTCATATCTGAAAACAAACCAAAAAAACCCTCATGACATAGCCAGTAGTTGATAATCTGGCTTTTACTTTAAGTAAGATCCCTAATGAGGAGAAACTGACCACCCACTTTCCCCTCTTTCCTAAGTAGCTCTTTCTATTTTAAGATAATTTTAATTGTTAGAAAGGTTTTCTTGCTATTGTGCCTGCATTGGCATTGGTGTCCACCTGAGGCCTCATGCTTCTTAGGAGATTTATTCCTGTCCTCAAGGCTTCTCTAGAAGACATGAGAAAGAATAGCATGGATATGAGCCACTGGAAAGGTCAAGGGTCTTGTTTTAGGAAGGTTGAGCTTTTCTGCTTTATTTCATTAAAACAAATCCACAAACTGTTCTGTCTTCCCCGTTTCCTTGTGGACTATAAACTTTATGAGGGGAAAGGACTGTATGAGAATTTTCATCTTTGCATCCTTTGCACCCTAACTTAGTATCTTGTTCATAATAAGATTTTTAATAAGAGTTTGTTGAATTGTAAATGCAAGTTTTGTGAAGCCCACAAAAACCTTAGGGACACTATTATATCCTAAGATAAGTAAAGAGTTGGGAGTCATTTTTTTTTACAAGTATACTAGATTCCTACCTTGTGTAAGGTATTCTCTAGGGGCTGGAGATAGAGACAAAATGAAACAGCTCATGGCCTCAGGGAGTTTACATATGATTGGGGGAAAACCGCAGGAGCACATATAAGATGTATAATATATATACAAAGTAAATATAATTACCAAGTAAACAAAAGATTTGGGGTGGGGAGGGAAGGAAAAAAGGCTCCAGGGGCATTAACTTTGGAAATAATCTCCCATGATTTCCAAAAATATTTTGATTTTTATACATTTTTTAACTTTTTTGTATTTCAATTATATTTAAAGATAGTTTTCTAAAAAATAATTTAAGTAGACATTTCTTGATATTAACTTCTAATACACAGATTGCTGTCTTGAAAACAGGTCCCTTTTTAAGTAGGATAAAGTGAAATGGGAAAGCTAGTGTTTTACTTTCTTGGCTCATTTTGTTTTTTAGAATCTTTAAGAATACCTAATTGGCATGGAGGACTTGGTAATATAATACATTTAGGATACCATCAAACCATATTTGGTTTAGCATTTTTGTTGAGAGCCCTTTCTTCTGGGCTCTGTTTCATTCACTTCTCCATGGCCTACCCACTGAACTGCTCTACACTTTAGTTGTATGATGGTTCTGAATCCAATGGATGACAGGATAGAACCTTGAAACAATAGGATCAGTTGTTCTCATAGGTTTCTTCCAGTTGGAAGACCTACATTCTTATGATTTCCCATTTATAAGATGGTGAGCACTGCTGAGGCTGAGATCTTGGATTCTTTCCTTACATGGACCAGTGAGATGGACACTATTCCATAGTCACAAACTTATAGGCTAAGACTGGCTATGGCCTAACCTGGGTCAGGGACTGAGTCACAGTCTAGCCCTTGCTGAAAGTACTGACTGAACCCCCAAATCTGGCCATAGATATTACTAACACTGACCAGAAACCAATCCCTAATTGTGATCAGTTTTCTGGCAATGATTACCAGACAAGATAGTGTGAATGACTTGGTACAGCCTCTCCCTATTGATAAAGACACAATTCTATATATGATCTTCTGTTGGCATTTTGGGATTATTTATGAAGAATGAGAAATATATAAATGAAGTATGGACACATGGGGTGAGGGTAAATGTATACAAGTCTAAACTAATAGGGCAGAATAGGACAAATTAATCTAGAAATATGAATGCATGCCAGAGGCTAATGCATACCCACATAGGTCTTGCAGACATATTACAGGCAAGTTTCCTAGAGGATACATTTCCCATTTCTATTAGTAAGGCTGATCTGTCATCTTTGTAAAGCACATTAAAGTTCTCTAGGAGAGTGAAGATATAACTACTTCACTCAAATGACTTGTCACAGTATGCTTATGTGACTTCTCTTCCTTCCATGTTCTGTTTGCTTGCATTGTAGATATACTTTAAACCTGCATCTATTGAAGAGCTGAAAATAGGAAATGGTCTGGGAAAGATTAGCCTAGGGATGCATTATTGAGAACAAGAGGTGCCTACAGATACCATGCACATGCTGTCTGACATCTGCAGTATTGTAGGTTTTTAGAAGATGCTGAGAAAAGCCACCCCTGCAATTTTGCTAAGTGTTTTGAGTCAACAGCAGCCATTTTCTCATTGAGAGAATTGGTCTGTTTCATGTATAAAGAAGCTTATTTGAAGGAGCTGGGGTTGGATCTCTCCCTCCCCATTTGAAATGACTGTTGGAACACTAAATTGCTCTCTTTGACAGAGTGTTGTACTGTGACTAGCTAGTAATCTGTATCAGAGGCCCTCATCCCCAATGACAGTGTGTACAGTATCTTGTAAGGCACACTTCATTCGATCTGTCAAATCCCATAAAGCACTTAAGGAAAAGTTTATTTTGTCACTTCCCCATGTGGTCACTCACTCACCAATAAAAAACTGGTATTAGATGCCGGCCAGCATTGGCATATGCTTCTGTGCAGTTGGAGATAAGGAAAAAGCAGTAATGCTGACCCCAGGCAGCATCAATTTACATTCCAAACTTGTAGGAAATGAACTTTCATACTGTAGGCTGGTTCAAGGTACTGTTGTCGATTTTTGACTAAACCTCAAGAGTTTACCTTTAGAAACACTGGTCCCTGATTTTTCATTGGGTTAGAAGTTAAAGGAATCGAGGTAGCATGGCATGCTAGTGGAGGGGGTACTCTTGGATTTAAGAAGACCTGAGTTCAAATCCTGCTTTAGAGAGACATAGTTCTATGAACATGTGAAAACCAATTAACATTCCATGATAAGGATAATTCTATGATGTGATAGTTGCAAACAAGTCATCAATCTGCCTTGGGGGAGGAAGTTCCATAGTGTAAGTTCTCTTTCTGGATATCATGAGTATCCCTTCCCCCCCAAAGAATGTCAACAGAACTGAGTCTAGACTTATTTTCATACTGATTCTGGGCAAATTGCTTACTAATTACTTACCTTTATTGGGTCTTAGTTTCCCAGTTGGTAAAAAGGGAATAGTAACAATAATGACGATGATGATGATAATGATGATGATGATAATAATAATAATAATAATAATAATAATACTTCAACTTATCTCACAGGGATGTGAGAATTAGATGAGATAATGAATAAAGGACAAAAATGCCATATAAAAGCAACAGACTGCTATTAGTGTTCTTATTTTAATCTTAAGGGTAACTTCAAGCCTAAAGATGGTATCTGAAGGATCCAGATGTTTTAACTTATTGATAAAGTACAAATTCCATGAGGGCAGGGATTCAGTTTTTTCTATAATCCATTCCCCATCTTTTACCTTGCTCAATGTTCTGCACATAATAGGAACTCAATAAATTAACAAACCAACATCTGGATTGCTGTTTGAATTTTTAGGTTATGCTATAGATATTTGGTATCTTTCAGCCATAACCATAATTTTTTTTAGGTTTTTGTAGGGCAAATGGGGTTAAGTGGCTTGCCCAAGGCCACACAGCTAGGTAATCTAGGTAATTATTAAGTGTCTGAGACCGGATTTGAACCCAGGTACTCCTGACTCCAGGGCTGATGCTTTATCCACTACACCACTTAGCTGCCCCCCATAACCATAATTTTCAAGAGATCTTGAGGGTCTCATTGGAAGTCCTTTTTCTGAAATGTCTCATGATTATTCCCCAACCCTATTTCTTAGCTGGGGTGAAACCATGAAATTCAATTTTTTTTTCCTGATGGAGAATGGTTGATGGTCTTTGTGCTACAATTCCCTGCTCCCACATAGGGATACTGAGAAATTATGGAATTTCAAATTATTCTTGGTGGTCATTCAATATGATTTTGTTTATTTTGTTTTAGAAATGCATTTTTAGAACAGCGGAAAGATCTCTGGCTTTGGAATCAGGGGAACTGGGTTCCAATTTTGCCTCTGTGTTTACTATATGTGTGACCTTAAGCAAATCACTTAACTTCTCTGGACCTCAGTTCCCTTATCTGTAAAATGAGAAGTGATACTCTCTGAGGTCCCTTTCACTGTTAAATTTATGATCCCATAATCTAATTCCAGAAGAAAAACAAGCTCCTGAGATACCATGATCAGTTATGAATAACAGCAAAAACTAATAAATTTTGGAGCTGGAATGGGAATTTAGAGATCATAGAAGCCAACCCTCTTATTTCACAAATGAAGGACAAGGTTAGATGACATGCCCAAAGCCACAGGAGTGAGACTTGGAAAACATGGACCTTGAACTCAAGTCTTCAAATTCCAAATTCAGTGCTCTATTCATCAAACAACATTGCCTCTTTTTTGGCCTTATTTGTTTTCATTCTCCATAAAAAACTAGGGAAGCAGGATGAGGGAATCAAGTGGGTCTCAACCTACTTATTTTGGTACCATAAGATCAGGTGTTCTAGCTAGAGAGAAATTAGAAATAAAGTGCTTGGTGAGTTATAGACCCTAATTCTGTAATTCTTAGGGTAATCCTTTTAGATCTGTTCTGCAGCACCTTGCAACCTCTTCAGGGAGATTGTTTCATTTTTGTTTTTATATTACAATGTGTAACACAGTGTTTGACATGGAGCAGGGACTTAACAAATTCTTGTTCATGAATTAATTGATTGATTGAGTTGATGGCCTCTAAATAGGTCATGCGGCTCTTTGGTGAAAGGGCCCTAAGGCTGTCTTTTCGTATGACTCAAATATGATGCTAACAAAGTTGGAAATATCCCATTCTCCAAATGGAAAATGACAGTTTGGGAAGGCATATCATATAGCTTACAAAAATGATTATCTACATAACTGACATTTATGGAGTACTTTCATATTTGCAAAGTGATTTACGGACATAATCTTATTTGAGCCAATAATAATGATAATTATAGGAAGAACCTTATATTTCTTAATATGGGGAAACTTTCCCTACTCTACAACTAAACTATGACTTCATAAGTATATCTCAAGGAGTTCTTTAGGGCACTTAAAAGGTTTAGTGACTTGTTTATGGTAACAGAATAAGTAAGCATCAGAAGCAGCTTTCCAAGACAGATTTTCCTGATTCTAAACCCAATACTCTGTCCACTATGCTATGTTGACAGGTTATATTCTCTACCTGCTGTCGTTCAGTTGTATGGGAGCTTTGGGGCTGTTTCTGATCAAGTGACTAGTCATGGTTGATGTGATAGTCCCTGACTAGGTTCTTGGTTAATCCTTTGGTAATTATCAAGAGGGGTGTGGGGTAGGTACTGCCTCTGGTTAATCAATCTGTTGAATCTCTTTTGACTCCGACTCTCCAAATGTAAGATAATTCCAGTGAAGTTTGGCAACCTAATTGCTACTGCCCCCTCCCATATAGAGCATCAGCTCAACTTGGAGGGTTTGCATGGAAGATGGGGGTTGGGTATTTGGGGTTAGGGGATGGGGAATTTATCTATCCTTTTTGTGCTGATTATTTCTTCATCTTAAGCAAATAAGTATCCTAAATAGGATGTTTCTTGAGGACCTTCTAAATTTAAAAGGTTTGGCTCAGAGGCTTTTGGCATTTGGAACTGAATAGGAGCAGTGAATGATGGGGTCCCCAGAGCAGCAGGCACTGATGGCAGGGGAGAACATCTTCTTGCCAGAGAGAAGTCATAAGAAAGGAAACTGGTCCAATTTGACTGTTTCAGTGACATGTGGGTACCAGCAGTTGGTCAAGGTGAAATGTAAAAGGTTTAATTAGTAGTTTTTTAAATTGCTCTACTCCCTGATGAAGCTTAACTACAAGTTTGCCACCAGATTGTACCTGTAAGTTAAGTTACTGAATAAGTTAAGTCCCTGAATCCTGTTTAAATCATTTTGTTAATATACTCTGTCATTTTCTTATGCTTTGCATTAACTACCTGTTCCATATCCATTTCTTATTTCTTTTTCTTTAGGGAGACTCAGAACAAGCCTTAACTCACATTATTAATTAATATTGTGCCTGGTATACTGGGGTAAGTGCTTGTTAGTGAACCAATGAGTATGGGGAAGAGGAACCAAATTCTCCTTAACTAGGCTTCAGGTTTCCTTAGGAATGGGTCTTGCACAAATCAAATGAATGTGAACAGAAAGGGAGTGGTATAGATTATAGGCTCCATGATTCTCAGTCATTCAGTATAATCTTACATTGGATTTTCAAAAGGATGTACTTTGGCATGATTGTTTGGTGAAAATATTTTTTTTCTTATCTCCCTCAGCTCTTATTATCTCCTTCCCATAGCATTTTATTTAAAGCTTTCTGATGCATTTGCCTTGTAATATTAAATAGTAGGTGAATTTGTATCATTTTTCATTCCATCATAATACACAGTCTGTAAGCTGTATGAGAGCAGGGACTGTCTGATTGCAACTTCTTGTTTTCCCCAGAAATGAACACTGCTTTATATACAGCAGTAACTTAATAAAAGTTTGAGTGATTCCTTAACTCTTCTTCAGATCTCAATTCTCTAAATCATTACTGCCTTATTAAGCAGTTGCTTAGTGCCTGAGGAAGTGCTACCACTTCCATTCACTACCCACTCTTTCCGGTCTTTAAAATAGACTCTTTATAGGTTAGGATTGCAATCCTTTTGTATTCATAGGATGTTTTTTTCTCAAGGACATCCTAAGACTCTTCCTAGAGGAATCAATTTAAAGGAAACAGCAAAGTGTTGATAGAGAGTAATACACCATACACCTTTTACAGGAAACGTATAGGATGAGTTTCCTTAAGAATAATAGGGGCACAGCAAAGTGGCACAATGGATAAAACAGTGGCCCTGGAGGCAGGAGGACCTGAATTCAAATCCAGACTTAGACACTTAATAATTACCTAGCTGTGTGACCTTGGGCAAGTTTCTTAACCACATTGCCTTGCCAAAAAAGGAATAATAGCTAACACATGTTTTCTATATTAAGGCTTACAAAGCACTTTTCATCTGTTATTTCTTTTGAGACTCATAGCAACAGTGGGAAGTAGGTATTAAATGTACTATTGTCTTCATTTTACAGATGAAGAAAGGAAATATCAGAAGATTGAAATGATTTGTCTATGACCACATAGCTAATACATGTCAGTGGCAGGATTTGAATTCTATTTTTCCCAATTCTGTGACCAGGTTGTTATACTTATACCTCTGACTCAGTAAATAATTATCTGATTTTGTATTTGGTTATTAATTCTGTTAATATGAGTTAATACTCATTACCAAGGGTCATAGTTGGCAAGTGTTGACCTTATGACCCCAGAAGGAAGTAGTACTTTATCTAGAATACATACTTTGTTGTTGCAATTCTTCCATATTTTGCTCAATGTTTAACAATTTGTTAGAGTTAGAAAGGATATTAGAGATCATCTGTTCCAACCTCTGCATCTTCCAAAAGCAGAAATTGAAAACCAATGAATGGAAGTTACTTCCCCAAAGTCAAGTAGCTAGTCAGTCACATACCTTGAAGTCCAAGTCAGGTCTCCACTCCTGCTACCAGGCGCCATACCATTCTGCCTATGACTGACAGCAATGGGAAAACTTTACCTTTTGCCTATGCCATCCAAATGTTTGTCTTGTCACAGAACATCCTTTGACCCTATGAAATTATAAATAGATTATAGAAGATTATTTGTCTTGTATAAAATTTAAAGCAGCTTGGTGTTGTGGAAGGTACTCTGAATTGGGAGTCAGAAGGCCTGGTTCAAAATCTAACTCTGTCACTTAGTCCCAACAGTGACTACCCTTTCCCTGCATCATTAGTGCTCTGGCCCCTACAAAATCATTTTTTATGCCTTTATAAAATACTTATTTGTATTTGTGTTATTTCATCCCAGCTCTGAAAGTAAGAGATGTTTAAAATTGAATTAACCTTGGACAAATTCTTGCATCTCTTTGAGGTCTCAATTTACTTATCAATAAAATTAAAGGGTATGTATGGTATGTATTTTAAAGAATCAGTTGCTAGTGACTTATATAGTGTGTCAAACTTTTCAAATCTATATACCTTCAAATCTATCTATCTATCTATCTATCTATCTATCTATATCTATCTATCTATGTATATACACAGACTCAAAGACACATATACACATATATCAAATAAGATGCTTACAATCATCCTGTGAGGTAGGTGTTATTATTATTCCCATTTTGCATATGAGAAAATGGAGACTTTAATGAGATGAAGTGATAGCCCAGAATCACACATTTGAAAAGTGTTGGGGGAAAGATATTCAGGTCTTCTTGACTATCCATATAACACTGTTTTCATTATGCCATTCATGGTCTAATTCTAAGATTCTCTCACAGTCTGCTTCTGCTTGGCCCTATTTTTTTTCAGTGTTCTTCCCCAGATATGGGAATTGGCTAAAGTCTCTTGGAAGCTTAGGTTCATGGACAAAATTGTAACTCTCTTTTTGCTCTCTAATCAGGAAGCCTGTATTCCCTCCCCAGTGCCCCATGCTAATCTTTGTCAGAGATCTGACTCTGTCATCCTCTCTCTGATGCTTTGCAGAATCCTTTGGATATCATTATAGTAAGCCTTCCTCAGATGTGGTAATAATATTTTTGGGGGGCAGGGGGATTACTAAATGATGTTAGCCTTTATAACTATTATTTGCTCAGGGCCTCAATGCAGAATGGATTATAAGGCCTTTGTTATCCCACCAAGGGCCCTAAAGGACATATATCAAACACAGCTTCTGAAAATGGAGAGCAGAGGAGGATGGTTAATCCACCAGGGCCTCTGTAGTGGTAATGAGCAGCTGTGTACATCCCATGTCCTAGAGGTTAATTCCCAAAGCCTTTAAAACAGAGAAAGATCAGAAAAAACTCTTAAAATCCCAAGTTTGATAAGCTTCCAAGAATTCATCCCCAAACTGAGCAAAGAAAAGGTTGAAAGGAGACAAGTGGATTGATCTATTTATATTTATTTTTTCCACAATCTTGTGAATTATGATAGAATTTGAAGAGTAGTAGGTCCTGGTTTCTTTGTATTTCTTTTCATCATGTTTTAGGCCTGCACCCTAACCACAGACTAATGATAGAACATTGGGATGTTTTGGGAAGTTGATTTGTGTATTCTGAAAAGGACAAACACATTCAGAAATGCACTCACATATCTTCTCTTCCTTTGGGGAGTCTTTATTCATTTCAAGAAACAAGATGACTGCAAAGAAAGCTAAATAGATGCTATTTATCCTTTATGACTGTAAACAGGACCCAACAAATATAAGACATAGACTCATAGAATGTCATTACCAGAAAGGAACTTATAGATTCATCTATCTAGAGCTAGAAGGGATTTTAGAAGCCATCTACTCCAATCTGGTCATTTTGATGGTGAGGAAACTAAGTCTCAGAGACTTAAGTGACTTATTTGACCATGCTTATATAAGTAATAAGGGACAGAAATGGGATTTTTAAAGGCAAGGAACTGATAGCCTAGAGAAACTAAAGGATTTGTCAAGATGACTTTACTAGCTAATAGGAAACCCAGGACCAGAACTCAGATCTTCTGATTCTAATACTATTTTGCCTACAACATAATATTTCTCCCCAATTTTCTGATGTAAAAATGACCAAAAAGTGATAGGGGCAAAAAGGAACAAGGAGGTTAGACTAAGGAAATGAATAGCCAACTCCTTGTTAACAAGTCTGAAGGATACAGTCTTGGTCTAACATTGAATAAGTTTCCTTATATTTCTTATCCAAATAGTTATCAAGAACCTCTCACCAGAGATCCACAGGTGAAGGACAGTTGGCTACTTGTTGGGAATATTATTAAGGTATAGTTTAGTCTGGATGACTTTCTTCTTTTTTTAAAATTATGATAATTAAAAATTTTTGAATTTATTTTATTTTTAATATAAAGTATAAATAGTATACTAAAAAAGATGATTGCATGTGAAGCTCAAATCTATAATGTAAAACTTGCTATTCTTTTAAATATATAGTAAAGGCATCATTTAAATTTTGTTTTTTCTTTTTTCTTCTCCCCCCTCCCCAATTTAGAGATGACTACCATTACACACAACATACATACATACATACACATATATATATATGTAAAACCATTTTAATCATACTTCTTTTGTCAGTTCTTTCTCTGGATGCAAATCATGTCTTTCTTCATAAGTCCTTTGTAGTCAGTTGATTTGGATATTTACAATAGTCAAAATGACTTCGTCATTCAAAGTTGTTCTTAAAATAATATTTCTGTCACTGTATAGAACTTTATTTTGGTTCTGCTAATTTCACTCTATTATTTTATGCAAGTCTATTCATGTGTTTCTAAGATCATCAAGCTCATCATTTCTTTTCATGGATGGTTTTTCAAATCCCTCCCAACCCTGAGATTCTATGATTCTTTGTCATGATGTTCCCTTCTAAGTGCCACAAATATATTCTCTATATGTCATTAAATAACATATATGTACCTATTTACATACATGTCTTTCCTGTTAGACTTCTTGAAGGCAGGGGCTAT
Source organism: Macrotis lagotis (assembly GCF_037893015.1). Classification (NCBI taxonomy): domain Eukaryota; kingdom Metazoa; phylum Chordata; class Mammalia; order Peramelemorphia; family Peramelidae; genus Macrotis; species Macrotis lagotis. Next base: position 283,321,589 of record NC_133658.1, read on the forward strand.
TTTTGCTTTTTCTTTGAATTCCCAGCATTAGCACAGTGTTCCATACAGTGTAACTACTTAATAAATGTCTGTTTATTGATTGAATTTTAAGTATCTTCTACTTATTAGATGCTATGCTAAGTGGGGAGGCACAAAAACAAAATAAAGCATTTCTTGCCCTCAAGAAACATATTCTAATGAGAGAGAAAACATGCAGGTACAGAAATTATTTTAAATTATATGTATATATATTTATATACACAAATATTCAATAGTTTTATGAAGGAAAGTAGTAATAGCCAAGGTTCATGTAAAAGATACTACTTGAACTGAGCTTTGAAAGAGTCCTGAAATTCTGAAAGAGAGAGGTGAGAAAGGAACATTGTATTATAACTAGGGTACAGGACTTGGAGCCAGAAACCTATGATAAAAGTCCATCTTGCTAGCTCTGTGACCCTGAGCAAGTTATATAACTTCCTTGAGCCTCAGTTACCTCATTTCTAAAATGGGAATTTTGATAATATTTGTAGTAGTTGCCTCATAGAGTTGTTGTCAGACTCAAGATAATACAATAAAAGCATTTTGCAAACCTCACAGTGTTTTGATTGCTGTTCAGTCAAGTCTGACTCTTTGTGGCCTCATTTTGTTTTTTGGACTGGTTTACCTCTTCCTTTTCCAGCTCATTTTACAGATTGGAAACTGATACAAATAGGGTTAAATGACTTGTTCAGGGTCATACAAGTAGTAACTGTCTGAGACCACATTTGAGCTCAGGAAGCTGAGTTTTCCTGATTCCAGTCACTGTACCACTTAGCTTCCCTAGTTATTTATTTACAGGATTTAAGTAGCCCAGCTTGAGACCATGATAAGAATTTACTAATAATTTCAGAGCACCTGAGCTACAACCTAGGAATAGGCCTTTACATGAGAAGATTGAAAGAGATGGAGACAACTATACAATATTTCCTAGAGAGAGGCCTGTGTAGTATATCTCTCAGGAGCCATAATGCATTAAGAAATTTTGAGACTCCAGATTTGGCAGTGTATAGAAGAAATAATCAAATGATAAGAAATCCTTGTTTCAACCCAAGAATTGAAAGAATGGTAGCCAGCAACAGTGGACTGAAACTGGTGGAGTGAAGCAGGACCACCTCCATCACTAGCAAAGGATTCTAGGACCAATCCTCTTGGGCACAGGTGAGGGGCTGGACAAAGGAGGAGACAGTGCAATAAAACATAGAAATATAATATGGGGGAGCAAGCCCAGTCCTTTATAAGTACTGTGAGTTATATGGACTGTATAGTCCTGGGGAAGAAGAGAATTTTTTTATATTGACCTTTAGTGCTTTTTCACTTAATAGGAGAACCTTAACCTTAGGGTAGCTCTCTATGTCTTTGAGATTATATAGGATCCTGAAGAGGGCATTCATCATAAGGATGGGCTGTTTCACTCACTAGCAACACAGGTCTTTTTCCCTTGTGGTACCACCCCAGGATAATATGATCAGTCTATTGTATTCTCTAGGTCTCTGGGAGAAGTTGATGCTCACTAGAGAGAGGAAGACAATTGTTTTGACTCTTTATGAACTCCAATATGAATTTTTTAAAATTTGTATTGTCCCATAACATAAAATTTGTCCTGTACTTACTGTATTATTAACTAGAATATTTGTATAAGAGTTGAATGAAGTACTTTGTGAAAAGTTAAAGCACTTTATGAATGTCAGTTTTTATTGTTACTATTGTTCTCTTTTTTGTGGAGATAAATTCTGGTATTCCCATGGGAAATTGTAGATGAATATACAAAATAAAGAGAAAATTTTTATTAAATGCTCTCATGATTGAAATTAGTCTAAATGAACCCAGAGATTCTTTCCTGATTGTGGGCTACAAAAAGAAAGAAAGACTATTTTGCTATCTGATTATTTTAAAATCAGACCTAATGAAAAGATGGCAAAATTATACTCTGTGTTCACATTTGCAGTAAACCTTTAAGACCTATGGAAGTTAGAGACAACTAGCTAGAAATTTTTATGTTGATTTTTATACAGATTATTCAATTATGTAAACGAAAGCTGAATAATTCAACACAGGGGTTATTGGTACCATGCAATGATAGCCCTTTAGATCATTTGGAGGTGTTCACATCAGTAAATGAATTTTTTTTGTTTCTATCTAGACATTTTGTATCCCATAGATACAGAGTGAGTCTCTTGGCATTTATCCATTTCTGCAGTCCTACCCACAGAGCTGATATAAAGCATTTACACACTGCAGGCAAGGCTTGAAAATTGCTCTGCTTTGTGTGTTATTGTCTACTAGAGGTTTGGGCCTTCACTCTAACATGTGAGACTTGACTTAACTTGACTTATCTGAACATAAATACCTACATGCTGTGGAAAGTGGAATTTTCTGGAATTAAGAAAAATACATGCAGTATTTTAAAAAATGATGTTTCACTGTGTCATGGCCTGGGAAACTACCTTTTCTATCATTGGCTTTGATTAGCTAAATATCTAGGAGTCTCTGTGGTGAAATGGATTTTACAAATGTCCAAAGGTTTCATCTTATCTGAGCATAAGCAGATTCAAGACATGCACTCCATTCTTTCCTCTTTCCTTTCCTTCTCTACTTATTCTCTTTTCACTTATTAAGGGTGATTAAGGTCTCTTTCTATAGAGAGTGTCTAATTTAGGTCAAGTGAGAGCATCCTCATCATCAGAGGATATTCAGCTCCCCCAATTGTTTTCCGTTTGTCTCGCCCACTGAGCCAGGTGACCCAGTTGCTCTGCCATATCTCAACCACCTGTTGTTCTCATTATCCATGCAACACACGCCCTTGCAACATCCTATCTTCCAGATGGTCTGCACTTGATCTGCTCACTATGAAAACAATATTTTCAAATAGATCTATCTATCTATATCCCTCCTGCCCTCTCTGAGGCTGTCATTACTGCTTATAGCAATCTCCCCCCATTCTGTATTTTTTGATTCTGTTTTCTCTAGGGGAGGGAAATGGAAGGAGATTTTCACCATCAGTCCCCCGTTGGTAATTATTAATATGTGACAAGCATAATAATGAATGTTTTGCCCTTCACACTGGGATTAGCAATCATGTATTTGTTAAACTATTTGTATTAAGTACTGTTGGAAATACAATACTGTGTGCTTCTGCTAGACCCCATAACCTCCTTGTTGAGGTAAGTTACCCTGTCTTATTTATTTTTTCATCTCTCTCAGGACATTGCACAGGGCTTTAAGAGATGAAAATTTGATGCCTAGAACAAGTGGAACCAAAGTTCTTTACACTGGATGTATCTGCTCGGCTGAGGAATCAAAGGGGTGTAGTGAACATTTGTGGAACTTTGACTGAATGTTACTAAATCAAAATCCCCACAGTATTGAGATTCCTCAGTGATCTGGGAAAGACCTACCTCTAAAAGACCAAGGTTTCCCATTATATCCAGGCCAACACCAGTCATCCTGTTCTGTTATATCAGACCACTGGGTTGAGGGTTCCTGAAGAGATAATGAGAATGCTGTCTTTGCACAGCACCCCCTTACTTTAACCCAAAATTACTTGCATAATGTCATGATCATCTTCGAGACTGAAGGACAATTTTCTTACTTATATAGACGTGTGCTTAGTATAACATGTATTGAGTGACTGAAGATAGAATGAGGTTCTTCTTGTGGAACTTCAATCTTCTCTTACATATTTACCAGACTGTTGTTTATCCTTCATTCTCGAAGATCAATGACATTAACAGAGTGATGACTTGTAATTGAATTGTATTCGAACAAGACAGAGTGGTGCAAAGTCATCGACCTGGCTCTCTCCTCCATCCTTAAGGAGTCCAGTGGCAAGACATGAGTCTGGCTGTCTGATGATGGCCCTGGATAAAGTGGAAGCATGTATCTATCTACCATGTTCAATTTGGCAATGGAGTGATTTGTGTGTGTTCACTCCTTTACTAGCTATAGTACCTTGAAGGTAAGGGTCATACTTTGTAAAACTTTATATATTTGCATAAATTTATATTCTGTTTGGTGCCTCAAGCCAGAGTCCTTGTACATAGAAGATACTAAGCAAGTATTAGTTTACTTGAACTACTGAGATTTCTCTTAGTCTTCATAATTAAAAGTTTAGAAGTGGGGAGAATATAATTATGGGACCACTTCATGTTCTAGAAATGTATAAGTATAGTATTACTTTAATTCTCCTCCAGAGATGACTAATGCCTAAAAGTGGCAGCAACCTTTTGCCATTCCTTGTCCTAAGACTCCCTCTGCTCTGAGCAAGAAAGACAGGTGCTTGTTCATAAAATCACAGGGAGAGGGTAACACCATCATTTCAAATAAAATTAGTTTTCCTGTTTTCTAACAACCTAAAAGATCCCAAAGTCATCTTGGACTTTGAGAAAATACCAGTAATACCAATAGCTTCCAGAGCAGCTTATACAGTTTACAAAACATTTTCATTTTTAATTCAGTTAAATTTTTTTTGTGGGGCAAAGGGGTAAAGTGACTTCCCCCAAGGCCTGGTAAGTATCAAATATCCAAGTCTGAATTTGAACTCAGATCTTCTTGACTCCAAAATGAGCCATTCCACTGTACCACCTAGCTGCCCCAATCAATTGATTTTTCATAGTAACCTTTGAAGCTGGTAATGCCAGTAGTGACCCAATTTCACTAATAAGGAATCTAAGACAAAGAGACATTAATTAATTTTCTTGATGTTACATAGCTAATAAGTAGTAGGACCAAAGTACAAAATGAAATATTCAGAGTCTAAGTCTCACATATTTTCCATACTTCTGTGGGTGGATGGGAGGTATAACAAGTTCCCTTTTTTTCTCTTAGATTAAATGACTGGAATGTGAGATTTCAAAGGACACATCTTTGAGACTCCTGAAATCGATGGACTTCAGATAGAAGAGAAACAAATGCATTATCAGGAGATCTAGTAGTGGTGGTGGAGGCTCATTTCTGAAATAAGGATATGGTTCACTGATGCAAAAATTTTAACTAGAGAGGACAAATTCCTAAAGCTGACCAGGACACAGTATGGTAGAAAAGCAAGTGCACTTGGAGCCCTAAGTTTAAATCCTGTCCCTCACTCCTTGTATGGCCTTGAACAAACAGCAAGAAAAATGGACCTGATCTTTCTATAATGCTTTAAGTGTTACAATGCACTTTCCTAACTCTCCTGTGAGATGTTATTATTTTCACTTTATGGATGAGGAAACCAAGGCTCACTGAGACAAGGTCACTGCACAGCCAGAAAGTAGGAGAACATGGATACAAATCCAAGGTTTCTGGATTCAGTCCACTCCACTTACCCCCAGTCACTTAGGAAGGTTACTCATGTTTTCGCCTGTCCTCTCACATAGTCTCAGTTTCCTCCCTTGTGAAACTGGGATAATAACACATTTGTTCCCTTGCTCCTAGGATCTAAGTGGATTTAAAAGCCCCTTTCAGAGTATAGTGTAAAATAATATATGAAAACACAAGGTATTATTAGCATATCAAATATTTATTGAACCAATATTGTTACTACTATTTCTTAGTGTGCTCTAAAGGACACCCTTCTTGCTAGTGTTCCAGGGGAACAGAGCCTCATTCCAATACAAGTTGTTTTTAATCACTCTTGTGACTGGCTCAGAGTGAAGCAGGGGAATAGGTAAGCCAAAACATCTGATAATCCAAAAGTCATTTCTGTTTGGAATGCAACTGGAGACTCTCTTTTCCTCCAGAGGCATTACCTTCCTAATTCTGTTTTGCTGAGACTGATATTAAAATAGGTTTGTGTTTTCAGAACACATCAGCATTAGCAAGGATATCGAAGGGAGCCAGCTTGGAATGGAAAAAGAAATCAAGGACCAACAAGATTCATCAGTAGTCATTTCTTGGGGTCTCTTCTCTTTGTAAGCTTCTTTGCTGGGCACTTTGGGAGGTAAAATGAAGGAAAAGACTGTCTTCTTAGACAGACAATGTGCCTGACTGGGACATATATTAAGTAATGTGAGTATTCAGAGAGGGGATTGATACATCACTGTGGACTAGAATAATCAGGGGAAGTTTGTCTTGAATTTAGCTAGTGATGAAAAAGAGAGAAAAGAAAGTCAGTACAGGATAAGCAGGGGAATGAATCTAGTGGGTGTTGAAGACAGAAAAGAGCCCAGTTTGACTTGAAAGGATTGACAGTTCAGGTAGAAGAATGGGAGGAAACCATAGAAATGGGCAAATGGAAGGGACCTTAGATAAAGAAACTGAGGTCTAGAGAAGTTAAATGACTTGACCAAAGCCACATGGAAGTAAATATGAGACAAAATTTGAACCCAGGTTTTCTGACTCCAGAATCAGTGTTCCTTGGGGCTAGACTGGGGTGTTGAAGGCCAAAGTTAGAAAATGTATTGATTGAGCATTAAATAAGCTTCCATTCTTGCTTTTTTATTTTGCTTGCTAATTTAACATTTATTCTGAATTTCCTATGTACAAAACACTTTCCTTAGTGCTTGAATGAAAAACTGAAAGGAAAAAGTTCCTGAACCTTAGGGGCTCATGGTATACTGGGGATATATCTCACAAAAAGAATACAACACAATCTTCTAGGGTGTCCAATGGTCAGCTGATTCTTTGTATTTAACAGCAAGACTTTTCATTATCTCTATTGGTTTCACTTTATTAGATTCAGCCTAGTACTCTGGCCTGTCAAAATGTTTTTGGATCACAGCTCTTCTAGTTCAGTGTGTTAACTGTCCATCCTAGCTATGTGTTATCTGCATATCTGATGAATATATTGTCTGTGTCTTTATTCAAGTCATGGGTAAGACAGTTTAAATTGCAGAGCCAAGCATGGATCCCTGGAGTACTCCACTAGAGATCTCTTGCCAGTTTCTGAGTCCAGCTATCTGATCAGGTTAGAATCCACCTCATTGTACTATTGTTTTATCCACATCTTGCCATCTTTTTCCCCCCACAAGAATGAAGCATGAGATATTTTAATAAAAGCTTTGCAAAAAATCCAGGTTAGATATCCACCACTTTCCCCTCATCTGCTAATTTAGTCATTTTGCCAAAAAAGGAAATGAGGTTAGTCTGGCATAGGCTGGCTCTTTGCAATCACCAGTTCCCCAATCCAGATGTTTAGCAATCATCTTTTTTTCTTTTATAAATATTTATTAAGTATTTTATTTTTTCCCAATTATTTGTAAAAACAATTTTTAATGTTAAAAACTTTGAGTTAACAAATTTTCTACTTTCAAATTTTTCTCCCTTCTTCCTTCCCCTCCCCATATTGAGAAAGCAAGCAATTCAATATAGGTTATATGCAAAACATTTTTATAATAGTTTTGTGTGAAAGAAAATATAGACCTCTCAAAAAAAGAAGCCTTAAGAAAAATAAAGTTAAAAAAAAGGTTAATCATATGTTTAACCATCTGTTCTAGAATGTTCCCAGGACTTGGAATCAAGTTCATGGGTCTGTAGTTTGAAGACTGTTCTCTTCCATTTTTGAAAATAGGGGATATCATTTGGCTCTTTTGCATTTTTGTGATTCCTCTTCTATTGTCCATGATTTTTCAAATAATACTGATAGTGGTTCAGCAAATGTATCACAGATGAGTCATAGAGAAGGATGAAGACTAAGAAAAGACTGAAAGTTAATGATTAAGTGATCATAGAGTCATAGTCTCATAGATCTGAAGCTGAAAGGGATGTCCTTGTTCAACTCTCTCATTTTATAAATAAAGAACTGAGACTTAGGGAGGTTAAATGACTTGCCTGGCATTGTACAGAGAGTAAATAACTGTACGACTTGAACCCAGATTGTCTCTTTAAGAATCAGCAGTACTATTTTTACTTTATCGTGTGCCTTCTCTATAGATCATCAGTAACCTTTGGAAGAACAGTTTCAGTGTAAGGGTGGCACTGAATCCAGATTGCAAGGGGTTGCTAAGTGAGTGGGTGGAGGAAGTAGAAGCAGTGAATAAAGAAAATTCTTTCTAGGAGTTCTGCAATAAGAAGAATAGTTTGAGGGTCTGGCTGGGTTGAAGGTTTTTAAAGTTTAGGTGACCTGGGCAGGTTTTCAAGGAACAGGAAAAAAGTCTGTGGATAGTTAGAGATTAAAGATGACCCAGAGAGAGGGTAAGCTCCTGTAAAAATTGGTGGAGCCTTGGGTTGGGAATGAATTGAAGGTCCAAGAAAAAAGAGTTACTTCTTTCTCAAATGCAGTACTAAGGGAGGAAAGAATGGGCAAAGATGCAGGAGGTATATAAGGTATGTAGAATGAGAACAGGGAGAGCTCATAATATGTGATCTGAATTTTCTTAGTAAAGCAGGAGAAGAGGACAACTGCTGTGATAGAGAGGGGTGAGGGTGGTGATGAGGGACCTGAGAAGGGAAAGAGAAGAATATTCTGAGGGAAAGAGAGTGTCTCAAGAAGGAAGAATGAACAGCTTGCTTTGCAGCAGGAAGGACCTTGTTGAGAACAGCTCACATGAATTTGTAGATCTATTTGTCATGTTGGTATAATTATCATCAGAAACTTAGGAGTATGAGCAGAGAAGGCTGACAGTGGGTATGATCTTAAGCGAAGGATAGATAGGATGTGAATATTAGATTTCAAAGGGACAAAGGAATCATGGGTGGAAGTCAATGAAGAATTAAATTGGTCAATAATGGGTAAATACTGTGAAGAGAGAAAAATGCGGTCAGAGCAAGGGTAATAAATGATCTAGGAGAAAAGAGTTAGGAACTAGAAGTTGCCAGGAAGATGAAGAATAGATTTAGGAAAAATGAGGTAAAAGGGATGATAAAAGGACATGGGATAATGACCAGAAAAGGATTTTTCAATTTTTTTCCCCAAAACATTACAAGTGACACTTATGAGCAATGGTGAGATCTAAGGTATCACTCTCTCTGTGGGGAGCTGAGGTAGTGTGAGATTATAAGTCATGGTGGTGGAAAAGGTTAATGACTTGGGAGGTCAAGATATTTGAAAAGGCATCATAGTGTACACTAGAAACTCTTAAAGAAAAGAGATAGAGTGAGCTGCAAACACAAAAACAGGGATCCACACCAGAAGGATGGAACAAACCTTAAAGAAGGAGAGATTGCAGAGTGGTTCTCATATAGGGAGAATCTGGAAGTGGTGGGAAGTAAGAAGTTTGTCATCTCTTCCTCATGATCAATGTGTCAGGAAGATCAAATAGCACTAAAAAGGTGAAACATCTATGCAGTGTTTTCAGGATATATGTAGGTTTCTAGGAGCACAATGGGAAGGAAGTAGTGTGAGAAAAGATCTAAAGTTCTAGGATGGAGCCAAGTTTATATATATATATTAATCTAGAGGGGTAGGAGAATACTGGAAAAGTAACTTCCACTCTGGGAAAGGTTACTAAATTTGGTGACTGGATTTAGGGAAGAAAAGGATAGTTATTTGGTCACAGGACTCTATTTTCTAGGGTCTGTGATGATAGAGGGTGTCATTGTTGCTTCATTTCCAAACATGAGGGATCTGACAGTGGTGGGAAGAAGGTGGAGTTTGGGCTGGAAGTCTGAATATCAATGAAATGAACTCAACTCTCACATACAAGCATATTAGTTATATTTCCAAGATGACAGAGTTTAAGGCACTTTTAGACGATATTCCATACATGGAACATGCATTAAATTCTTTTTCAGGCCTGGTATCTGAAGCCCAGTTACTTTTGATAATATGACATTTCTTGAGGTTGAGAGAGTTTTAGACCTCTGCCTGAGGTCTCAATCTCTGCAGCTCTAGGTGGGGTATTTGAGACCCTGTAAGGGTAATTTATTATTGAATAATAAGTCTAGTAATTAGCAATAGTTTGTGGGGCTATGCTTCAGTTCCTTGAGAGTAAGAATCCAATTAAGTTATAAACATTTCACTTAGAGTCATTTATCAATGATCTAGAACACAATCAAGAACCAAAAAACTGGAAGTCTTTTTTTGGTAACTAAAATAATGATAAATATTGTCAACTCTTAATCAATCAACAAACATTTATTAAGTACCTACTATGTGCCAAGTATTGAAGATACAACTATTAGCCAATATTTTTATATAGCAGCTATGATGTGCCAGAACCATATTATGTTCTTTATGCTTATATATGTATATATATATATATATATATACACACACACACACACACACACACACACACACATCTCCCAGTTTGTAAGGATATAATGATATGATATTTATAACCATATACTCAAAAAAACTCTGGGAGGTATATGCTATGATCATCTTCACTTTATAGATGAGGAAGCTGAGGCAAACAGAGGTTCAGTGACTTGTCCCTAAAGAAGGGTTTGAGACTGTATTTGAATTTAGGCCTTCTTGACTCCAGGTCTAGTGTTCTATCCACTGGAACCACTAACTTCCCCTACATACAAAGAATGAAGTGATCCCTACTCTCTGGAACATTATGTTCCAACTGAGGAGGCAATGTTACATACGTAGATTTTATTGAATAAAAATATATAACATATATAGAATAAAAATTAAGAGAATAATGTAAATTAATAGAAGATAGTCAGGGAGCAATTGTGTTTGAGCTGTGTTTTGAAGGTAATGAGGGATTTTGTCAGGTGGAAGTTAGGAGTTCCATCATGGGAACCAATTAGTGCAAAGTCATAGATACAGGAGATGGTGAACCTGAAGTGAGAAACAAGACAGAAGGCCTCTTTAATTGGATCTCTCCAACCCCATCTCCTAATTGCTTTTAGTTGTATGGAAATCCTAAAAAGGTATTGAATTCAGTTTTGCACACTCACATTTTTTCCCAGTCAAAACCTCAAAGATGTGTTTCACACCTAGAAATGGTCAGACATGGACTCTCCCAAAGGATCTAATCTTTTTTTTTTAGGTTTTTGCAAGGCAAATGGTGTTAAGTGGCTTACCCAAGGCCACACAGCTAGGTAATTATTAAGTGTCTGAGACTGGATTTGAACCCAGGTACTCCTGACTCCAGGGCTGGTGCTTTATCCACTGCGCCACCTAGTCAGCCCTTAAAGGATCTAATCTTGATTTCAAAGTACCTTGATCCAGTACTAGGATTAAGAATGAGGATGATGAGAAGAAAACTCCTATTTATATGGATGTCCTACAGCTATCTATATGCTAACTGTGGGAACCAAAATTTGAACTTGTTTCCTCACTTGAAGTCAATCATATTTTTCACTATACTACTCCCTCCAAATGGAACCAATGCTCCTACCTTTAGTTTTTTTCTTTCTACTTACAGAAAGAGGATTGATTTGGTTCTTTCATTCTTCCAACATTTATTAAAAGCCTACTGAGTATGGTAACTAGTGCTAGGTGAGAGAGAAAATTCAAATAACACAGTCCTTGAACTTACAGTCTAATGGGGACTACTCAAATATAGATAAATATAATACAAACAAATGTATGATAAGCATATAGGAGAATTGCAAAACAAAATGTATTTTAAGGCCTGAGGGAGAAGGTCATTACCAATATTGTAACTGTGGTGAGAGAACAAGCCTTCCTTCATATCTTCTGGCTTAGGGCCACATGAATCAGAAGCCCCCCACTGGGGTCTAAGGTGCCAGAAATTGCTCGGAGTGCCAAGTAATGCATTCATCACTTACTGCTATGCGGGAAAACTTCATGATAATTGTTGGCTTGGGGCTACAATATTCGTGACCAGAACTGGAGGTAACAGAACACCACAAGATTCAAATTAGAAACTTTTTTTTCTCTTTAAACTAGAGAGTGATTTTATTGTCTAACATCTTATGAAATCTTTCTAAATCAAAATGAATTTTTTTAAGTACCAATTTGGAGGCCCAAGAGAAAGGGTGTGGTATAGCTGTAGAATTATAGAAACTTTTTAGATCACAGAAAGATTATAGCATATCCTCAAAATAAAACACTGTGTTCCTCTGGGTGTTTGTTAGTCACATATTGTGAAATGTGAGAGAACTCCCACCCTCAAACATGTGTGGGGGAAAAGTTTGTGTTATTTTTTGGATCTCAAAGCCAACGAAACTTCTGGCAGAGAACCCAGAGGGATTTGGTGTTAAGTAACCTCTCAGAGAGCCTAACCCATATTTACTTTTATTTCAAAGGACTTTGGGACTATCAGATGGTCTCACCTGCATTTCTGTCTTCAATCTTTAAACAATCATTTGAGGCAGGTGCTGCAAGTATTGTTTTTTATCCTTCATTTTCGAAAAGGACCATGTCATTTGGAAGGAGATGTCATGACTTACAAGTGAATTGGATTTAAATGAAACAGGGCTCTGCCATCATCAGCTTCACTATCTCCTCTGGAGCCACCTAGAACCAGTGGCCAGACATGAATCAGAATGCCTGAAGAAGTTGTGATTCAGAGAAGGGAAATGAGTAAGTGATGGAACCCAAACTCCATCCCAAGTCTTTGGACTCAAATTTAGATGCTCTTTTCACTCCACTTTATTGCACTAAAATATGCTTAGCTCACTCTATGATCGTCTATGAAAGAGAAGAAGGTGCTGAGAGGGAGTGGGATAGAAGACTGGAGAATTTTTGAAAAAGTTGGAAGAATGGATAGCAGAGGTGCCTCTGGGAAGACAGGCACAATTGGGATAATTTAGAATTAGAGTCCTTGGACATGCAGTGAACAAAATGAAATTGCTAAGATGGAGAAGGATCTACCTATACCAACAAATTTTATTTTCCTTTTAATTTTTTCAAGGTCCCATCTTGCTATATCTAGTATTAGTCACTTTACTCTTTAAAAAGTAGAGTACCGTATCACAGAGCTAGGGCTTCTGAAACAGAGACTCACCTGTAAAACAATGATCCGGGGCTTGGGACTTCGAGTAAGTGAGCTTTGGTTTTTTTGTTCAATGTTTTAAAAAAATCCCCAAGAGTGTATTCCCATTGCCTGGATGGAAAAACTAATTTATAGAAATGAGACCCTGAGCTTTCACAGGTTTAATGAAGGATTTAAAAACTTCACAAACACCTGCCTTTTGTGGATGGTTCTTGGATTGTTGACCAGTCTGTCATGCTGGATAGATTATATGTTTCTTGCAAATCCCTCTGAGCTCTCTTTATATCAACATAGTTAACCAAGTGTTTGGTGTGCACTGTTTGTGAGGGCCAGAGAAATTCTAGCATCAATAGAAGGTAGAGACCATTGATCAGTGGACTATTCAGCTCACAAAAGGGGCTCCAAATCTCCAAACCAGAGGGTCACATATAGTTTTAATTAGTAGAAATTTTTTTTTCCTTTTTGGATCTGATAAAGAGGTCTCTCTTTGAGCTTTTTCCAATTCAATGACAAACATTTGAGAGCCCCTTGGCATAGAAGATGGAGAAGCAGAAGGTCTTGGAGCTAGTAACTCTGGTTTCAGATACTGACTTTCATACATGTTGGCTTTTTTAAATTTCCTAAACTGTTAGTAGGGCATCCCAGCAGCCCCATCCCAGGTAACTCTCCTTGACTATAAGATGAAAAACAAATACTGACTTGCATGGGGAGAGGGAGTTCCCTTCCACTGATTAAAACATCAGACTAATGCCTACTAAATATAGATCACTGGTTTTGGAAATACAAGGTATGAATCAAGATGCACAATCCCTTTCTTTAAGGACCTTATAGAGAAGAATGTGACATGTATGCAACCTACTATGGTATGAATGAATAGATCTTCAAAAACAAAGGGGGACCTCTGACTTAGCCATGATAATCTGTTTAACTAACTTGTGACTAATTAGAAGGCAGTGCAATGCTATAGAAAGAATGTTGTTAGCTTTGGAGTCAGACGACATGGGTTCAAATCCATGTCCTGTCACTTACTACTTGAGTGGCCTTAAACAAGTTTCCTAACTTCTTTGGGCCTCAGTTTCCTCACATGAAACATAAAGGGAGTTGAACTAAATATTGAAATCTTTTCCATGTCTGAATCTATTAGCCTATGACAAGGCAAGCAGTAGAGTCCTACTCTTTGCGCCAGAAATGACAGTTTTGGGAGAGAAGGGAACTTTGGTATTCACTACCATCTAAAAATGAGGTATCTAGATGGCTCATTGGATAAATCACCGGGCCTGGAGTCAGGAAGACCTGAGTTCAAATCCAAACTCAGATACTCACTATGTTACCCTGGTTAAGTAAATTAACATTGTTTGCCTCCATTTCCTTTTCTGTAAAAACAACTGGAGAAAGAAATGACAAACTACTCCAATGTCTTTGCCAAGAAAACTCTACATGGGATCATGAAGAATTGGAGATGACTGATATGACTGATCAACAACAATAACAAAAATTCTATAAGACTTGTCTGAATAATAACATCTGAAGAAGATAGCAAATCATTGCCTTATCTGACCTTTTAAAATCACCTTTAATTAGCAAGCCAGAGACTCAAAAATGGACATCAAGAGACCTTTTCTCTGCCCTTGGAATAAGGAGAGAGAAAAAAGAGAGAAATTCCTTAGACAAATGAATCTTTAACTAGTTGTTATAATAATATAAATTTGAATATGATAATTACATAGAAGTAACAGAGATTTGAAGGCAGGGACTTATAGCTTGCTAAAACACTGACTTCTGCATCCAGAGACCAGGGTTTGAACTGAGACTCTGATATTTACTGTGACAATGACTTGAGAAAGTCATTGAATATTTTCTTGTCTGTAAAATGACAGTATTGGATTAAATTATCTCTCTGAGGTCACTTCTAGCAATAAATTCTATGCCATGTTACTTATAATTGAAATTTTCAAAGGGAATGGCCACCCCTGATTGTATTATCTGAAGATTGATTCAGAATTATAGCATGAAATGTAGAGATGCTGTGGGAGAGATCTCAAAGGCCATCTATTCCCTGAATCTAGCCTGTACCTCCAGAGGGCTCCCCTTGATATCATCCCCATTTAGCTGTTGGACCTTGACTTTAACTTTAGTGGCCCCTCTCTCCCAAGTGATATGATTCCACTTTTAAATAGCTCTAATTGCTTAGAATTTTCTCCTTACTTGGAACTTAAATATTCCTTTGCCAAAGTTCCATCTGCTGCTCCTACTTCTGCTTTCTAGAATCAGGTAGAACAAGTCAAATCACTTTATCATTTGACATTCTCAAATATTTGAAAATAGACATCGCTACCCTCACCATAATTTTTTCCTCTCTAAACTTAACATTCCCACTATCTAATATGGCCTACTTATGTGATACTTATTTGACCTACATTTGAGGGCCCTTATCATCACAACTTCCCTTTAGCAAGGTATAGTAGAAACAGTACTGACTCTGGAGTCAAAGGGTCTGGGTTAAAATCCTCCTTTTTGAATTTTACTAGCTATGTAAACTTGGGAGAATCTTATTATCTGCCTGAGCCCCAGATTCCTCATTTGTGAAATGAGATGTTAGATTAAATGACCTCTGAGATCCTTTCTAGACACTCTCAGAGGAAAGAACACTTGACCTGAAGTCAGAAAGATCTGCCTTCAGATCCTGCCTCAGAAACTTAGTGGATGTATGACCATGGGCAAGTTACTTAACTGTTGCCTGCCTCAATTTCCTCTTATGTTAAATGAGAATGATTGAACCTATCTCTCAAGGTTGGAAGATCAAATGAGATGCTATTTGTGAGGTCCTTTGTAAATCTTAAAGTATTATATAAATGCTAACTATTATCATCATTATTATTATTATTATCTTTCCTAAAATGCAGAACTCATCAAATCTTACATAAGTTGTCAAAGTGCAGTGGGAGTTCTGTGATCTGAGAGAATATTTCAGAATACTTTTACCTCTTATGTTCTGCAGATATACATATAACAACAAGATTATCTTCATAGAGTTGACATTTACACATTTCTTTCATTCATTTATTCATTCTACTAGACTGTAATTTCCTTGAGGACAGTTCTATTTTATTTAAGCTTTGTATCACTCCGATGCCCAGCACAGAGTTTTACCTCCAGCATAGTGGTTACTTAATATCTGTTTGTTCGACAAAGCATTTTTTAAGCTTCTGTTGAGGACTGTGCTGGACAGTAAGGGAGATAAAAAGATAAATAAGACATGATTCTGCTCCTCAAAGAGCTTACAGTTTAATAGAAGAGGAGCTTAAAGGCTAACCATTTGCTTGAATAAGGAGATATTGGAATAGAGGACTTATGGATGCAAAAGAGCTCACAACCTTTCCTTTCTTTTGGGTAGGACTACCAACAGAAAGGGAGGAGGGGGCTGGGAAGTTAACTGAACCAAGGTGGCTTTTGGAGATAACATAAACTCTCTCCCACAGGTATCCTTTGGTGAGCTGTATAACGCAGGGCAAATTACCCTTCCTTCCCTAGTGCTGTTTGGAGGTGTGTGCATCCAACCCTGCACATCCCCATCCTCATTTTAATTTCATTTTGACGGTTTTATTTTCTCTCCCACACCTGCTCACACATGCACACACAGTGTAATTACACCAACGATTCAGCAGTTCAGCAGCAAATTTAAAACCAGCACAGCTTCCCAGCAAATGCAAGAAGTTATATAAAATTCATGGGCTGTTCATCTTAGAGCAACAGGAGAAGCAAACATAGAGGCAGTCTAGGCATTCGAAAATTACAGTGTGTGTTCACTGATCCTGGGTGAAAGAGCAAAGCCGGGAATCATGCTTTCTGTACTGAGTGACAGGTTATTTGCTTAGGAGAAAGCAAGAAGCAATTAGATCATCCCTTGAAAGCCTCCTCCCTGAGTCCCCAAATTATTGTCTGCTCTCCAATGACTCCTGAAAGTACTCAGCTTGGTCCAATCTGCTGTTGCAGATAGAGATTTCCAGGAGAAGAATATGAGATTTACTGAAATTCTGCAAACCAATTTGGATCGACATTCATATCTGCCACCCTCTGTTGCTGGTCTTTCCTGACTTCTCTCTGAATTATTCTCTCTCTCTCTCTCTCTCTCTCTCTCTCTCTGTCTCTCTCTCTCACCACACACAGACACACACACACACACACACACACACACACAGAGCACATACACACACACACACACACACACACACACACACACACACACACACATTTTATGGTTTTTAAGGTTTTGTTATGTTTTAGTTTCCTAGGTCTCTATTTCCTCATTTGTCACATGAGGGAAATAAGTTCACAGGGTTATTGTAAGGAAAAGTGCTTTGTCACTCTTAAAGTACTATATAAAGGTGAATCATTATTATTATACTAACATCTCATAACAGCTCTATGAGATGGGTGGTGCAGGTTTTAATATCCCATTTTTACAGACGAGGAAATGGATGTTCCAAGAAGCTAACAGCTAACAGATCTTGTCCAAGGTCATACTGAAAGTAGCAGGTCTTAGCCTGGATCACAATATATGAAAAGCACTGAACATGGTTCCAGGACCATAGTGGGTATTTAATAAATGCTTACCCACCTGTCCTTCCCTTGCCTCTTTCCTACCTCAGGATTAGTCCCAGTTTTTTTGGCTTCCAGTATCTTTCCCCATGCCCTCTTTCCCTATGATTCACAGAACAAAAAAGGGGTTTGGCTGTGAATGAGACCAAAACAAAAAGAAAGGATAACAAGAATGCTTTTCAATGGCCTTTGAAATTTTATTTAGATCATTCCTTTATACATATTCTAATAAGTCTTATATTGTTTTTTTATTAAATTATTTATTGTGACATTTTTTCATAAACATATTATCAATTCTCCACTAAACTAGAATTTTACCTTTAAACCAACCCTAACAAGAGGATAAAAGTATTCATGATATGACATTAGGATTGGGGACCCATGTTTTGGGATTAGAGAGATGATTTATGGGGCTGTTATCACCAAAACAAAGGGAGAAGAGCCCTTCAGTCTCCTGCTATCTCTCACAGCTATAAGTTCCAGTTAATGTCTGGGGGGCAAGACTCTGGGGTTTTTGCTGAAATTAAGCAGAAAATACAATTAACTCTGGGGAAAGCTACCAGATAACCTGCTTTAAAGGGAAAAGCACTAGAATGGAAAATGGAAGACTTGGGTTCTAGTTCCTAGGTCTGTCACTAATTCATGGTGTTAGCCAACCAATCAACTAGTCAGTCAGCTAGCATTGATTATCTTCTGTGTGCTAGACACTGTGCTAAATCCTGAGAATACCAAAAAAAAAGACAAAAAATAGTCCCTGACCCCAAGACAGTCAGTCTAATTGGGCAGACAGTGTGTGAACAATTATGCACAAACACAATACGGGGTAAATTGAGAGTTTTCTCAGAGAGAAAGTACTAAGATTAAAGACTATAAAAAAAGCTTTTTGTAGAAGGTTAGACTTTATCTGAGACTTGACGAACGCCAGAGAGGTCAAGAGGCAGAGATGATGAGGGAGAAAATGCCCTTGAAAATGCTTAATTGGCGGGGTGGCTAGGTGGTGCAGTGGATAAAGCACCGGCCCTGGAGTCAGGAGTACCTGGGTTCAAATACGGTCTCAGACACTTAATAATTACCTAGATTATCTAGCTGTGTGGCCTTGGGCAAGCCACTTAACCCCGTTTGCCTTGTAAAAACCTAAAAAAAAAAAGCCTAATTGGAAAATGGAATAGCAAAAAGGTCAGTGACATTGGATTCCAGAGTACTTGGAGGTGAAGAAGGTATAAGAAGACTGCATGAGGGGCAGCAAGGTGGTGTAGTGGATAGAGCACTGACCCTGAAGTCAGGAGGCCCTAAATTCAAATTTGATCTCAAATACTTAATAATTACCTAGCTGTGTGGCCTTGAGCAAGTCACTGAGCCCCATTGCTTTGCAAAAACTAAAAAGAAGACTGTGTGATCTTGGATATGTCAATTTACTTCCCAGTGCTACAGTTTCTTTGTTTTTCACATATGGAGTGGGAATAGGTTAGGTGAGAATCAAATTATTGAATGTCAGGACTGGAGGGAACAATAGAACAGAGAATGGCAGGGATGGGAGGAAATATAGGATATCAAAACATATTAAGTTGGAAGTGGCAGGAAACTTAGAAGAAAAATCAGAATAAGAAGGAGCATTATAAATTATGCAGTCTAACCACTTCATGCGTCATTGGGGACATCCCCTTCTCTCCATTCCTATGGCCACTATCCTAGTTCAGGCTCTCATCACCTCTTACCTAGATCATTACAATACAATCATTACATTGTTCTCTCTATCTTAAGCCTCTCTCCATTCCACTCTATCCTCTATTTAGCTACCAAAATATTTTTTCTTGAGTGCATGTCTGATATGTACAAAGGATTCACATAGGAAAATTCTATCCCTATCCAGATGAAGTACCAATGGACTCTGAATGTCAATGGAAGCATATTTTCTTCACTTTTTTCTTTCTCATGGTTATTTTTCCTTTTGATCTGTTTTTTTCCCACAAGTGAGACTAATATAGAAATATGTTATACATGATAGCATATGGACAAACTATATCAAACTGCCTGCTACTTTCAGAAGAGGGGGGGAGGGAGAAAACTTTGGAACTAAAAAGCTTGTAAAAAAAGGATGCAAAATTTTTCATAATATATAATTGGGGGAAAAATAGAATATTTTAATAAAAATAAAATAAAGCACATGTCTGACCACACCACTCTTATAATCAATAAACTACAGGATCAAATAGAGTCTTTTGTTAGCATTTGAAGATCCTCATTACCTGGTTCTTTCCTATCCTTCCTGTTATCTTACTATTTACTTCCCTCCTCATACTCTATGATAACAGATTTGCTGACCCAATTAACTATTCCTTGTACACTTCTCATCTTTGTGCTTTTGCATTGGCTCTCCCCATGCTAAAATGCTATTTTTTCCTCACCTCAATCATTTAGTTTCCTACTTTCCTATGAGGCAAACTTCCAGTCCTACCTTCTCCAAGAAATCTTTCCTAGTCTCCAATTGCTAGTGCTCCTGCTTGGAGTTTACTTGTCCTTAACTCTGTATATTCTTAGTTTTGTTTTCCATCAGACTGCTCCTTGAGGGAAGAAGTGGTTTTGCCTCACTTTGTATTTACAACCCTTGGAATAGTATCTGATATATAATATCTAATAACTAATAAATATTTGTTGACTGACTATAATTGTGGGGGAGCAAAGACATCGGGGTCAAGTAGATAGTAAAGCAAGGTTTCCATGTAGATTTCCTGACACTTGAGTCTATGATACTTGCTATCTCCATGATAATGAATGGATTGCTACATGATGAACCACAATGGGTTTTGACAACTCAGATGATTTTGTACCTTTTCCTATATCACGTGAGTCAGTATAGGGAGGGTAGGGAGGGTCTACCAACTCTTCATTGGCCGGGTTGAACTGTCAGATAATAATGGTTTAGACCCAGATCAACCATCATTTATTGAAATCATGGTCTGAAGGGTCAATAATGCCAGAGAAAATAGTATCCCTCCATTTAGACCCTAGCTTTGGACTTTGTGGGTGACCTGTATCATAGTGGACTTGTTTCTCTCAGGGAGAATTCAAAATTTCTCTTCTCCCAATCCAGTAGGTATTTAGTCTATGAAATTTCTTTTCACTGAAAGTCCAGGAAAATCTGTTAATCAGATAAATTTTCCCATCAGGGTCAGTGATGTCTCTGTTCAGTGGAGCAGGAATGGACTTACATTCTTCAATTAATTATTTTTTATCCACTTCAACATCTTCAGCCCTCTTTCCCTTTTGGGTCCATTCCCCATCATCCTATTAGTCTCATTTGGCCCTGAGGATGAAGGTTCATTACTATTAGTTAGAGAAAGATTCATTTGTCTGGTGGAGAAACAGGGATTTTTTTCTCTTTTTCTGTCTTCTTATTCCAGGGGCAATGAAAAGGTCTTTTGATGTACATGTTTGTGTCTCTGCCTTCTTTATTAAGGATGATTTTAAAAGGTCAAACAAGACAAAGTCTTCTCATTGGCAATATTTGCTGATAGTTTCAGATGCCAATGAAGCCTGAAGACCCTTCTCTCTGACGTGGTGGTGGCATGTGGCATAAAGTCAGAGCCTGTCTGGTCAGACAGGAAGTGGTTGGCAAATCAGACAAATCTGTCTCCTTTTTCTTTTCAGTATCCTTTCCTTTTATTCATGCCATCTCTCTTCCTAGCTAGCATCTTTATGCCAAAATTTCTCTTTTTTCCAATTTCTTTCTATCAAAATCTGCTCTGTTTGCTGTACTTCTGAACTCAGAAGACTTATGAATTTCCAGCTACAAGACTATAGCTGAGTTCATATATACATGCACACACATACACACACACATATATGTATATATAATTTTCATATATATTCAGACATACAGGTGTGTGTGTGTGTGTGTGTGTAATTTCCCCAATTAGAATAGTAACTCTTCAGAATAATAACCTTCTTGAGTTCTTGTCTTTCTTTGCTTGGTGATCTTATCATCTCTATGTAGATGATTTAAATCTATTTATCTAGTTCTAACCTGTCCAAGGGCAGTTAGGTGATACAGTGTTTAGTGTATCAAGCCTGAAGTCAAAAAGATTCAGCTTCCTGAATTAAAATCTGGCTTTAGACACTTATTAACTATATGATTTGAGGAGATCTTATTCTTAAGGGTTACCATTCTAATGGGAGAGATTACACACACACACAAGCACAAACATTTAACCCTTCTTGCTTCAATTTTCTCAGAGAAATAGGCACAGGGTAGGCACTCAAGAAATAGTCCAGTTCTAAAACCTTTAACCCCATGATCTTTGGTTGATTGAATGCTAAGAACTCTCACAGAGAGAAAAAAGCGACAGTCTATCTCACCTAAATGAAACAGAAGTTCCAAGAGGAAAGCTATTTTGATGGTAGAAAATCCACTATTTTCCCTTAACATATAAATACTGACCCTGTCCTGAAAGCCTGCTGTGGGCACTGCTGCAAATACTTATGGAACGCCCTCAAAAAGTGACCTTATATATTAACTAGACTAACTTATTCATTTTAGAGGTGAGGGAATTAAAGTCTAGAAAAGAAAAATGAACTGGTCAAAATTAGCAATATTGGGACTAGAACTTGTCTCCTGAGTCATCTCATCCAGGGATCTTTTTACTAAATCACAGAGCCTCTCATCTTTACTTGTACTGGATATGAGTGAGCAGGATGGGCAAAAAGTGGTGTGTATATCCCAGGAGAATTCTGGGGCTAAATGGAGATGAACTAAATTTGTCTTATTACTCTGGTAGAGGATCAAATAGGAAAATTAGAAGAGACAATATCCTAATGTGGCCTTTAGAGATGGGAGATTTCTTGGACAATGCTTAACCTGGAAGATCAATCAGTCAATCAATCATTCAACATTTGATTGGAAACTATGTGTCAAACACTATTGTGATAATAGTAGCAGAGATAAAAAAAAGTGGCAAAAGACAATTCCTGCCCTCAAGAAGAATACATATATTATCTGTATACATGCATATATATGTTGTATTTATGTACATGTATATGTGTATACATATGCATATGCACACACATACAATATACAGGATAGATAGGAAATAATTAAAAGAGGGAAGATAATGGATTTAAGAAGGGTTATGGAAGGCTTCTTGTAGAAGGTAGAATTTTAATGAGATTTATAGGAAGCCAGGATGGTCAGTAGTTGGAACAGAGGAGGGAAAGCATTCCAAGTATGGGGAATAGTCCAAGAAAATTCCCTGAAGCTGAGACATGGAGTGTCTTTTTTGTGGAACAGTTAAGAGGCCATTGTCTCTGGACTGAAGAGTACCTTACAGAGTGTAAAAATATTGGAAAGGTAGAAGGGGACTAAATTATGAAGGAC
The DNA here is from genome assembly GCF_037893015.1 of Macrotis lagotis. NCBI lineage: Eukaryota > Metazoa > Chordata > Mammalia > Peramelemorphia > Peramelidae > Macrotis > Macrotis lagotis. Next base: position 283,344,353 of record NC_133658.1, read on the forward strand.
TTTGAATGCCTAACAGCATTTTGTATTTGATCCTTGAGACAATATAAGGAGGCGCTGGAGTTAGGAGGTTGGGGTATGGGAAAATGATTGGACCTGCATTTTAGCAAAATGACTTTAGTGACTGAATGAGGAATGGATTGGAGCAGGGATAGACTTGAAGCAGCAGGTTCACCAGCAGGCTACTGCAGTAACAATGATGTGAGGTAACGAGGAATGCTTCAAGAATTTCACATTTTCTAGATGTTTACTCTGATCCTTATAACCACTCAAGCAAAAGCAAGTGACAAAGCAATTTCAGCTGTTTCCATGATATGGGATATCAAGAACTCAAAGGAAGTAAAATTCCAATGAACTAACAAGAGAGAAATCTAATAATCCCTAAACCCTAATTCATTCACTGAATAGCTCTTCCCCTCCAGCCCCCCTGCCCCATGATTTGGCATTCAGTCTATGCAAGCAGAGTCAGGGACTTTCTTTACATCTCAAGTCTACATCTTCTGCCCTCCCAAAGGAGGTTTGCTCTGACTACAACAGCAGTTCATGAACTCTATGCCTCCACAGAACTCAAACTAAGAACTGAAGAATAGAGGGAACTAGGGCAGGTCATATATGTGAAACACTCCAAAAAGCCTGGGAACGTTTGGGTCCAGTTTGGGTCCAGTACTGTTTCCTCAGAAATCACTTGGGGAAAAGACTGAGGCTGGTGAACTTAAATTTGCCCACCATTGGAAGAGACTTAAATGATTTTAAGATAGTTTCTAATTCTCATTAAAGATGAGAACCAGGAAATGAGCAATAGGGGAAAATCAGAAAAAAAGGGGACTGAAATTAGCAAAGGTATTTGAAAGAAGAAAATACAATTAAAGACCTTGAGAATAAATAGATTAATCAACAAAGGAGACATTAACAGCAGAAGGAAATATGGCCTTGAGATCAAAGAGTCCAGGAATCTATGAATAAACATTGTAATACAAAGAAAAACTAATTAGCATATGATGAGGCAGAAGAATCTCTGGATTACCAAGAACCATAAAAAATGTTCCCGAATGGCTGAAAAGAGAAAAAAGAGTTGTAAAGGCAGAATTTGTATCCTGCATAGCAGGGATAATTGGTAAAATACAAAACTTGAATCCACTGTAGCAAATCTCAGTAAGAGAGATTAATTGATTAGGAATGCAGAATACAGAAATGAAGGACAATCTGAAAGAAGAAAAGCAAAAAGCATGGACTGTCTAACTTTTGTATATGTATCCCCAGTGCCTAGCAAAGTGTCTGGCCCATGGTACTTAATACACACTTATTGGTTGATTGGGTTAAATGCAGTATTATCTTCAAGGAACTTACAGTCCAGTTATAGAGTAAATAAGGAACTAGTCCATATGCTAATAGTTAATAATCATGAGAAAGGAGAGAGAAACTATAGAAAGTCATCGAGGAGATAGGACCTGAGCTGGGTGTACCATGAAAGATAGGTTTAATAGGAAGAGAGGATAAGGAGAGAACATTGCAGGTAGGAAAAAAAGGCATGGAGGTGGGAAAGAACAGAAATATACAGAGTACATGGAGGATATTGGCTCGATTGGAAGGGAGGGTGAATAGTTGGAAGCAATGTGAGATGATGTGCTAAGTTTGTAAATTGGAGTCAATCTATAGAGGGCATTGATCTGAAAAAGGAGAGAGAGAGAGAGAGAGAGAGAGAGAGAGAGAGAGAGAGAGAGAGAGAGAGAGAGAGAGAAGACAAAGAGGCAGACAGTATTAAAGAAAGACAGAGACACAGAGAGAGACCGAGAGACTGAGAGAAGAGAGACAAAGATAAAGGGACAGAAATAGAAAAATAGACACAGAGAGTAGAGACAAAGAAACGAATCAGAGACGGAGACAGAGAGAAAGAGATAGAGAGACAGAAACAGCCAGCCAGCCAGAGAAAATTTGACTTTAAAAATTTGGAATTTGCCTCTTAGGTCCAACTCCTTTGATTTTTCTGTTAATCTAACTTGAAACAAAGAAATCATTATTCTTCTCTGCAGACCCAAAACTCCCTTTTCTGCAGACCCAAAACTCACTAAAGCGTTCATACTGAACTTTTCTTATTGGGAAGATAGTCAAACTAAGTTTTATCTTTATGAAACTAGGGGTGGGGGCTGGGGGTGGGTGGGTTTGTAAAGCAATAAATAGATTTTCCCTCATCCCTCAGGTTCTCTAAAAAGAGAGGCCCAAGGGCTCTTAAAAACTACTTTCTCTAGATCACTTTCCTTCTCTTCTTGAGGCCCCATGACCAGTGGCTGGCAGCTCAGACAACTGTCAGAAGTCATTTGAATCACAAGTCTGGCATCTTTGGGGGCAAAAATCTGATTGGCTCTGGACTGGGAAATCTGTAAAATGTCAGAATTCTTTGGCATTCTTGGCTACCCATCTCAAAGAGATCAGAGCAAAGCCTTTAATAGGGGCAGGATGAGGTCATTGCTTGGGGGGGAAAAGTAGGGAGAGAGCATTTATTTCTCCTTTCTTTTGGTCTCTAGAGAGGGAGTGTGTTTTAAGATCTGGAGTAGTAAGAAAAATAGGGAAAGACAGTAAACAGAGGGAAAAAAAGAAGAAATATCTAATACACATAATTCTATAAATTTATAGAACAGCTTTATCTTTGTTGATAGTCCAAGTGCTTCTTCCACAAATGACTGGATATATATGTGTGTGTGAATCAGTTTCCCAGTTGCACTCTTTAAGAAAACGTTTTTTTTTTGTCTCAAATAGTGATAGTTTATTTTAACTTTATCTGTGCCTTTTGTTTTTATAATGTTTTCCCAATTCCCCATTGACTGATAAAGAACTCTCCTTGTTTTTTTTTTTATCTTTTTCCTTTTTTTTTTTGCAAGGCAATGGGGTTAAGTGACTTGCCCAGGGTCTAGGTAATTATTAAGTGTATGAGGCTGAATTTGAACTCAGGTCCTCCTGACTCTAGGGCTGGTGCTCTATCCATTGAGTCATCTAGCCACCACTCTCCTTGGTTCTTAAAGAAAAATAATCAAGCAGAGGTTATTCACACCATCCTAATAATATTTGTGACAGTCAGCTCCTGTAGCCCCTCTCATTGTTCAGCTGAGATGGGGAATTTGTGTTGGTTATAGGGCTGTACTGATTAATGTTGAACAATAATCTGCATTATAAACATTTTTCCATCATTATCATAAGTCTAAACAATCAATGAAACAATAAATTCAATCCTGAATTTTTATCATTTATCAATTTCCAGGGTGGAAATGTTTGCACATTGGTATTGTGTTGGCACCATGGGTGATACAGTGAAGCATAGTTCCATACTTTGGGAGCTTATAGTGTAGTTGGGAGAGAGACAACTACATGGAAATAGGTACTTTATCCAAGTGACAATATGAGTAATATATTAATGACAAAAAGAGAGAGGCACCCAGCCAATCTACCTGGGCCAAGCCAAACCCTACTTACATATCAAGTATTCAGGGAAACAAAGCCAATATAAGACTTGGTCAGGTTTGTGAGATAATTATTCTTTCTCTTCACTTTACTAGGTTCATCTGTAGCCTGGCCTTATGGTGATGAAGAGAGAGGAGAATCCAATCACCTGCTGAAATCTGAAAGAAGATGAATGTGCTAATTCATGTTCTACTTGGGAAGCAAGGAAGGATTGTTGCAAATTTTTGAGCAAGGCTGCTAGGTCATGATCAGGAAGGTCTCCTCTTCCATTGACCTTTTTTTTTTGTTTGTTTTTTTGCAATGCACTGGGGTTAAGTAACTTGCCTAAAGTCACCTAGCTAGGTAATTATTAAGTGTCTGAGGGCAGATTTGAACTCAGCTCCTCCTGACTCCAGGGCCAGTGCTCTATGCACTGTACCACCTAGCTCCCTTTACCAAGACTATCAGAAAGGGAGAGAATGCATTCTAAATAAGAATGCCAGAAAGGGAGAGAATGCACACCAAATAAGAATGCTTGAAAGAAAAATAGAATCTTGTCCAAGGTCCAATCAACCAATTCACATAAGTTTTCAAAATGCTATTTTTTTTAACTTGTATTCAAAGTGCAAAGAATGTCAGAGAGCAATAGGATTTGGATTTTTTTGCTTTTATTTTTTGTTTGTGTGGATCACCTACATTTTAAAGGGGGGGGGGATTGTATAGCAGGAACCTGAATCCCAAGAATTTTCCATAGGATCCCAAAGGCAAATCTGAAGATCTTAGAGGTTATCCAGTCTAATTCTTTCATTTTACAGATAAGGAAACAAGTTTAGCAGGTTTTTTTGTAGTACCAAAAAACTGGAAAATGAGGGGATGACCATCAACTGGGGAATGATTGAACAAATTATGTTAAATGAATGTGATGGAATACAATTTTTCCATAGGAAATCATGAGCAGGCACATTTCAAAAAAAGCCTGGAAAGACTTGCATGAACTGTGTGAAGTGATTAAAACCAAGGGAACATTGTTCACATTAATAGCAACATTGCGTGATCATCAACTATGATGAATTTAGCCTCTTTCAAAAGTTCAGTGACCAAGGACAATTCTAAAATCTTGGGATGGAAAATGCCATTTACCTTCAGGGAAAAAACCATGAAGTATTACTATAGACCATAGCATGCTATTTTCACTTCTTAAAACTTGCTTTATGATTTTTATTTTTCTCATTTTTTCCATATTTGTTCTGATTCTTCTTTCACAACATGGCTAATACAGAAATATATTAAACATGATTATATATGTATAATCTATATCAAATTACTGTTTTGGAGATGGGGAGGAAAGGGAGAGAAGTAGAAAAATATGGAACTCAAAAGCTTACAAAAAGAAGAGTTGGAAACTATCTTTACATGCAATTCGAAAAAATAAAATAAAATAACATTCAAAAATAAAAGGAAAGTTCAGAGAAGAGAGTGACTTGCTCAACATCACACAACTAGTAGACAGCTGAACAGGATTTGAACTCAGGTCTTTGAGTTCAAGCTAAGTAGTCTTTGCCAATAGGGTGCAAGATCTTCTGTCATCTCAGCAATTTAGCATCATCTATGAAAGGTGTCTAGGCCTAGCCCATATGACTACAAATTTAAGGATACAAATTGGACATCCAGTGGCAAGTTCTGAAGGATTATATTTGTTGTTTTGAAGAGGGTTGTGGCTGGAACCAATGTCTCAGACACCTTCCAACTCAAAGGTTATTGTATTCTCAGAGAAAAAAGACACTCAAAAAGTTTGATAATTAGGACTTGGGGGAAAAGGAAAAAAATCACCATTGGATGAAGAAACAGCAACTGTTTTTATTCTGTTTTATTTTATAGATATTATCTTTCTACCCTGTTACTCTTCCCTTCTTTTCATAGCAACTGAAGATTGAAGGGGAAGTAGGAAAGCAAAGCAACTGTTTATTAATGGACTTATGGTGGGGAGAGGGTGGGGGGGGGGCTCTTGCCTTGCAGAGATTATCTTGTGGCTGGCTCAGCTGTATGGCAGGGCAAAGCCAGCTACGTGCTCACAATCAGCCATCAAGCTGGGGGCCGATAGAGACCACACTCACTTTCTATTCTTTCTGAGTTTCTATAAATTGCACAGAGATGCACATGACTGGCCTCCTTAAGGGACCTGGGATTCTGAATACAGAAATGGAACTTGAGGCCCATTATGCTGAAGCTTATGCAGGAATAATGAGGGGAAAGATACTGTAATGGGAGTTTCTGTGTCTAATAAAGGGAAATTTATTCAGAGGGTTCCATGTGAGCCTGAGCACTGGTTGTTCTTAAAACAAAAACAAAACAAAACAACAAAAAACCCCCCACAATGCCAGGCTTGCTTCCTGAGAAGTCAGGAAGGGACAGGGAAATACAAACCCTCCTGGATATTTCCAGTTCTGGACAGAGGCACTAATGATACACAGGGTCTCGAATTAAAAGGGGGACCTGGATGATGTGCTTAGACCAAACCTGAGGGGAAAAGCACATCCAGAAAGCTGGTGGGACTGCAAGAAAATGAACATCTGGATACATTCTGCTTTTGTTAGTTCAGGGAGAAAAGGGTTAAAGGCCAACTATCCTATCTAGACTGTAAATATCCTTCTAAATGGTGTCTCTGCCTTTTGTCTTCTACTTATGCCCCACCTCCATTCCTCTTTCCACCATCTACAAACCCCTGCACACACTGACAGATTCATCTTTCTAATGTTCAGCTCTGATTTTTGTCTCTGCTCTGCTCAAAGGTACTCATTACTTCCCTCTTGCCTCCAGAACAATATCCAAATATTTTAGCTTGGTATTCAAGGCCCTGAACAACCTGTCTCCAATTTACTTTGCAGACTTATACCATTCTCTCTCATCTCATATAACATATATATGTTCATACATTACATATATGTGTATACATACACCCAAAGAGGAATATTTTGCTGTCCACAGAACAGTTTACTATTTTCCTCCCTTTGAGCCTTTTACTCAGAGTTCCTAGGGTCTAGAATGCATTTGCTGTTAATTTCCATTTGCCGAAATTTTACTTATTCTTCAAGACCCTGTTCAGTGTCACCTTCTCATAAGAAGCCTTCCCATAGCTGGTAATATTCTCCCCCTCACCTGAATAAAGAACCCTTTTGCACATCTTATAGGCATGTGTCACATTTTTCTCATAGTTATAGTTAGCAGAGTACATTTCTTTTTCTCCCAATAGATCAAACTTCTTTGAGGTCAGGGATTATGCACTGTGGATTTCTAGATCTATATCTGGGATCAATGTCTATTAGTACCAAGCATTTCATAAAAGTACTCAATTATTTCCGGATGAATTAATAGAAAGTATGGAGTTCTCATATATAAAGGGTTCCTATATGGGAAATGATAATTATGCCACATTCTTATCCTAAGATCCATGAATTAAAAAATATATTTTGAAAACTGTGTTCAATATAATTGGTTTCTTTTATAATCTTATGTGTTTTATTTTCTATATTTAAAAGCATTATTCTCAGAAGGGACTTGAAAGCTTCACCAAATTGTCAATGGAGTCTATGTCATAGAAAAAATTAATAATTTATGAATAAAAAAAGGTTCTTACTGATGGGACAAAGAATGGGTCAAAACTTTTGTAAGACAAAGGGCAGTCAAGGCTCAAGGAAGACATTTCATAGTTATGGATGTGATAAGATTCTTTCTTTGCTGGGTGAACCAGTGACAACTGCTCAGACACACAACTAGCAAGCAGGATTCTGAATGCTTCTCATTTGGTTGCATATTGTGGTTTGAAATGTCAACTTTTTTGATGACCCCTGCTACCCTAGTAAGAATAATTTCTCAAAAAAAAAAAGTTTGCAGAGAAAACCAGAAAAGTAAAACAGAAAATTGAGTATTATATTTTTAAATACCCTATTTTATTGCTCCACTTTTAATTGTGTTCCCCAAGAGTGCTTATCTTGTGGACCTTGGTGGTTTTAGAGATAACTATATCTCCGGATTTTAATCTATCTTGGTATTTCTTTCTAGTCTCTCTTGTCCAAGGATGCAACACAATTGTCCATGAATCATTGGCTTTGTCTGGGAGGATGGGAGGATAACATGCCTAATATGGAAATATATTTTTTTTTTTAGGTTTTTGCTAGGCAATGGGGTTAAATGGCTTGCCCAAGGCCACACAGCTAGGTAATTATTAAATGTCTGAGATTGGATTTGAACTCAGGTACTCCTGACTCCAGGGCCTGTGCTTTATCCACTGTGCCACCTAGCTGCCCCGGAAATACATTTTGTATGACTGCACAGATACAACCCATGTCAAGTTGCTTGCCTTTTCAATAAGTGAAAGGAGAGAATTTTCTCTTTTATTTTTAAAATTTTATTTATTTAAGGCAATGGGGTTAAGTGACTTGCCCAAGGTCACACAGCGAGACAATTATTAAGTGTCTAAGGTCAGATTTGAACTGAGGTCCTCCTGACTCTAGGGCCAGTTCTCTATCCACTTTACCACCTAGCTGCCCCAGGAGAGAGTTTTTTTAAAAATGAATGGTAAAAATTGTTTTTACATGTAGTTGCAAAAAACAAATTATTAACTTATTAAAAAAATAAAATGATAGGATGAGATTGGGACTGGACCAGTAGTTTCATCAATATAGGGAAATCCCAGGTAAGGAAACTATCAATATAGATGGGCACCTTCTCTGAAATTTATAGTCTTACTTGAGGGTGGGTGGGCATTCCAGGCAGAGAGATCCTTCATATGAATGGCTAGCTTTCCATTGGCCCATTGGACTTTAATGACTTGACCAGTGCCACATAGTCAGTATTTGTCAGAAATAGGACTTGAATCCAAGTTTTCTTGCCTTCAAGGACAGCTCTCTTTCCCCTGCACCATACTGCCTTCCTTTTTAAGCATTTCCTTAAAATATATCTTCTGATTCTTACCTCCCATTTTCTTTTATTATAGACCTTGGAATCCGAAAGTGACCTTTCTATTGTGGATATTTTGATGAACAGACCTAGGTAGATATTTTTTGATTGATTTTTTTGGCAACTTTTTGACATAGTAAAGACATCAGCAGACTCCTTTAACTCCTTGTGGAATTAAAAACCTAGAGGTAGCTAGGTAGCTCAGTGATTGGAGTGCTGAACCTGGAGTGAGGAAGATTTGAGTTCAAATTTGATTTCAAATACTCACTAGCTATGTAACTCTGGGCAAGTCTTTTCTGTCTGCCTTAATCCTCTGTATTGCCAAGAAAAGCCCATGGTCAGTATTGGTGTGATATGGTCTATGGAATCACAAAATATTGGGTATGACTGAACAATAAAAAGAGTATAAGGACATCAGAAGGCATCAAATTCAGTGAATTCAATGAATTAACCCATGGTCATCCAGCCTTCATCTGAAGACTTCTGATCATGAAGAAGTTTTTACCTTCCTGGGTTGTTTGTTTCATTTTTGAATGCTCAAGTTTTTAGGAAGTTTTTAATATTAAATAGCCTGCCTCTTGGCAAGTTCTATCAGTGTTTAGAACTCTGGATTTGAAGTCAGGAAAATCTAAGCTCAAATCAGTACGTACTAGATGTGTAGTTTTGGGAGAATCATTTTTAATCTCTATCTCAGTTTTCTCAATTATTAAATAAGACTCATAATAGCATTTACTATATAGGGTTGTTGTGATATAATATAGAAATACATATATACATATATATATATATATGTATATAGTGATTACTATAACTCCTAACATTATCTAGTGAGAAAGGCAGAATAATGTAGAGTGGATAGAATGCATAATGGCCTCAAAATCAGGAAGATATGGATTTAAGAAAAACCTCCCCCAATCAGGGAGGACTTCCTGGGGGAGGTACTTAAGGGAAAGATAGGGATTAAAGAAATGAAAGGTCAGTGTGGGTGGGTATTCCAGGCAGACAGATTCTTCATATGAATGGCTATCTTTCCATTGTCCCATTGGACTATAATGAAAATAACCCAACAATTTAGGTTCTCATGGAAGCTGTCTATCTGACTTAACAATCCTAGCTGAAGTTTGAATCTGTATAATTCAATACTTTCCACCTTGAGATCGCTCTTTTTTTTGACCCACCAGGTCTTGTACTTATTTTCATAAGATAATTTGACAAGAAACAATTGGTTTCAAAGAGACCATGGGAAAGCATATCTTCTTGTTTCTGAGGAATGTGAACACCCCTTTCCTCCCCTTCATGTTTCTAATAAAGCAAAGAATCATCACTTGCCTTTGAAACAGTGGAAAGCTTCTGTACTGGGGTGGTAGTTTTTTTTTTTAAATCTATTCTTAAAACATGACCCCAGCAATCTCCCAGGGAACATCAAATGAATATTTATTGCCTTGTTTTTTTTAAATGTAATTTCGCTGTCTGGCTATTAAATCTATTTTTATTGCTGCAAAAATGCCTTCTTTCCATTAAGATGAGGCCAGCCTGGTGCCTATTGTAATTCTGGTTCATCCTCTGTTGTTCCCTCTTTTCCGGGGAAGAAGACGTCAGGATGTTTGGATTTATTTGCCCCATTCCTGTGGCACTGATATACTGCAGCTTTTTCTTTCATATCCATAAGATATGAAGCTTGTCAGAAGATGAATCCTGAGATGGATGGGAAATCTCTTGCAATGTCCTCCTAGAAAACAGAGGTTGACCAGGGCCATCACCAAGACCAGGGCCTTTCTCAGAAGCATAAAAATCTAATCATTTCTTCTTAACTCAGTATATTTTCTATTGCCATGATTAGGCAAAACTAGTTGGCCTAATTAAGCAACCAGGCTGTCATGTTAATAGTTCCTTAAGGGAAAATTGTGTTTATTGTCACCCTTTCCCCTCCTTAAAATGTTTAGGAAAATAACTGCATCTCTCTGCACCCTCTCCTTCAAGAGTTAAAATGTTACTACTAATAACTGTGAGCTAAAACTTCACACTTTCCATAGTGCTTTCACAGCTATTATCTTATCTGATCCTTAAAATAATCACTTGAGATAGGTGGGGCCATTATCAGTCTCCCCATTTTAGGGACGAGGAAACTTGTGGCAAGAAAGGTTAAGATACCTTGCCTAAGGCCATACAGTTAATTAAAGGAGCTGGGAGTCAAGTCAACCAATTTTCATTGAGCACATAATATACAACAATAAGTGATATTTTTAGAGAAAATTAAGGTTTCTAAAGTGATTTTGTACATTATTTCACTTGACCTCTCATCAACCTTGTGATATAGGTGCTATGGTTATCACCCCCATTTTATGGTTGGTGGAACTGGGGCCCAAAGACATGAAATGGTTTGCCTAGTTTCACATTGGAGTAAGCATGGGGAGAAGATTCGAGCACAAATCTGACTCAAAGCCCTATCCTTTCTCTAAAACTCTATATTGCCTCTTACTTGAACTATACTCTGCAAGGTCAGGATATGCACAAAAATGAATACTTACTCAGCACCTGTTATGTATGAAGTGTTGGGTGCATAAAGACAAAAATGCAAACAGAAGCTACTCTCAAGGTGCTTCCATTCCATTGGCAAAGACGTGTGAGTCTCACTAATGGAGAATCATCAAATCACAGTGCAAAGAGACCTTAGCACTCTCATATTACAAACCTGCTCATTTTAGAGATAGCCAATGCTGAGCCTCAGAGAGGGGAAATATTCTATATAAGGTCATATGAAGAGTCAGTGACAGGAGTGGGACCAGAGCCCAGGTTTCCAGTGTCCTTTCATCCATCAATGCCAAATCTTGACTTCTCTTTACCTCATCAAATAAAAAGAAATAAGGACTTGGTAGGGGGGAGCAAGAGAGACAAAGAAATGAGCCTCAGCTGGCACTTAGGTTATAAAATCCTTCCTGCTCTATATAGAATATGAGGCTTAACCTTCCACAGCCTTGGTTCTGGTCCACTGGTACTATAAATTGTATTTCCATGCTGAATGTAGCTCAAGATGCCTTTCTAACTGTTTCATCAATAATCCATAAAAGTCACCTAAGAGATGCATGCCTGTCCACCTGAGACTCAGAAATTCAGCCTGGATCTGGGTTTTATCCTCTTCTCCCTGTCTGGCTTTTACTACTGGTTCATACCAATCCCTCTCTCCACCCACTCCCCCCACTCCCACATCCCTTCCCCCACCCTGCATTACCCCAGCGCTCTTAAGAGTCTGCCTGAAGCAAAGTCTACTGAACCCAGGGGATTTTCCTTGCTGTTTCAACTGTAGTGATAAAACTGGCATCCATCAGAAACATCAGTACACAGCGTACAGGAGCAAATATGAACTGGTTTGGAAAAACCACAGATGCTGTTATTGTAACTCCAGAAAAGGAGCCAGATTTGTTCAGATGGGCATCTAATTTGGCAGTGCCCCTGGCTTTTCCCTCTGGCATAGAAGTTTCTGCATTTCCCCAGGTTTTACTTCTCCCTATTTGTCCATTTCCATGACATAAAAGCTGGCAAGAGCAACCTTAGGACCCTGGAAAGTCAGGTGCCATCTATATCTCACTAGAGAACTATTCATAATTTAATAGCTACTTCACACAACTGGTGTGTGCCCTGAAATCATAGAAGCTTAGAGTTAGAAGGGTCTTTAAAATACAAAATGCTACAACACAGAACAAAAACTCTAGATTTGGAAGTGTTCCTAGAGATCACCTCATCCAACTGCTTCATTTGACAGGTGGTTGACTTCAATAAAGCCTGGGGGAGGGGGGAAGCCAGTGGCAGATCTTGGATTGGGACCCATATCTCCTGACTTCTCATTCAATGCTCTTTATTAAAAATCATCTTACAGAGAGAAGGATACCCTTGAAATATGGGCAGAATTCACCTGCTCAGAAATCTCTTTCCAATTCAAGGAAATTGAGACATGGTAGGAAAAAGTTGAGTCTTTAGCTTTCTCATCTGTCAAATAATATTCTTCTCATCAGAAGGTTTTCCACTAGTTGGTGATTTTTTTTGGGGGGGGGGTAGTTACAGAAATCAATAAAATCCACCCTGATGAAATCATAGGAATTTTGGAGTATTTGAAGTACTGAGATGAAGTTAAATACTAAATGTTCTCAAACTTGGTATTCTTCTTTGACCTCTGTGAATTTATTGAGACCACCTCTTCTGGTTGGAATGTTCTCCATTCTTATCTGTGTCTCTCAGACTTCTTATTTTTCTTTAAGGATCAGCTTCTAAAGAACAAATTCCTTCAAGAAGCTTTTTGAAAAATTTTTTACAGCAGTTAGTGCTTTCACCCTCCACAAATTATTTTATATTCTCTAAGTCAGGTAGATTGTGGCCATCAGTACATTTAACACCTTTCATGGGCAGGGGGAGGGTACAACATGTGGTGAGGTACATATACATAGAGAATTTAAATTTTTACTTTTTTGGGTAAATGTTTATTGAATATTGTTACAAAAGACATTTTTATTTATTCAGGAAAGCTAAAAAAGTGAAAATATAACTTTAAAAATGCTTAATTAACAATATTTAAGAATGAGACTATCAAAATATTTTTGAGATATTAGTGTGTGCTTTTAAATAAGCCTTTCAATGAATAAATGAGTAAATAAGTATTTATTAAGGGTTTATTATGTGCCAGATTCTGCTCTAAGTTCTGAGAATAGACATTTTTTTTAAAAAGGAAGACAGTTTTTTTCCTTCAAGAATTTTACCTTCTATTATAGGAAGGCAAAACATGGAGGGGTGTTTTGGTCAGGGAAGTTCCTGAGATGATGAGTGGAGTCATCATAGCAATTAGTAGTGCTGTGTGACAATTAAAAAAGGTTTGAAAGACCTAGTTTCTGAGCAATTTACTGATTTTAATAACAAGGCTAGTATATCTTTTTTTTTTTTTAGGTTTTGGCAAGGCAAATGGGATGAAGTGGCTTGTCCAAGGCCACACAGCTAGGTAAGTGTTGGAGGATGGATTTGAACTCAGGTACTCCTGACTTCAGGACCAGTTCTCTATCCACTGCACCACCTAACTGCCACTAGTATATCATTAATTAAAAAAATTACTGACAAGGGCAATATGTCATTAATAAAAGGAGGATTACTTGGCTGTCTCTCTTGGACCCAAGACAATCATGACAGGCAGGTTCAAGGATTACCTGGGAAGTGAGATACTGGGAATGACTTCAAGTCACTCTTGGACCAAGAAACTATCTTTATACTCAGACCACCCTAGCCTTGATCCATCTATTCAAAGTATGTATGCTCCACCCAAGTCTGAGCAGAAGACAATGGCTGCTCTACTTGGGTGGGGTCTGATCAAAAAAGTTTGTCTAATCTTGTTATTAGCAATGTCTTTTGAAGACACTGATTTTAAAAAATCAGTACTTTAGGAAATGGGGGGGGGAGGAGAAATCTGGATCTCCCCAAATCATCCCCAAATTATTATTTATCATTTCTCTCAGTTGATTTGATTGTTCTCAGAATTAGAGGTGGAAAAGGGGGGAGAAAAGTGGGGGGAAGGCTTGCAGTATGAGGTGAAGATGTCTGGAAAGCAGTATGGTAGGTCTGAGGGCTGTATTTAGTGAAGGTTAACCAATTAGAGGCCCAGAGCCCCAGGGTAAGAAATGGAGAGTTTGTAAGGATGGATAGGTTGGAGTGTGGAGAATGGCATGAAGATGGGAGTGACATGGGTTAGGGCAAAAAAACTGTCAGAAAACATCTGTCAGAAACATCAGGACAAGGTATAGGGGAGCAAACAGAATTTGGCTCTGAAAAGTCACAAATATTATTATAAACTCAGTAGTCTATATTATATATATATATATATTTTACCCTCCCACAGGAAATGTTTTCTTTTTTCTTTCTCATTTCTTTCAAACAATGCCATTGGTGCTTAATAATATTTGTTTAGTTGAATTGAAATATCACTTGTTCTGCCTAACTCAAAGGGTTGTTTCCAAAGAGCTGCTGGATGTGAAAGCTCTTTGCTAAGTGCAAAAGCTGAATTTTCAATGTAATATTATTATACATACATGTACACACACATATATATATACAAACATATTTTTGTACAAACCATCAACCTAAAAACTTAAAAACCTTAAAAATACAGGCTTAAAATAAAAAGACAGAAAATGTTAGATTTTTTTTAAAGTCTTATTCTATAAGATTTTGTCTCTAAACCTTAAGGTGGAGGCTATTTCAGGAATGACCACAGTGAATTAGGAAAGAAATTGATCTTTAAAGCAAAAACAGAAAATAAGGAAAAATATTAATCTACTTTGTGACCTAACCCTGAAAATTGAACAATATCCCTGCCTAAAACAGTACCTCAAAAGCTATTATCCTGGATAATACAATCAAAGCTATCATGTCTCCCAGCATTCTCGTCATTGCCTTCCTAAATTTGCTATTAACAATAGACAGAGAGATGCTACAGTCTTAATTTCTTACTAGATTTGGCAAAGTGACCCATATGAAGACTGATACTCTTTAAAAGAAATCATTCTTTTACCAGTATTATAGTTTTGAGAAATTATTATATGTTGACATTATATACATATAATATATACACTACACATATATGCATATATATATATATATATATATATATATTTCTACTCTCTTGTTTAGTCTGACTCTTTGTGACCCCATTTGGGATTTTCTTGTCAGACAGTTCATTTTACAGATGGAAAAACTGAGGCAAACAGGGTTAAGTGACTTGCTAATAAGTGATTGAGGCCATTTTTGAACTCAGGAAAATGAATCTTTCTGACTCCAGGCTCTGCACTCTATCCACTGTGTCACCTAGCTGCCTGCCTGTTTACTACAGCTCCTACTGTTACTCCTACTCCTATTGCTATTGATTTGATTCTTCTACTGCTGCTGCTGCTACTACTACTACTACTACTACTACTACTACTACTACTATTACTACTATTACTACAGCTACCGCTATTGCCATTGTTGCTGCTGCTATTACTACTGTTGTTAATGCTACAGCTACTGCTACAACTGTTGCTACTATTGATGCTGCTGCTGCTGCTATTTCTACTGCTAATTTAAAAAGTACCTTTTCTTCACCTGACCTACTGCTACTTCTACTACTAATTTAAAAAGTTCTACCTTTTCTTCAGATGACTTGTTCAAAAGGTATGAGGAATATTTACAAGTAGAGAACTCCGTGTTTGCAAATATTTATTTTATAAATATAGGAATAAGAAGAGACAGGAAGTCAACAAGCATTTATTAAGTGATTACCATGTGCTAGCATGGTAATTATTTTTGTCCTTCATTCTTGAAGAAGAGCAGTGGCATTGTTCTAAGCATTGGATGAGGATTGAAATGAAAATAGTCACCGAAGTTTTTTCAGGCCAGTAGAAATTTTGCTGGGCTTAGAGACTTTTCAGCAAGACTGTCACAAATGTCCCCAGATATTCTAGTCAAGATCCAGGAATGGGGAGAGTTAGGCAGAATGAGTAAGTAGGAGGAAATAGCATTAATTCATTTCCCTACTCACAACATTTGCTGGTTTCATTTCTTGTAAGCCCCAGGTCCAACATCCTCTTCAGTTTTGAATCACAAGATCTGACAGAGTCTGAGGGGTTACTTGTTAGAGTTGAAATGTCCCCACTTTAGTGAATTTGTACCTGTGGATAGAAAGACCAACAGCATTTGGGGGTTGCCTAGTACAAGTTGATCACTGGCACTTCCAATATGAGGCCATCTGCAGTACAGATGGGAGCCATATGTTTTAGCCGAGAAAGGGCCTTCATGAGTGACAAAATGTGCTACACTGGCATGCCATCCCCTGGCAAGTTATTGGTCAGAGTCGAGGTGGCTTTAAATACTAATGTGTTTTTGGCGTTTCTTCTCAGCCCCAGGAGATTAACTGAAAATTACAGGGACAGTACCAATTTAGCCACTGGCATTGAAGACCTTCCACAATTTGGCCCTTTAGTCTTATCTACAGTTACTGCCCTTTTCACATTTTGTCCTACAGACAAACTGGACTGCTGTTCATCTCTGAGCATGTCCTATACTCTGCTACCTCTACTCATGGATACCTTCCCTTTTTAACTTCCTCTTGATTTTTTTGAAATCCTACTCAGTCTTTAGCTACTATCTGCAAAAAGTTTTCCCCAGTACACTCAGCTTGGAATTCATATTACATTCTGCAATACAATAAAAACAAGTGGGTTGTGTGGGGTGTTCAGGGAGGAAAACGTGGTGTGAAAGGCCTCCATGTCCTTTTCAGGGCTGCTCAGCCATCTTTGGTGTCCACCTGTCACCCATCTCTCACTTGTGGTTCCAAGAAGCTGCAGCATAGGCATTGGTCAAATGGTAAAACCACTTCTGTAGACTGGCTAAACCATTCCCTCAGTGGAATGGGTTACTGAGAATTTAAAGCTTGGACAAATATCAGAGTATACCAAGGTCTTCCATTGTATCTTGGGTCATTTGCCAATCACCTTGACTTTTATCTTGTCACTGGACTTGGATGACTATGGAAGAGAGAGTGAGACAACTTTGTGTAACTCTGCCTTGCTTTATTCCAGTTCATGCTCATTAAGACATCTGTCAAACAGTGATAACATGGGTTCTCTTCTAAAATGAAAGATGAAAAACACCAATGAGAAGCATTTGTATACTATTTAATGTTTTCAAAACACTACACACATATTACATATATACATGCATATATTATATATACATATATATAGTTTATAAAATTCTCATAAAACTTTTCTGCAATAGGTGCTATTTTTTATCCATATCTTACAGATAAGAAAAGTGAGGATGGAAAAGGTTAAGTGATAGATTGAGATAAGATCTGAACTCAGGTCTTTCAGAATCTAAGCCCAGCCTTCTATTATTTGTGCCACCTAGTTGTTCAGAACAGAAGTATACATGAGAGTTAATGACATTTCAAACAGGAGCACTATCTCCCATTTGTATAGAACTTTCAAGTTTATAAAGTATTTCCCTCATAACAACCCCTTGAGGCAGAGTAAGCAAGGATTATTATTCTTATTTTCAGAGGTGAAAACAGACTTATGAGTTCAATTCAAAGTGGAAGATGGAAATGCAAAGACTAAAATGAAGTTGCCCCTGCCTTCTGTGAGTTTGAGAGGAAGTACAACACATATTCAGGTAATTTTTTTAAGTCATTGGAGGAGGGGAAGAGTAGTAACAAAATAGCAGAGGTTTCATAGAGTAGGTGGTACCCAAGCTATAGTTAGGGATTCAAAGAAGTAGAAGGAAGGAGGTGGCATATTTTATTCCTGAGTAAAGGTCAGGCAGGGTGGGACAGAAAGTCAAGCTTAGGAATTAGAAGTGGAATGTTTGACTAGAAGGTAGATAGATATCAGATGAGAAATAACATGAAATACCTAGAAAGGTAGATGTATGCTCATAGTTATATATCTAGTTAATGATCTCAGGTCTTCTGACTCCAAGATAATTTTTATCTCCCCTCTATCCTGTTGTCCTGTTTCCCATTCCTGTAACCAAACCTTATCTTTCCTGTGAGACTAGAAATTACGTCAAGTTAAAAATATAATGTTTTAGTTATTTAGCCTTCTTCTTCAGTGCCTGATACAATATTTTAATACACTTAATAAATGCCTGGTAAATGTTTAAGTGTTCAAGAAAAGAGAGCTAGTGTGCTATCATGTAAAGAACATTGGCTTTGAATCTGGAGAACTGGACTTTAGAATCCTAGTTCTATTACTTATTGACTTTGGGTTTATGGTCTCTCTTCATCATTTGTCAAATGAGGAGTAGGTGATCTCAACTATCCCTTTCAGCTCCAAATCATCATCATCTTCAACCTTACATTTTCCCACTCAAACTTGGAATCACTTCTGGGTTGCCTGAATATAATAAATGAACTTTCACCTTCTCTTCTTGGAAACCAGACCTCCATTGCACAGGTGATCATCTCTATACCATACCCTTTTTGCATTTTCCTCCCATACCCTTTTAGTTTTTGTGTGTTGTTTTTCTCAACATTAGAATGTGAACTTCTTGAGGGCAGGGACTACCTTGCTTGTATGTATTCATATCCCTAGAATTTAGCCCTGCCATAGTTATGTGCTAAATAAATATTTAAAAAATGCCTCTTTCACTCTCTGCTCTTCTTCTCCTCTCTCACTTTCCCTCTTTTCTTCTTCTGATCTATCATCTATCCATCTATCTATATCTATCTATCTATCTATCTATCTATCTATCTATCTATCTATCTATCTATCTATCTATTATCTATCTACCTCTCTCCTGTGTTTTCTTCAAAGTTTCTGTCAGAAAACTACAGATTTAAAATCTAAAAAAAAAATCCCGAAGGAAGAAAAAGAGGAAAAGGAAGGACTCAGATTTCATTTTTAAGTTTACAAAAAGGTATTCTAAGCTACAGTGAGAAAAATAGATTAAAAATATGAAAACTTCCTTGACAGCTTCCTTTTATTGCAAAGGAGAAAGTATTTAAAGACTACAATCAGACAGCACAGCTTTTTTTTTTTTATAATATCTTGGGGTAATTAATGTCTGTCAGTAGGAGAGAATTATTGAAGGCTATATATAGGATTTCAATTTAAACTTCTTAGGTTCTCGGGAATTAAAAGATTTTTTCAAAAAATTTGGCAGGTATACAGGGGACTTGGAGTACTGCATGGATGGATTCTGCTGGTTTGTATGAGAAAGAGAGCAATTTAGTTTAGGACATTGCAGTGCTTATGAAGGAGTAATTCAAGCCTGGGAATTTCAGGCTACAATGGATAATGTTTCCTCCAAAAAAATGCATTTTATAAGAATGGAAAATAGTATGTGTAAAAGCACTTTTTAGAGTATTAGATTTTAATGTTCAGAAGAAATGACCCAAGTGTGTCTTTCCTTTTCCAATTTATCCAGTTCAGGGGTTAGAAAAGTATGCCACTAAAGTCAGGTAACAGATATGCCGACTGACTCAGTTTGTATTTAAATGAATTTCAAATTGCCCAATAAGCAAGAGCTTCAGAGTTGAGAAGAACTTTGGAATATGGAAAGTTAGAACATCAAGTGAAAGATAGCAGATGTATTGAGAGGAGTGCTTGACTACGATCCAAGGGTCTGAATTTGAGCTTTTCTGCTACTTTCTAGCTATGTGACTTAGAGTAAATTATCTCAATTCCCTAAGTATATTTCTTTCACAGTTAAATAATGATAACCTTAACTGTATTGATTATTCACTGAGTTTCAATGAGTATAAGGAGACCTTGGTCAACCACAGTACAATGCAGAAATCTAGGATTTTGTTGTGGATAGCAAATATACATAATAAAACTGGAAGGGATCTTGGAAGTTAAGTCAATTTTTGAGTTGTAGGCTCCACAAAGGTCCTTTTATTTATTTGTTCTTATCTTTTATTGAGCAGCTGGTTATGTAGTGCAGAAGTTAGGAAATTTTTTCTTCCTGAGTTCAAATCTAGCCTCAGCCTCTTAATAGCTTTGTGATCCTCAGCAAGTCATTTAACCCTCTATGCCTCAGTTTCCTCATCTGTAAAATGAGCTGAAGAAGAAAAAGCAAACAACTCCAGTATTTTTGCCAAGTAAGCTCCATATGGGGTCCCAAAGAGTCAGAAACAACTGAACAACACAATCTTTTATTAGAGTGAAAGTGTGTTCTGCTACCCAATATTCAACATAAATAATTTCTGTCTTAACACCATTCACAACCAGATGAAGAAAAACAGATCAGAACAAAAGTAAACTACAGAATCTGAATGAACACTATGTTCACTTTTTAAAAATTTATCTTATATTTTTCCTTCCTTTCCTATGGTTTTTTTCCTTTTCTCTTAGTTCTAATTCCTCATACAAGAACACAAATGTACATTATAATGCTCAGTAGACTGTACACCACTGAGGGGAGGAGGGTGGGAATGGAGGGTGGAAGAAAATTGTGTAACTTATAAATATGTATGTAGATAAATGTTGAAAAACTTTCATAACAAATAATTGGAAAAAATAAAATAAAATATCAACAGGGAAAAATGAATTTCTGACTTCAAAGTTTATATATATATATATATGTATATATATATATATATATATGAACTATTATCATCATAGACTATCAGACCTTTAGAATCATCTAGTCTACATTCTTCATTTTATAGATTTGAAACTGAAGGTCATCAAAAGGAAGATAAAGGAAGATTTTCCCAGTGCATGTGTATGTACACACACACACACACACACACACACACACACACACACACATATGTATAAGAGTATCTACTTTGGGGAAGTACTATGGATAGACCAGTACAGGGATCAAGACAGGGCCAGAGTTGAAGCCATATGGCAACAATATAACTTGGAATGAAAGAGAAGTTGAAAAACAGTTGTAGCCTATGATTAATCTTAATCATCTAGTGTGCCAAATATTGAGGGAGAGATTGGAAAGAAACCAAAAATACAATCCCTGAACTCAAGGAACTTGTTGATTTTTGAACCACAAATCTCCCTCTTTCTCATGTCCAACTTTTTCCATTTCCTTACTTGGCAGGAGACCTCAAGAAATCCCTTTCACAGTACAGGAGGCTGAAGACTGTATATAGAGTGAAAGTATATGTTTGGGGGGAGGATTCTGTATTGAGGAAGAGAAGAGATAGGAAGAAGAAATTGTGTATGTGCATTGTGAGAAGGGATATAAATATGAGGAGTTTTGTGCGTATGTGTGTGTTTGTGTGTGTGTGTAATACAAGATTTTATATATATAGCAAATAGTCATATATATTTGGGAGGAATATGTCATAGATAGTTGTGTGTGTTCATAAGAGATGGGTATATGATAAAAAGTATGTGTGCATAAGACATACAAAGCAGACATGAGTGTGTGTTTATATATAAATATAAATACATAAATAAATATAAAGAGGTATACCTACATAGAAACCTGCACAGATTTATAACTAGAAGGGGCCTCAATCCCTTTGATCCTAGTACCTTCATTTTCCTGATGAGGGTAAGTTAAGTGACTTGCTCAGGGTCATGCAACCAATATATTGCTGAGGTACAGTTTGAACCTAATTCTTCCTGTCTTCAGATTGAATGTCTAGAAGATAGATGTGTATAAGTATATGTAGCAAACAGGTGTGTGTATGTGTGTATGTGTGTGTATGAGAGAGACACATATGAATTAGCCTGATGTATAAGAGAAATATGTGATACGTATATGTAGCAGAAAGGCATGTGTGTGAATGATATTCACATAAAAGGCAGGAGTATGTTCATGTTTTCAAGAGAGATGTATTTGATAAGTAGGCAAGTGTAGATTGTATATATGTGTGTGTATGTATGTGTGTGTGAGAGAGAGGCAGACAAACAGAGACAGAGACAGACAGGTGAGAAACAGAGGGAGAGAGAGACAGAAAGGCAAACACACAGAGACACAGAGAGAGACACACATATAGACAGAAACAGAGAGACAGAGACACACACACATAGAGAGTCAGACAAAATGGCAGATAAAGTCAGAAATAGAAACAGAGACAGAGAGATAAAGAGACAGAGAAAGAGAGGAACAGACTAGAAAGTCTGACAGAAAGAGATAGAGACAGATAGTGGGGACAGAGACAGACAGAAAGATATATAGAGAGATGGAGAGAGACATAGACAAGAGTCAGACAGAAACAGGGGCAGACATGATAGAAAGAAAGAGATTGATAGACAGAGACAGAGATGGGGAGGGGTGGGAGAGAGAAGGAGAGGAGAGAATTAATATTTTGCAGCTAGGTATTCATGAATATATGTAAGAGAGGTATGTGGAGAGATTTATAATCAGCATATGAAAACACACATGTGTATGTAAGAAAATACCTGTATGCTACAGAGAGGGTTGTGTGTGTGGTGTCTAGGGCAGGGCCATGAGGAGATTATTGGCAGCACATACATATAGTAGTCCCTAGGAGGCACTGCTTGGGCACAGCTCCCCAGCCCTTTGTTCCTCTCAGCTCTGTAAGTTCTCCTGAATCCTGTGTCACCTGGGGATTCTTCTTAAAGGGGAAGGTTTACCTTTCTCTCCACCCTGTTTGTATCATTCTCTAAAACGTTTTATTTTCCCTCTTGCAGACAACACTTGCATCTACACAGTGTTGATAGGTCCCTTTTCATTTTGGCTTCCTCACTCTACCACTCATGCTCTGCTCCCAGGGAGCCCCTACTGATCTTTATGATCCCCAAGAAAACAAAGAATCACATTGAAACATCCATTGGCCACAGCTGATTCTGTTTCTCAGAGACACCACCACCCGAACAAATTTATTTACTATTGGCCATTCCTGGCAGAAATCAAATATCCTTTGCTATTTGCTGCTTCCAAATAGAACTTTAAAACATTGTTCATCCTTTCAGCAAATGGACCCAGCTGAAATCTTCCCTTGCAGAGCCAGGCTCCCTCCATCCTGGCAGAAGTGCCCGTTAGAATGACATTAATGGTAGGAGGCAGTCCTCGGTATATGATTGCATGTAAGAAATTGTCAGCTCTACAGCTTCCTTATAGTGAATCTTATTTACTTCCTGAAGAAGTATGATACTCAATCAGACAGAGCAAATCTCTTGGCCTGGCTTCTATGCATGACTTGGGATTCTAGCCCTCTGCTGTGTTTTCCTGGATGACACTAAACCATTTCCCCCTAAAGTGTAAGTTTAGTTTGATGAGAAATTACCCCTTTCCCTTGGAAAGCCTATATAGTGTTCAACGGATGGATGGTCCAATGGTGCTGAAGAGAGGAGAGGATCTTCAAAATCACCACATTAACTCAGTCCCATGGTCTCCCAGCTCTACTTAGTTCTCAACCTTCCTTCTGCAAAAATGGAATTGTCTCCCTGAAATCCTTGATTTCCCCAGAAAAAAAGTCACCTTGCACCAAGAATATTGGATGTTAAATCAAGAAATATGAATTCCTGGACTCACTCTGTCATCTACCAGCTGTATGACCTCACAGAAGTCATTTCTCCATGAACCTCAGTTTCTATATATGTAAAATGAAAAGGATAAAGCAGAGAGTCTCTAAAAACTCTATTAAATCCCAAATTAATTCCAAAATAGGCTTTTAAATGGTATCTAATATATAAGATATTATGGCTACACTGATGTGACCTAAGAATTTACAAACCCTTTTGTTAATCAAAGACTCCCGTTAAAATAGGGTGAGAGATCTGTGAAATCTCATTCTGCTGGCTTCAGTCCTGCTTAGTTGCATTGATTAGAAATGTCAGTTGTGATCTCCTGAACCAAAGACTGTAGTTGTCAGAAGAGGGGAAGGACTGAAATAGGACCCCAGTGGGAACTGTCCAGTCTGTAAAGGTGTTGTGATGGAGCACAGTCTTCAGCTCTGTCCCTGTTTCCTCTCCAGATGAATGCTTGAATGTGGAGAAAAAATGCCTTAGAAAAGGAATCAGATGTATGAAATAGAATGCCCTAGAAAAATTTGTTCTTTGCAAAATCACCAGATAAAGTGACTCTAATTAACTAAGAGTCAGTATAGTGTATAATCAACTCTCCTAGATTTCTCTATTGGTTAAAAAATTATTAAGTATTTGCTCTTTGCTAGGTGAGATACCAAGCTGAGGTAAGACATGGTTCTTGCCCTCTGGGGTAGGAGTTATCTAATATTGGTGGGGCTTCAAGATGGTGCTATTCAGATATTTGCTATCTGCTAGACCTTTATAAGACTTAACCTTAAACCTGGAATTTCTCTGTAGGCATCAGTGCTAGACCCCAGATCGCATTCTTTCTTGCCAACTGCATCCCTACTTCTATGAACTTTCTTAATTTAATTTTCTCTAAGATCCCTAAATTAAGATTCACTCTATGACCCCCTTCAGACATTTGCACGTAAAGACATCCACAAACTACTAAGTTTATATACCTGAAAAAAGTTTTCTAATTGCTTGGGAATCAAAGGAAAACACCTTGAAACAAATACTGTGGCTTGTAGTTGCTCCTCTAGATTGTTGCAACACTTTTCAAACCCTTCCAATCTCTCCTTACAGTAGATTGTATTCTTCTCTCTTTCTTTGAATACTCTATGCTTTGGACGAGGTCAAACACAGTGAATTTTTGTCAGAATAGACCTCCTGACTTATGGGCTATGGTGCTTTACATTATCCTATTCTACCTATTTTTAGAAGAAAGGTACATTCATCTATTCATCACATGTAGGAGTTTCAACATGATGCTCAAAGGCAAAAGGACCCTTAATCTGGATACCTCCTGAGTCATTGCTGCTTCACCCTGTGCTTGCTGCTCCCCTACCCATTCAGTTAGACAAGGCCTGCCCTAAATTTTGTGCATATTGGTGGTATTTTTCTCAGATCCCTGGATTTTCTTTTGCTTCAAATTTTGAAGTACTTCAGATTCAAAGTCCCAAAAGATTCACCTTTGCTAGGAAGTCTTACTTGATCATTATATTTCTTGTCACCTGGATTGATAATTTATGGGATTATGAAATGGGGGCAGGTGTGCCCAGTTCTTTGTGTACTCACTGGGAAAGACCATGATGGCTGTAGGAAATGGTTCTATAATCACACTTTAAAAAGGTACAGAGATTGGGGGCAGTGAACAGCATAAACAATCAGAGACAAACAGCAAAATGGATACAGAGATTGATGGCATGGAGTCAAGGGATGGGGTATGAAGGAAAAATAGGCAAGGAGGATGGGATGGGGAAAAGGCAGAGTATCACTCATGTAACCCAGCCCTTTGAGTTGGGAGCATTGCTTGGGGTGGGGGTAGAACCTGGTCTCATTTTATAGAGTTTCATGATTGGGGGGGGCAGATTAACTCTTTTCTGCTACCAGTAAAACTTTAGAGCTAACATATCCACATCATCTGAAAATTGTCAGCATCATTTGTTATTCTGCTGATCTTCTGGAACTTGAGACTTATGTATCATAGGACCAAAAGATCACTACACCAAAGCCTGAATGGCTTCTGATTCAGCACATATTACCAGGATGTGATTTTTGTTTAATTATGGAAATTATGTTCCTTTGATCTTTGGAATGTTTTGTATGTGACTTCTAGGTTCATCTTTGCAGTCTTGTTGCCCCTTTATACTGTTCCCTTATAAATTTCCTTATCATGTTGACCAGAAGGTGATCAGAGGGATCAGAAAAAGATGTAGTTTTAACAGAACTTCCAAGCCTACAATCTCAAAGATGATACTGAGATTAGTATCCCATAGTCAGGTGTTGTCATTTCTACCTTCACAAAAATCAATCACATATGTCCCCTTTTCTCCACTTATTTAACTATTACCCTTTTTTGAGTTCTCATCATCTCTGATCTGGGCTATTGCTGTAGTTTTCTATTTATTCTTTTTGCCTCACCCCTCTCTCTACTCCATTGATTCCCCTCAACTGACAATATTCTTGAACTCTAACTCTGTCAATGTTGCCCCTCCCTGGCCTCTCTACACAATAAACACCATTGGCTCCCCATTATTTCCCCATCAAATATAAAGTCTACTATCTGGCATTTAAAGTTTTTCACAACCTGTCCCTTTTCTGTGTTCTTAGGCTTCTTGCACTTTGCCATTCCCCAGGCTCTGGTATTCTAGTTTATGACACTCCATCTCTTATCTTCCTACCTTTGTACTAATTCCCCTGCCCAGAATGTTCTCCTTCCTCACTTCTGCCTCTTAATTACTCTGGTTTCTTTCTAGATTTAGCTCAAATATCACCTATCTGTAGTCCATATTTCACAGCTCCCTCCATGCTATTTCCTTCTCCTCTGAGATGACCTTCCTTGGACTTCGTATAAACCTAGACAGTCAAATGCTGAATTCCCACTATTCTGTGAATTCCTTGAAAGCAGGGGCTGTTTCTTTTTTCTTCCTTTCTGGTCCCAGTACAGTGATTGACACAAGGAGGCACCTAATAAAAATTTGTGGACTGGTTGACTAACCCCACCCATTATTCTGAATTTCCTGAACATTAATTTTGTTTGACTATACATATTACCCCAATATACACATTCCCTTGGAATTAACTTCATATATATATATATATATATATATATTTTAAATTTATTTATTCAAGAATATGTAATCCCTAAGAAAAATAATTATGTATGAAATCAACAGAGTAACTAGGTACTGAATTCATAGAATCTTCTAATGTGAGAACTAGAAGAAATCATTGAATACAGAATATCAGAGTTGGGCTATTGCAATAGTCTTTGGCTTATTCTTTTTGCCTCATCCCTCTCTCCACTCTACTGATTTCCCTGAATTGACAAAGAAATTGTCCTAAACACTAAATCTGTCATATATACACACATACATACATAAACACATGTGTATGTAAATGTATATGTATATATATATGTGTGTGTGTGTGCGTGTGTACTGTAATGGGATTGTATGCAATATCAAATACAATTTAGTCTTTAAATTTAGTGTTTTTAATTATAAGAACTAGCACTGACCACAGAACAGAAAAATGCAAGGGAGAAGAGATTTTAGAGACATCAAGCAACTTCTTTTCCCATAGATGATGAAACTGGGGCCCATGGAGGTTTGTGATGTCTAACATAATAGTTAGTCAATGATAGACCTGAAACTTGATCTAACAGCCTGGTTCTTAGTCCAATTCTCTTTCTACTTTATCATGCTCCTTACCTGCCTTTGGGGAACCTATTCAGTCACATCTGACTATTTGTGACCCATTCAGGGTTTTCTTGGCAAATGTGCTGGCATGATTTTTTATTTCCCTCTTTAACTCATTTTACACATAAGAAACTGAGACAAATGAGGTGAAGAGACTCGCTCAGGGTCACACAGCTGGTAACTTTTTGAGACTGGATTTGAACTCACAAAGATGATTCTTTTGGCTATACACTGAACCACCTAGCTGCACTAATTTGGATGTCTATATTCTCCCAGCATTCTATCAAGTATCCAGTGATTAGCTACGAACATTTAACTCCTCTTCAGCATGTTTGAATTCTTTCTGAGCTCTGTTACTAACTTGCTGTGTGATCCTTAGTAGGTCACTTAGGTCATTTTCTCTTCTCAGTGTACTCAGAAATTCTTTTTTTAATTTAATTTTTTTCTCAATTATATGTAAATATAATTTTCAATATTCATTTTCTATAAGATTTTGAGGTCCACATTTTTTACCTTCCTCCTTTTCCTCGTCCTTACCCATGATAGTGACAAATCTGACATAAGTTATACATTATCCTCAGAGATTCTTAATCTGTAGTTCATGAACTTTTAAAATGCTTTGATATTAAAAGAAGTCACAAATGACTTCCCTTGTAATCTTATATATTTTATTTTATGCATTTACAACATTATTTTGAGAGAAGGTATTTATTGACTTCACCAGACTGAAAAATGGACCCATCATCCATGGTGCTGTACTCTCAAATCCCTTCCAATTCTGACATTCTATAATCTTTCCTGCTCTAACATGAAATTTTCCAAAGTTCTTCCCAGCTCTGACATTCAGTATCCTAAGGCTCCTTCCAGCTCTGATATTATGTCCAAGTCCCCTTCCAACTCTGATAATTCTGTGTTCCAAGATCCCCCCAGTTCTGATATTCTCTTTTCAAAGATTCCTTCTAGTTCTCACATTAGAAAATTCTATGAATTCAGCACCTAGCTACTCTGTTGATCTCATGCATAATTATTTTTCTTGGGGATTACATATTCTTGAATAAAAATGAAATAAGACCTTCAGAATAACAGATAAAATACTTTTTGACCTAATATTAATATACCACAGTGAAGGCAAGGAAATGAATCAGTAAGATTAAAAGGCTGGGGAGTTCAGGCATCTAACCCACTGGCTCAAAACAGTACTAGTGAATGAAAGTTGTTGTTTTTGTTTTTTTCCTCATATATTTATTTGCTCTGACATTAGTGCATTAAGCTAGGGCATATGTAATTTCACATAAAAGCTAATAATGGTATAATATTCATCTACTTGTCTATGTGTCTGTAATCAAATCCCTTCTAATTAATATATAAACTGCCACATTCCCCCAAAGAAATTCTCACTGCATGATTAAAAGCACCCCCTGCACTTGTGTGGACAAATATTGTAGTGGGAGGGAGCTAGAGATTAGTGGGGATTTCTGGTGGGGAAGAGACCAAAATCCTAGCGGGAGAGTAAAACTCATTGAATTGGGGTCCCCCATAGCAGCAAGGTTCTAGAATCAATCAATTCTCAGAGCAGGCTGAACAGACCCCAAAGACCTAGAGGTGAGTAAAATAACTGTTGATGATGATGTTTGTCCTTCATTCTTGAAGAAGATCATGCTATTAGAAAAGTAATGCCATGACAAGCACATGTAGTGGATATGAGGTGCTGTGCTAAATCACCAGCCTCACTTTCTCCTCCAGAGTCAATGAGGTACAGTGGCAGGATGACTGAAAATAGCATTAGATGTGGGGCAGAGTGAAAGGACTAATAAGTGTTTGAGAATGGATTTGAACTCAGGTTCTACTGACTTCAGAGCTGGAGCTCTATCCATGGGGCCATCTAGTTACTTCCCTGTTAAGGGGAAAGTGAAGTCCTCAGTCAAGGAAAAGTATGCAATTGATGACTTGGTTGACTTTGTGTCATTGAATGTGACAGTGAGTATAGCCCCCAGTAAATTGTGAGACTTTTTTGAAGGCAGAGACTATCTTTGCCTTTCTTTGTGCTTGGCAGGGTATAGTCATCATGAACACCAACAATAAAAAGCATACTTGCAAAACAGAAGTAAGGTACTGGCATTGGCCAGGGGAAGAGAACTGAGAAAAATCTCTTGTGGAAGCCTGGGTTTAAGTTGAGATTTAATTTAATTTAATTTTATTGGTTTTGCAAGGCTATGTGTTAAATGACTTGCCCAAGGTCACCTAGCTAAGTAATTATTAAGGGATGAGGTCAAATTTGAACTCAGGCCCACCTGACTCCAGGGCCAGTGCTCTATCTAGGCCACCTAGCTGCTCCTTGGGGTGAATTTTGAAGGAATTAAAGGAAATTAGGAGACGAAAGTGAGAAGAGAGAAAGGAGAAAGCATGGTGTTAGTAGATGAAATGCTTTGAATGAGGAAACCAAATAAGCCAGTATTACCGGTTCATTTAGCCTGGGGAAAGAAGTAAAGTATAACAAGACTGGTGAGGTAGGAAAGAGGTAGAGCTGAATATCTTTAAAACCCAACCAGAGGATTTTAATTTCTGATTCTGGAGGAAATAGGGAGCCACTAGAATTTGTTGAACAATCTCTTGTAGGTGACAACCTACTCTGTCTATTCTTAAAGGTGACTTTATATGAAGTTTTCATTTTGTATTTCTTAGTGCTAATGCTAGGTAGTGTTAGGATTCCCCAGGGTCAAGGATTCTCTTACATAGTGTCAAGAACAGATCAGCTTTTCAAGGATTATCAAGGGAGGGAAAGTTTGCCTGGGTAGTATATTATTGTATTAACTTTCCTACAGAGTTAATTCCAAAGGGCAAAGATGCCCTTATCCTCTCTTTAAAGACAGTCAGAAAGGTTTTTCCTGGGTGAGGGGAACAGAGCTAGGAAAACTAAGGAGATACTAATACAGAATTTTGTGGTACAAATTTCAAACCAAATCAGGAGTTAATAATTTTGAAGCCCTACATTTTAGGTAGAACATTGACAAATTAGAGCAAATCCAGAGGCATTGATCAGAATGGTGAGACCATGACACATGAAGCTCATTTGAAGGAACTGAATTTATCAACCTGGAAAAAAGACAAATATCATTATCTTCCAATATTTTATGTGGAAAAGGGGCTATATTTGTTTCTGTTTTTCTCTAGAGAACAAAACTATAAGTAATAGAAGCAAATGTAAGGGGAGGCATGTCTTTGTGGGAGGTTATTTTTATAATGGGAAGATTCTGTTAGGTTAATGTAGGAAATAAAAGGTTAATATTCTATTCTCTCTTTCATTGGCATCCTTCACTGGAATAGGGGCATTGCTATTCTTTTCTAGTCCTCCTACTACTAGATATGACTTTGTCACTATTCAGTACCCTCAGTCCCACCCCACTGAGGGGATGTTCCTTGAATACATATAAGAGAACATAGAGAAAGACCATGAGACCTCCTATAACTTCTTGCCTAACCTCCTATGAGATAGAGGTCATTGCTGAGCTCTTTTTGCTCAAGGTAATATCAGGTTTATGTTTTTACTTGCTTTGGAAATTTATGAAATTACTTGTTTTTTTAATGAAATACAAAGCAGCTACCTGTCTCTATGTCCATTTCAGTTTCTCAATAGTTTGGTGCAAGAATTCAACAAAATTCCTTTTCACTTTATTCCAGATCCCCCAGCCAGAAAAATACTGACAACTTCACCATAGAATCCATTTTTTTCTGTCCCTTTTCCCTGTCTCTGCTTGACTTTTTTTCTTAATCACTTCCCCTCTTGTTCACATCCCATTAACTATAATAAAATACATACAAATCAGAAATTGGTGTTTATTTCTTTTATTTTCTATTGTATTTCAACATTAACAGAATAGAAATATAAACAAACTTTTAAAAACAGTAAAGCTTTGGACATAGCATATAAT
Organism: Macrotis lagotis; assembly: GCF_037893015.1. Classification (NCBI taxonomy): domain Eukaryota; kingdom Metazoa; phylum Chordata; class Mammalia; order Peramelemorphia; family Peramelidae; genus Macrotis; species Macrotis lagotis. Next base: position 283,375,352 of record NC_133658.1, read on the forward strand.
TCAAAAGCAAGGAGAAGGGGAAAAGGAACCAATAATCATTTACTATCAGTTTTCTCAAATAGTAAATACAACAGTGAATGACCCATCTAGACACATGTCTCAAACTGATCTGGCTCTATTAAACAGAAGTGGTGGTCAAAAGCGGCCAGACAGTAGCTGTCCAAACACAGCACATACTGTCTATCTCTGTGCTCATTCCAGTTCCTCTCTGTTTATGTGTAAGGCAGCCCAGCTCAGTCCATCTTACCTTTTTTTTTTTTGTGACTTCTCCAAGTGTGCCTTAAAAGGTCTCTTTAAGGCATAGTACCTTCTTGTCAGTGAATCAAAACAAATTGAAGATTTCCATCCTATCCAGCAGGTTTCATTGCAGTTGTTTTACATCTCTTGGTAGAGGGATTGCTTCATTCTTCCCCAGAATCAAGAATTTTGTTGTCTTTTGGAAAATCACTACTTGCCATCTGCAATCAACCATCAAAATTACATAAAACTTAATATAATTAGAATAAGAAACTCAATATCAAAAATCTTACACAGTAAATATACATCTGTATTAGATATAGCAGACATTATTTGGTTTAAACAATCACTTGACAGTCTGCTTCAATGACTACATATCATTGCATACATTACATACAGGAAATATTACATGTATGTATGTACTATAGTAGTAATGCATATCTTTAGGAAATCAGCACACATGACTACAAAGAAAAGTAAAGCAACAACATTAGTAGGTCTAAAAAGCAAAAGAATATGCAGAAACAGCAGTGAGTACACAAATAAACAAAACCCCAAATTACTCCCTGTTTGTTTCAATCCTTCTCCAACTTAAGTTCATTGCATCACAGACCATCCCTGCACTCCATCTTGCCTTTAATGAGAACTCTCTCCCAGGGGAAGAGGAAAGTGACTGGTATCTCTTTAGTAAGTGCATTTCAACAAAACTGAAGATTTCTGTCCAATGTAGCAGGTTTTATCTCAGCTGCAATATAACACAGAATGGGTATAACATAAGGCAAAAATTGCATTAAAAATTCAAATGATCCAAAGGTGGACTGAGCTGCCTCAGGAGGTAAGGAGATCTCCTTGTTAATGGAGATTCTCGAGCTAAAACTGGACCATCACCTGATAGCTGTTGTAGAGAGAATTCCTATTTAAGAATCGTTTAGACTAGGGCCCCCTTCTAGCTCTGAGATTTTGAATTCTGTGAAAAAATATCACCTTTTCCCAAGGTACCTCCAAAAAAGATTATGTTTCTTTCTCTAGTTCAGGGGCAGAAAATCTCAGGCTGTATTGTCATAGTGTTGCCAAGGCAACCACAGGTAGTGCTTGAAATTCAATAAATCTAGGAGCTTTTTAGGGGTGAATTAATTACATGTTTGACCAACATAGTCCATGATTGATGTTGTAAACATTCAACCAGCCCTTGTTTTATAGTTTGAGCCTGAATACCATGATGTTGACATTTAAGGTTGACCTCTCTTGCTTGCATCTTTGCAATTCAAGAGTTAGAAATTTGCTTCCCAAGAAAAGCATTATTGCTGATTAAAGAAGACAATAACATTTATTCACTGCTATTCTGGGATCTTGTGTGATTGTTGCTCCATTCTAATACACATTTGCATTTCATAATTGAATTAGGGATTAACAACAACAACAAAAATCCTCAAACCACATCTTCTTTATGATGAAGAATTCCGAGGGAAGGATGCTGAGACATAATGTCAAGTGACTGGCTGACTGCCTGGCCTCTTCCAGTGGATCCTGAAATGGCAATGAGGTAGAGAGCAGAATGATTTTCACAGTCCTCACTTTTAGTCTAGAGCTGGTTCACATGTTATTTCTCCCCTATCTCTGTTCCACAGGTAGGAGCTGTGAGGAATCAGAGAAGTAGAAAACAGGGTCTCTGCCTTAAAGAGCCTCACACCCAGCTGAGGAGACAAAATAGTGGAGGACACTCAGGCATGAAACAATTAGTAAAGAAGACAGTGTATAATAAACTGCTAAACAGTGTTGTACAGACAATTAGAGAATCAGAGTGCATAATAAGGTGCTAATTGCATAGTACAGTCAAGAAGCTAGGATATTCCCTGCACTGGAGTCAGAAAAGGCCATTTGCCAATTCTGAAGGAAATTGTTCATTAGCAGGATAAAATGGCTCTTGCCCCGCCCCCCCCCCCCCCCCCCGCCCCAATATTTCACCTGGACTACCACAGAACTTCATTTGGATACAAATCAGATGATTCTGTGAACTTACAGATGTACGAGTCAACGTGGAAAGGTGAGTTTAGAGTGGAGAAAGTTCTGAATCGGGAGATGAGAGACTTGGGTTTTCTCTTGTCTTTGCTCCTAATTCACCATGTGACTTTGGTGAAGTCACTTCCCTGGTCTAGGTTTTCCAAGCTGCAAAATGAAGGGATTGGACTAGCTGATCTCTAGGATTCTTTCTAGAATTTCTGTAATTCTATGTTCTAAAAGCCCTTTCTAGTTATGGAATCACAAAGTTTAAGGATTCTGTTTTGTTCATTTCCCCTGCCTCCAAGGAAGGCACTCTGAAAGATTCTCAGTTAGCTGGTTACCTTATTTGTATGGTTTTTTTTAGGTTTTTTTTGCAAGGCAAATGGGGTTAAATGGCTTGCCCAAGGCCACACAGCTAGGTAATTAATTATTAAGTGTCTGAGGCTGGATTTGAACCCAGGTACTCCTGACTCCAAGGCCAGTGCTTTATCCACTGCACCACCTAGTTGCCCCATTTGTATGTTTTTTTAAGAAAGCAATTGCTCTCCCTATTTTGTTTGACTATACTAGAAACTACATAAGGGCAGGGAGAATGCTGTATAGAAACTCTGTACCTAGCATTTGGAACAAGGCAGTGCAAAAGTATTGATTAGTTGGTTGGTTGAATAAATGAATCACTGCTTATATGACATAATACCAGTTTGTCAGGGAATTTATTTTTTTAAAGTTTAATTGTTGCTCCTTGGTAATTTTTGTTTTTACATTACCCTAATTTCTCAATATATTCCTCCTCTCTCTCTCCAAGAAAGCTCTCTCCCAATAGGGAGAGAGAAAAAAGCTAGTTTTGTTAACCTGTTTTTTTTTCTTAAAAAAGTAATATAGCAGTTAGAATACTGGAATTAGGATCAAATGACTGTTGTTTCAGTTGTGTTCAACTCATTTGTGATCCAAGTTGGGGTTTTCTTGGCAAAGATGCTGAAGTGGTTTGCCATTTCCTACTCCAGCTTATCTTACAAATTGGGTAACTGAGATAAACAGAGTTAGATGAGTCATACAGGGAGTAACTGTCTGAGGGCAGATTTGAACTCAGGAAAATGAGTCTTTCTGGCTTCTGGTCCTGCGGTCTATCCATTGTACCATTTAGTTATTCTGAGATCAAGAAGATCCAAGTTCACAACTTACAAGCTTTGTGACTCTGAACAAGTCATTTAACCTATATGTGCCTTAGTTTCCTTTTATTTAAAAAAGGACAGTATTTGATGGCTTCTAAGGTCCAATCCAACTCTGAATCTTTGATCCCATGATCAGTTGAGCTTGACAGTATATGCAGTGTTCCATACTCATTGTCCCCCACTTTCTTAAGAAAATTCTTACATATTTCTAACGTCTTCTTTGGTATTCCTCACCTTCCAGTCATCCAATTTTTATTTTTTAGCCTATTTCCTCTCTTTCAGAAGAAAGCAAGAGAGTTTAAGACACTGAGAGTCTTCTAAGTTCACTTTGAAACCTCCTGCCCTGTGGTAGAGATTGCAGTTTACCCTGTTTAAACGATGGAGCTTCCCTACAACCCCTTTTCTTGGCTGCCTCTGAAAAGCTTCCTTACTGTTCAAAGCAGCATATTGCTGGGAAGAAAATGGCGCTGCAGATGGTTTCATGCTAAGGAGGTGCTCCCTCCTCATTCATGATTGCTACACAGCTCTTCCAAGCTTGGGAGAGGGACTGGGATTGGAGTGGTGTGAGAGCAGGAAACCCCAGACTTTACCCTTGATGAATTCATCTGCATCTCTGTCTGCAGCCTGGAATATCCATTCTTCAAAATGATGAATGTCCCTTTCCGCCTTGTTGCTTTTGGTGTTCAGCATGAAAGCCAAAGACACATGTAAAAGCCCTTTAAAGATCCTAATTTACATGACATATACAGAGATTACAAACTATCACATTTTACTCGATTTTACAGCTGGCCAGGCAATTGGAGAACTGTCCCTTTTTAGACCTCCCCGTTATTAATCTAGAAGCCCAACGAGGGAAGCTGACTGTCTTCCCTCTCTCAACTGACATGCCCTGTAGCCAGAGCTGAGGTGCAACACATCCAGGTTTTTTTAATCCTTTCTCTAACAGGTTCAATACTTTAACAAATTCATAGCCTATTTACACTACAGGCAGCTTCTATGAGGCCTGCTGTATTATCAATATCTCTGACATCTGTAATTAATTTAGGAGAGTGTGAATTATGGACTGCGGCGCTCTGGTCTTTCTCTCTTTGATTGGAGCTGTCTTCAGAATTATTGTCATCTTGGTTCAATGATTCCTTTTGCATCGGATTGGTGAAATTCTAAAATTTGCTGGTATCATTTGAAAAGGGAAAAAAATACTTTTACAGAGAAACCAAGATGGGACCAATACAGGAAACCTGATTCAAGAAGGAACACTGCTCTAAAAATCCTAACAAGGTTTTGATTCCTGTTGGGTAGCTGGAGCACAGTACTGGATGTCAGCAAAAATCTGGACTCAGATTCTGTCTGCAACATGATTATGTGACTTTGGGCAAGACACATCTTTGAGTTTGTTTACTTATCTATAATATGGGGATAAAAATAACTGTGGATAAAATGATTTGATGTATGTTAAAAACTTGTAAATCTAAGAATTTTTATACAAATGTCATTTATTATTTTAGTAATAATACTAATAGAAATAATATTATAATTTGCCTATAGGTGATTGATGCTGCTTAAAACTCATCTCTTTAAGAAAGCCTTCCCTGGGGTGGCTAGGTGGTGTAGTGGATAAAGCACCGGCCTTGGAGTCAGGAGTACCTGGGTTTTCAAATCTGGCCTCAGACCTTTAATAATTACCTAGCTGTGTGGCCTTGGGCAAGCCACTTAACCCCATCTGCCTTCCAAAAACCTAAAAAACAAAACAAAACAATAAAAGAAAGCCTTCCTTGAGAAAATCCACCTGATAAAAGTTACTTTATTCAACACTTTCCCACTTGCAATATATTTAAGATAATAGATTCACAGCATCATTCTTCAGAATCATAACATTTTTCCAGTTAGAAAGAACCTTCATGATCATCTAGTCCAAATGCATTTTATGGATGAAAAAACCCTAGTTTGTATGGCTTAAACCTCTATGCCTGTATAATACTTTCTATTTTGAAATTCCTTCCATATAATTTCATTTGAGCCTCATCATAATCCTCTATTAAAAAAGATTATTATCCCAGCTTTACAGACAGAAATTGGGACCCAGAGAAAGGGGAGTGACTTACCTGATATCACACAGCATGTAGTGGTTGATGTCACTGGGGCTCCTTTGGACTCTCAGTCCTTCACTTTTTCCATTACACCATAGAGTCTTCCTTTGCCCCCATCACCAAATTTACTGGAGTGTTAGATAGTTCAAAAATTCTAGGGTTTAGGGGCGGCTAGGTGGTGCAGTGGATAAAACACCGGCCCTGGAGTCAGGAGTACCTGGGTTCAAATCCGGTCTCAGACACTTAACAATTACCTAGCTGTGTGGCCTTGAGTAAGCCACTTAACCCCATTTGCCTTGCAAAAATCTAAAAAAAAAAAATTCCAGGGTTTGAAATCTGGCATTGCCATTTCTAAGCATGTAATCTTGGCCACATCCATATCCTTCTTTGAATCTCAATTTCTTTACCTGGATGATAACAAAGTTAGAGTAAATAATCTTTAAGGTTTCTTCCAACTCTAATGGATTTGAAGCAGTAGTAATATAATCACTTACCAAAAGTAGCATAAAATACTTTGAAAATTATTTGTTTACCTATACTGGCACATTTTTTTCCTTTCCCAGACCAGAGATAAGAAGCTAGATGTTCTTTTCAATTTCTTAAGAGAAATCTATGTTCTATTTGTTTTTATTCTGTTTTAGTCATTAATTAAAAATTTGCTTCCAAGAAACATATGATTAGACTTAATGGCCATAATATTTTTTTTCGATGTTTTCCATCTTCTGCAGGGTATCAGGGCTGAAATGAAACATTGACTCATTCCCAAATGTCAGAACTGACTGAAAGAGAAAAACATTTTCTATATGAAACTGTAAATGCCAACAGTTCAAAAGATCTATGATCTTGCCTTCTGTGGAGGTCCCTGTTTCCAATCCCCTTAATCCTTTAACTAATGAATTGATAGAGCTAAAAAAATAATAACCTTATTGTCAAGTTCTAATGATGAGGACCTTCAAAGTGAGCAAGTCTGGGCATGGAAGATATTGGACCAGTTCTCCAGTTTGGCAATATTCTTCAGGGCTTTCCCTTTTCTAGCCTAGCCTCTGAGATTCTATGAAGAGGCATTGGAGGTGACTGTGGTTGTGACTATTGTTGTTTGTTCTTTGTTCTTGAAGAAGATTAGGACATGCAAACTGCCTCTATCCTAGTTCTGTGACTCTGGCACAATCTCTCAGGGCCCTAGGTAACTCTCCAAGGTTAAAACTTACAGATGACTTATTTGCATCTGGATCAAATGAGATAATATTTTTTGTAAAAACACTTGGCATGGTATCTGGACCATCATAGGTGCCATATAAATGTTTATTCCCCCCCCTTTTATTTGCATCCAAATAATTTCCATATTAAGAATTCTATACTTTGAAGAAATTACGTGCCTGTACCCAAAACAAGGAAAAAATACACCCTCAGGGGAGTGTGGCAAAGGTAAACTACAAAAATTTGGGTAAGTATAATTAGACCTTAATTTTATAGTTATATATATATAAAATTATCTATATATTATAGAGCAACTAAATGGTATAGTAAATAGAGTACTGGGCCTGGAGTCAGGAGTTCAAATCTAGTTTTGGACATGTACTAGCCATATGACTCTGAGCAAATCACTTTCTACCTCAAATCTGTCTGCCTCAGAACTTTGTCTCAATCTTTGAATTTGTAAAATGAGGAGAATGATAGTAGCTATCTCCCAGGATTGTTGTGAGAAAAAAAAATTAGGTAATATTTCTAAAACACTTTGTAAACTTTCATAAATGCTATCTATTGTTGTTATATGTGTGTATTGCAAACACACTTATTTATCTATTAATAATTATTAAATTATTGTGATTGTCCTGCCCAGATCTATAGAATTTTAGGAAGATATAGAACTATTAGGGCCTTGCAGGGACTGTTTAAGCATAAACCATATAGACTTTTCCTTGCTGTTTGGTCTTCAGTATTTGCAGCAGGTTCCCATAGAGCTGGAAGAATCCTCAGACATCATCTAGCCAAATCCTTCATTTTATAGATTAGGAAGGAAAGATAAATGATTTGTCCAAGGTGATATAGATTCTAAGTATCATGACAGGATTTGAACTTATGTTTTCTGATTTCCTGAGCAAATGTTTTTTCCACTTTCCCAAACTAGGGACAGACATCTTTCAGATATGATTTCTGGATACAAATGGAGGGTTGTAAGCAGTTGTATATAGTTTTAAGTCCTGAAAACCGATTGAATGACTACTTGATGACAAAGGTTTTCTGTGGGATGATATTAGTAAAGATTTATAAGCCTATATATGCCGATGAGTGCTTTGTGGTAGATTCATTATTGCTTTGAGGGATAGAATAAAGGATCTATTATTTTTTTGCCTCTAAGCTGGGAGTATAAGAGGCAGGGGTGATATTTATGGGATTTAGAAGTAGTATTCATCTTATATCCAAGATCAACAGAGAAAACTCTTAGATGTAGTAATAATACCCCTTTGATTGGGAAATTCTTAGTACTTCAGGGGTAAAGAGACTTATAATAAATAACTTAGTGAGGATCCCAGAGACCTCAGTATTTAGTTATATTAGTCCTCCCCATAACCATCAAGAAATTAAAACTTTGGTATCATATCTTTTTTAATTTCCAGGTTTGATATCTCTATTTCTTGTAGGAATTCTCTATTGGTCTGTCAGGGCCTTGACTCTGTTACCCAACTGTTTGTGACCAGATCTATTTAATTTTCTTTTAAAATTCAAGAGGGAAGGGGCAGCTAGGTGATGCAATGTATAAAGCACTGGCCCTGGAGTCAGGAGGATCTGAGTTCAAATAAGACCTCAGTAAATTAATAATTACCTACCTGTGTGAACTTGGGCAAGTCACTTAATCCCGTTGCCTTGCAAAATCCCCCAAAACAAAACAAAACAAATAAAATGGAAGAGGGGTAGTGAGGCAAGAGGTATTGTATTATAGAGAGCTAAGACTGTAAAGAAAAATACCTGAGTTCAAATCTGGCCTCAGAGATGTATGAGCTTTGTCTGGGCAAGTCAAATAACATATTTTTTGGCTTAATTTCGTCAATTGTAAATTGAGGGATAATAACACCTACCTTCCAGAGTTGTTAGGAGGATCAAATGAGATAATGTTTAATTGCTTAGCACATAGTAAGTACTGAATAAATGTTCCTTCCTTCCTTCCTTCCTTCCTTCCTTCCTTCCTTCCTTCCTTCCTTCCTTCCTTCCTTCTTTCCTTCCTTCCTTCCTCCCTTCCTCCCTCTCTTCTTTCCTTCCTTTCTTCCTCCCTCTCTTCTTTTTTTTCTTCCTTCATTCCTTTGTTCCTCCATTTCCTTTATTCTTCTGTCCTGCACTGAATATAAGAAGAGGAAGCTAGAATGAATTGGCTAAGTAGGTGATATAGTTGAGTCACAAATACCTAGATTCATTTTGTGGCATTCTCAGTGGAGAGATCTATGTAGAAATATCTCAGATATTGCAGACCTTAACCAAAGTTTCCATGGAACTAAGAAGTGAAATTTGGAAATTTGCTAGATGAAAAACCATATCTAAGTCAAAACAGTGTGTTAAAGAGATAAGAGAATATGAGTGGGAAGCTATCTTAGACATGACCTGGTCCATCTCCCTCCCCAAATTCCCTACAAGTACCTTTCAGTCTCTTCTTGAGGATTTCCAGAGCTGAGGGCCTTAAATCTCCCTGGGCAGCCCAGTCCATTTTTAGATACTTCTGATTGTTAGGATCTTTTTTATCTATATTGAGTTGAAGAGAGGCAGGATGATATGATGGATAGCACTGCCCTGCTTAATAAACTTCAGGGGCTCTCTCTTGGTTTGTCATTTTAAACTCTTTATAACCTGGTCCTGACCTCTCTTTCTTGTCTTTTTACACATTATTCTATTTAACAAACTTAATAGTCCAGTCATACAGTAAGGATACTATTTTTCCTCACACAGGAGGAACAAAATAGCTTCTCCTATATCTAATCCTTTACATTTCCATTTCCTCACCTCTACCTCCAAGAATCTCTGGCTTCCTTCAAAATTCCACTCAGTTGCCACCATTGAAGAAGGCCTTTCCATGTTCCACGAGGTGGTAGTGCTTTCTTCTTTGACATTGCCTTCTTTTGACTCTCTGTTTGTTTTGTATGTACAAAGTCATTCACTAATTCACTCTGGTAAACTGGGACAAGTCATTTCCCATCAATATGACCAACGACTGGATGACATAATTTCTAAAGTCCCTTATAACTCTTAAGTCCTTTCATTTTTGCTTATTATTCCTCCACACAGCCACTTCCCTCAACTTGAAGCAGTCTCTTAAAAGGAAAAACAAGTCAGTCTTAAAATGTTGAAATATATTGAGCTGCTTTTCACCAGGCAAGGCTAGTGCAAGGTGAAAGGTCCTTTGAGGAGAGAGGCCTATTTGGGGGGAATGAAGGACTCAAAGTTAGATGCCTATTACCAGCTGCTTTGGGGACTAACTGTCAAAGAAGAAGGATCTTTGAAGAAGAGAATTCATACATCAGGGCAGGACCTTCTCTAGGGCATCATGAAAGAGGGAACTGAAATGAGTAGGGGTAAGGCTGATACAATTTTTCAGTTGTGGTCCAGACTGGGCAGGCAGTTTCCCTTTCCCTTGGGAAAGGGAGAGTAAAGGAAGATGGACTGGGTGGGAGGGAGATTAAAACACAACAACAACAACATGGGATGAATGATATCAGAGATAATGAGACAGGTTTTTTTTTCAGATTGATTTGGAGGTCAGCAGCCTGCTTTCCATCGGTCAATCCAGGTAGGTTTTATGTAGGTTCTGGAATTCCAGAAGCCATTTGAATTAGGTTTTAGAGGGGATAGAAGGGGGGGGGGAGGTGTTCTGAGTATTAAAGTGATTTAGATAGAGCTCAGTAATGGGAATGGGATGTACAGACAGGGAGCCCTTGCTTTACTTGTCACCATCATAATTCAAATATACAGGGACCTAGGCATGGAATGTAGAAATGAAATCATGTGAGCTTATCTATGCTGTATAATTTATAACAACATATCTTAGTAGAATCATTTTACCTTAGATGTTAAAGACCATCTAGCCCAGCCCCCTCATTTTTATTCTTTCATTTGAGGCTCATAATAGCCCAGTTTGAGGCAGATATTATTGTCAGTACTTGAACAACTGACTCACCTGAGAGCTAGGGATGAAATAACTTGCTCAGAGTAACACAGTGAGCCAGTGGCAGAGCTGAGACTATACCTGAGGAAAAATCTTAGGAAAGTCACTTTCTCATCCTGAAGTCTCACCTTTTTGACCTGTAAAAAAATAATAATAATAACAACAATAATAAATAAATTCATAATGGAATATGTGCTTTAAGACTGACAAACTGCTTCCTTCACAATAAACCTAGAAAGTAGAGAGTACAGGTAACATTGGTCCCATTCTATAGATGTAGGAAACCCAGATAAAGTGATTTATTTGAGAACATAGAACAAATGAGATTTAGAACTAGGGTGTAAGCTCAGTCTTTTGGATTTCATGACTAGTACTCATTCCATGATGCCATAATCTGCCAAAATGAAATAGTTGGTTTATATCTCTAGGCTCCCTTCTAACTAGGAAATTTTGGAGTCTTTGAGTTCCTTCTTTCCAATGGGAAAGACTAGTGAACTACTTTCCACTAGACTATGGTACCTTTAGTCTCAGTCATGGTCATGGGAGCAAGAGAGTAACATTCAAGAGTTTCCTTTAATCCTCTCAAGAGGAATGACTTTTGTTCCTTATTCCCACCTAGGTGAATGCCTTCACCCTCCCAGTGATGAAGTATCGAAATTCAGGTGGTATCCTCCCTTACAAGTGTAGATGCTGAAATTTTAGTAGGGCAGTAACTAGAATGTTTGAGTTTGGATGAAGTTGGTGAAATTTACAATTTTTCATTGGAAAACCGGGCAGTTCTGTTTTATGCACTTCATTTCCTGCTGCTTTTATGGAAGGGCCTCTGGGCTCTTGAATCTGCACTCTTTAGAGCAGCAGAGATGGTGAAATTGAATTAGTCTGCACATTTGGGCTGCTGATAGTTTTACTTGCAGTCATTTCACTCTCTCATCTTTAATCTCTTCTTCTCATTTTTAAACATCTGGACTCCAAGTATAGGCTTAGGTTCATATTCTAGGGATTTTTTTTTATTAAAAGCTCCTTCTTCCTTCTCCCTCTAACTCTCAAATTCTCTCCCTTTCTCCCTTGGAAGTTCCTCTCTGGTACCTGGGGAGGAGAGAAATCTTCCTGGGGCTTAGAACTAGAAGGGAATCAACATGGTCCACCCCTGGTTGACATAAAGGTGGTAGAACACCTCTGTATACATTTTTCTCCATCTGGATTCCCTACTAAAGAGGACAGGTTCAACCCAGTTAAGGGACTGGTTGGATAATCTTATAGAGCAATCCATAATAAGGTACTAATAATAGAGAATGGTTTAATGTGTCCCCTAATATGTTGACACACCTGTACTTGAAAAGAATACTTCAATATCTTAAGTGAGAGACTGTCTTCAAGTATCTGAATACTGTTACTTGGAAAAGTCTTATTCAACATCAGTCAACCAGCATTTAATAAAAGTTTACTAGGTTTTAAGCACTCTGGTCAGCAGTGGGAATACAAAATACAAGCAAAAAGAAAGACATTTCCTGTGTTCAAGAAACATGTGTACTCTAGGGAGGAAAGACACCACATAAAAGGAGGCCCAGTTCATTGGAAGCAGGTTCTGGAGAGGAATGAAGGAATAAGCAAGGGTAGCCTTGGCATGATCCTTAAGATAGTAGCCAGAAGTCACAGGGGAGGAGTGAAGTTCAGAGAGAGAGAGAGAGAGAGAGAGAGAGAGAGAGAGAGAGAGAGAAGGAAACCGATAAAGGAATAAAATTCTAGGCTGAGATGGTTATTATGGCAGAGTGGTGAAAAAAGTGGTTCCAAAGGGAAGAACAACGATGACTAGGTAGAAATTCTAAGAAGGCAGGGTGTGGCTCAGCTCAAGGAAGAATTTCTTAATAATTATAGTTGTTTACTCATAAAATCATGTTCCTAGTAACTTGACGTGATCAAATAGAAGCTGATTAAATTTTAGTTGGTTAGGTTATAAGGGAGATTCCTGATGGAGTTGGGAAGTTGAACTAGAGTAGGGGTCAGCAAACTACAGCCTACAGACCAAATCTGGCCTTCCATCTGTTTTGTATGACCTGCAAGTTAAGAATGGTCTTTACATTTTAAAATATTTTAAAAATTAAAAATTATTTTACAATGTAAACACCATTCTTAGCTTGTGGGCTACACAAAACAATCAGTAGACTGTATTTGTTCCTTGGACTGTAGTTTGATGACCCATGGAATAGAGAGCCTCTAAGTCCCCTTTTAGATATTGAGTTTTTATGGTTATCTAAGTGATAGATGGTAGGAATTTCCAGCACTGAGGGAGTTTATCCAAATAACTTTATCTACCTACATATACTTTATGTAGTCGGGAATCTTTTTCTCCATATTTATTTCACATACTATGTTGTGTTGCAGAAATCCTTAGAGTGGTGAGTCTCCTTTACTTGAGACAGTATACAGCATTGAATAAATTAAAGTTGAGAATATTTGAAGAAAATACATTGTTGGAGTGGGTGAAAAATATCCTTGAACAGATTTGCAGATTGAATGTCAGGGTTTAGTTAGATCTAGTGGACAAATAGCTGGGATTTGAGGTAAGAATTACTAAGAGACCACCTTTTAAACCCAAATAGCCCTGTCAAAGGCCCTGGTACGATTTTTAAAGTCTGTGGGTTTTTATATTCACTTTGTATTTATATATGTACAAGATTTCTCTCCCTTTAGTAGGATATTAGTTTCTTATAGGAAGGACAGGCTTTGTTTTTATAGCTGTCTTTTTTTGGCTCTGCACATAGTAGGCATATATTTCTTGAACTGAAGTTGATCAAATAGTTGATGTCATGGTGCAATACAAAGAGTCTAGAGTCTGAAGTGAGAAGATGTGACTTTAAATTCTGCCTCTGATGTTACTATCTGTGTGTCCTTAGGCAAATCACTTAACCTCTTGGGCTCAGGTTCTTCATTTGTGAAAGGGGGGAGTCCCTTCTAGCTCAATTCCTATGCATCTGTGACCCCATGATCTTATATTACCCCATTAGTTGTCCAATGATTTTTGCGTAGGGGTCTCTGCTGGGAATTAGAGAGAGATACAAAATTTGAATAAGACATGTTCTTTGCTCTTGGGGAGTTACAGTCTAATACTATCACCATTGTCAATCATAATTCAATCCATTTAGTAGGGCACTAGTACCAGATTTAAGTTCAAGCCTGGACCTGGGTTAAAGTAGTATGTGGATTAGAATGGGGTTTATTATGTAAAGTTTGTGCTAAGAGAGAACAGAGTGAAAGAGCCACTCCATGATCTCCATCTAAACAGATAAAAGTTTAATGATTGAGTGATGTATCTTTAGGACCAGAAGTTACTGCGGGCTCTACATCAAGCGTAAGCTAAATAAAGGACCTACCCTAAGAAGGTGGATTGGAAATGACACTTAGAAGTTGAAGATGACTTGTCAGTTTAAAACTTTGAGGAGGAGCATATCAGAACTGACTATTATCTGAACCTCAGATGGACCACATAAAATCTGGAATTATTCATCAGCCCCCAAGCCCTCTTTGGTCATCGACTTTTATCTTGCAAATAAGATGTCAAGTCTCAAGAGATTTAATTCTATTTCTGCTTCTACAATTTGTGAGTCTATATATAATGAATTACCATTAAATAGCCTCTTTTCACAAATTTACACCTTTATTGGCTCCATCTTAGGGAATCATGGATGTCTTTTTATGTCAGTGGAAGTGATGACAGAGTTTTTCCATGAAGAAACATGACTATTAAAGTGCTAATAAAGTAATCGATCTATGTTTATGGCACATATTTAGAATTAATTCTACTTTTTAAAAGCCAGAGATGGCACCTAATAAAAGAAGGCTCATTTGGAAAGTGAGATCCCTTGATTTAAAAATTGATGTGTCAAGGTAATGGGACTGAAAATAAGCTGGCATCTTAAACATAGGAAGTTAACATTTCTCTGTGTGTCTGGGCTCCCAATGGCAGGATGGAGAGGGAATTCTCCATCAATGGAGATATTTAAACGAAGGGAGTTGTTGTTATTGTTCAGTTGTTTCCATCCTATCTGACTCTTTGTGACCCATTTGGGGTTTTCTTGACAAAGATACTGGAATGGTTTGCTATTTTCTTCTCTAGTTCATTTTACATATGAGGAAACTGAGGTGACCAGGGTTAGGTGACTTGTCCAGGGTCACACAGCTAAGAAAGTGTCTGAGGCCAAATTTGAACTTAGGTCTTTTTGACAACTAACCTTGTACTCTATCCACTGTGATACCTAGTTGCCCTGTTTTTTTGGTCATACTCATGAAAAATGAGATTTTTCACTTTGGAGCAACCTCTTTCTATGGTGACTGAAGGAAACATCTCCTAAAAGCTTTCTCCCCAGCTGGGTTGCAACTGAATAGAAAGTGGCAGGCTCCTGTGTTTCACGCCATGTTTTCACCTTTTAATAGATGGGGCTATTTTTAACCAGCCTGTCAACACCTCTGTAATATTTTATTTTTCACATTGAAATCTGACAGGGATGCTACATCTGAAGAGACATAAAAGCCTCTTCCCTCCAAAGCAATCTTAGGGGTTAGCATTTCTGAAGGGAGCCCCTCCAACACTGTGCCTTTGATACCAAACTGCTGCATTCCTGAGAAGCCGATTTAAGTGTTATGTCCTGTCATTTTGCCACCTAGGCTGCAAGAATCAGCATTAATATCACAAAGGGGAGGCTTTGTCATCTCTCATTTGCCGTTGTAAAACAAAATCCAGTGAGGCAAGATTGGGATGGAGTTCTCCAGAATCTCCATTCCATTCATTCCATAAATATTTATTCTGAACCTACTATGTGCAGGTATCTGGGCAAGTCACTGTGGGGGGTAGACAAATACACATCTATGTAGTGGATGGAACTCATATTCTTATAGGGGAAATAAGATATGACACAAATAACTACAGTATAGAGTAGAAATCCAAGCACACAGCAGAGATACAACAAAACAAGAGACCAGAGAAAATGTGATTGAAGGTACAAATTGAAGGAGATGTTGAATGTTTATAATCTATGCTGTGGATAGTAATAATGACAGTGGGGAGGAAGGGGTGGTGTCCAAAGCTATGGTTTCATACTTCCAATGAGAAAACCTATGGGCAACTTATCTATAATTAATTACAGAACATAATTCTCTGTCCAATATTTCCTCTACATAAGTTCAGGTTAGTATTTCAAGATTTTTATGAAATTTACCTGTTCATCATTTCTTATAGCATAATATTAATTATTTATTTTTATAAATATTAATGTTTAAAAATCAACAAACATTAGTTGAGCATCAACCATGTGTCAGGCACTGTGTCTGCTTTATTGAGGCTACAAATACAATGAATGGAACAGCCTGCAAAGAGCTTATACTCTAAGGGGAAAGAAGACAAATACATATATATGTGTATAGGGAAATAGCCTGCCTGTGATTTCACTGGCACAGGGAACTCTCATGTGAGGAAATTCTCTCTACCAATACAGATAGTTTGGGAGAACTGTAAAAACTAGGTGGTATATTTGCATCATTCTGATGTGAGAGGGATTCTCTGAGAAAGAGGTAAAAAGGGAACAAATTGTAAGATTGGAGGGGAATCAAGAGAAATGTATGGAAATGGGGGATGAAGCATCTTATGTGAAGGTCCTATTTTACCGGACCACAGAATGCAAGAGGGAAATTAACATCCGATGAATTTGGAAAGAGGGCTATGTTATGTTGTAAAGGACTTTAAAAACTAAACAAATGAAATTCTAGCAACAATGAGTCACAGGAGTTGTTTACTGAGTAGAAGGAAAAAAGAAAGCTAGAAATTAAATTTTTATAGTAAATGTCTCTGATAAAGGCCTCATTTCTTAAATATATAGAGAACTGAGTCAAATTTTTAGGAATACAAGTCATTCCCCAATTGATAAATGATCAAAGGATATGAACAGGTAGTTTTCAGGAGAAGTCAAAACTATCTAGAGGTTTATAAAAATACTCTAAATTACTATTGATTAGAGAAATGTTAATTAGAACAACTCTGAGGTACCACCTCAAACCTATTAGATTGGCTAATATGACAGAAAATGAACAATAATAAATGTTGGAGAAGATGTAGGAAAATTGGAACATTAATATATTGTTGTTGGAGTTGTGTACTGATCTAATCATTCTGGAGAGCAATTTGGAACTATGCCTAAAGAGTAATCAAACTGTGATCTAGCAGTGCCACAACTAAGTCTGTATCCCAAAAAGATCATAAAAAGGGAAAATGACCTACATGTACAGAAATCTTTATAGCAGCTCTTTTTATGGTAGAAAAGAAATGGAATGGCCTAACAAGTTAAGATATAGAAATGTAATGAAATGCTATAGTGCTGTAAGAAATGATGAATAGGTAAAATTCAGAAAAACCTTGAAAGACTAAAATGAATTTGTTTAGAAGAGATATTCCACAGAAATGTTCTATAATTAATCCATTACCTCTGCATTCAACATGTCGAATAGTTAACCTATTTTATCTTTTTTTTTCTTTTTGAGGTTAACATTAAAACTGATCTCCATCCTATTGCACAAGAATATTGAAAGTATTTGATGATGATGATGTTTTGTCCTTTCTCAAAGAAGACCATGACATCAGGGAAGTGATACTATGACAGGCACATGAATTGGATTTTGAATGAATGGGCTGCTGTACTAAGTCACCGGCCTCACTTTCTCCTCCGGATCCATCTGTATCCAGTGACTAGATATGAATCAGAGAGATTGGAGATAACCTGGATGTGAGGCAATGAGGGTTAAGTGACTTGTCTAAGGTTGCACAGTTAGAAAGTGTCTGAGAACAGATTTTAATCAGGTCTGCCTAACTTCAGGGTTGGCATTCTACCTACTGTGCCATCTAGCTACCCCATTGAAACTAAGACCAGTCTATAGCCCTTCCTTTGTTCTGGAGCTATAGAAACCATTTTATGCTCATACTTCCATCCCACTGTCGAGGCTATGTAACCTGCTTATATTTGTATCCCCTTGTCTACTTTATAGACACCATTGCCTCTCATATAAGTCCTGATCTACACATTCTTATTTATTTCATTTTTGTTCTTTGAGCTACACCTCTCATCTACATATCTCTAATTACATTATCTTCCTGCCCCTTCAAAAGCTCACCCCCTCCTCATTTGAGCTGTGGTCTCCCTTTGGGAAGGTAGCCTGCTCTTGGGAAGTGTGATCCCCCCCAAAACTCTAATGCTCCTATACCTCTTGTGTGCTGAGGATCCCCTAGGATTAGCCCATTTTCAACACTTTGTAACTGCCCTTTACTTTCCTTCTTTACTGCTTAAACCCTACTACTCTTACTATATTTATTTTCTTTCTTGCAGCTAGGTGGCACAGTGGATAGAGCACTAGCTTTGGAGTCAGGAGATAAGAGTTCAAATCCAGCTTCAGACACTTAACACTTACTAATCATGTGATCTTGGGCAAGTCACTTAACCCCGATTGCCTCGCATCCAGGGCCATCTCCAGTCATCCTGATTCATATCTGGTCACTGGACACAGATGTCTCTGGAGGAGAAAGTGAGGCTGGTGACTTAGCATAGTATCCCCCTCACTCAAATCCAATTTACTTGCTTGCCATGGCATCATGATCTTCTTGAAGAAGGAAGGACAAAACATCATCATGATGCTCATCTCCTTAGGGGAATAGGACACTCACTGCCTTTATTTTCTTTCTCCCTTAGTTCTGTCAACTAAATAATATGTAAATAAACCTCTTTTACCCCAAATATTTCTGAGTCTAGAGCTGGTCCTTCATGAATTAGTTCACACATTTTCAAACCTGAAACTAGACCACCATGTCCCAATATTTTTACCTTTCAGCAAAATGATGCTGAGTGAAGAAAGCAGAATCAGGACATTGTTCACAGCAACATTAAGACTGTGTGATGAACAACCATGATTGACTTAGCTCTACTCAGCAATACAATGAATCAAGACAATTCTAAAAGACACAGGCTGGAAATGCTATCCATATCCAGAGAAAGGACTGATAAAATCTGAATGCAGATTGAAGCATCCCTATTCACTTTTTATTGTTTTTTTTTTCCTGCCTGGTGTTTTTTTGTGTATGTTGTTCTTTTTCTTCTTCCACAACATGACTGATGTAGAAATATGTTTTACATGATTGCACATGTATAACATATCAGACTGCATGTCATTTTGGAGAGGAGGAAAAGAGAGAGATTGGGAGAAAAATTTGAAACTCAAAATCTTTCAGAAAATGAATGCTGAGAATTGTCTTTACATGTAATTGGAAAAAAAATACTATTAAATATGTTAAAAAGAAGTGATACAGTCAATCAAATCTACAATTAAGAAAAATCACTGACAACAGATTCCTGGAGTAGATTTGAGACAGGAAGATAAGTGAGGAGGCTGATTTAATAGTCTAAGTCAGAAGTATTGAGAGCCTGAACTAAAGTTGGAGATCTGTGAGTAGTAAGAGGGGACTAGATGTAAGAGATGTCATGGGGAGTACAGACAACAGGATATAGCAACTGATTGACTATGTGGGGAGAGTGAGAATGAGGAGTCAAGGTTAATGCCAAAATTATTAATGTGAGACAATGCCAGAATGGTGGTTATTTTAACAGATATAGTAAAATTTAGAAGAAGGGAAGGTTTTTAGGAAAATTAATGAGTTTATTAGTTCATGTTTGGATATGATGAGTTTGAGATGTCTCTGGGACATTTTTGGGGAGAGGATTAAGCTAGATATATAGAGCTATAAGTCATCTACATAGAGTTGATAGTTACCCTATAGGAGTTTATGAGGTCATCAAGAGAGAGCATGAAGAACGTTTTTGTGCAAATAAAAGCAATGCATCCAAAATTCAAAAAAAAAACCCCAGGAAACTAGAAATATTTGTGATAAATGTCTCATTTTTCAAATATATAGAGAATATATATAAAGAGCCAAATTTATAAAAACAAAGTCATTCCTCAATTGACAAATGGTCAAAGGATGTGAACCAGAAGTTTTCAGAGGAAGAAATTGAAGCAATCAAGTCATAAGAAAAATGTTCTAAATCACTAATAATTATAAAAATGCATATTAAAACAATCCTGATGCATCACTTCACACCCATCAGATTGTCTAAGATGACAAGAAAAGAAAAATGGCTAATGCTTGATGGAATGTGGGAAAATAGGCACATCAATGTTCTCTTGCAAGAGCTGTTAACTAGTCCAAACATTCTAGAAAATTGATGATTTCAGAGTGAAGCATATTTCTATTTCCTTTCTTTATATCCCTTATATTTTGGGAAGCAATGTCTTAAATTACTTCGTATGTATAGTGGGTATATTTCTTGTCCTAAAATTTGGTAAGGGATGGGGTGGAGGGAAGATGTGAATTTGGAACTGAAAATAAGAATACTTTTTAAAAATAGAGGGAGGGAGGGAGGGAGGGAATAAGGTTTCAGTTTCCTTCAGAGGACTAGAATAGATGGAATCAAGGGCACATATAAAGAAATAAGAAGAGCCACCACTCTGTCAGACTCTAGGGAAAAGGAAAAAAGAATGGGGATGAGGAGAAAGAGAGATGAAAGAACTAAGACTGAATGACAAATTTTCTCAATAAAGTAAAAGACAAGGTTCTCAGTTTCTGGGAGGTTGAGGGGACTATATAATAGAAGACGTATGGGAAATGAGGAGGGAGGATAAAGTTTTGAATATCTTCTATGCAGTGTGAGATCAAGAATCTATTAGGGAGGAATAAAAGAATTGCCTTGTTACAGTGAAGGACCAATTGATGTTAGATAACAGAGTTTGTAATGTTACAAGACAGTACAGTTGGGAGACTTACTTTATTTTTAATTTATGTACTAAGATAGCTGCCTAGGGTACTGAGGAATTAAATGACTTTCCTGTGGTCACATAGTTAGCATTCCTGAAGGAGAATTTGAACTGATAGTCTTCCTAACTCTAAATCTAATACTCTTTGGCATATTGCCATAATAACATAGGAACAAGATGAGAGACATGTCATGCTTTTGACTTGTCTGCTATGAGGGTTGTAGTAAAGCTTATATCTCCAATATTTTTCAATTACAAAAGCAGCTATTTTTCTCATTTATGTATAAGTCCATAAACAGTGAATAGAAAAGAATCTTAATGGTATAGTAACTTATCCCAGGAACATTTTTGTCTGAATGCCATTAAATAGATGATGATATACAATCAAAAATGGGAAAAATGAAATGATGACACAAAGAATCTGCATGAAGCAAGTCAACAATTGTTAACAAAGAAACAACAAATAAATGCATGAATAAATTCATATGGAATTTTTTTGTAGAAATAAATGGAGAGATTTATAAAGATAATTTAAAATTAAGTCACTGTACCAGAAATTATTAAAGGATAATCCTTAAGTAGCCTGGACTTGGTAATCAAAGTAGATTATGGGAAAAAACAGAACTATTATAGTCTATAAAAAATTAGCAACTATAGAATACCCAGTAAGATATGATGGTGGGGGGTTAGAATTAAACATCAAAAATTTATTGTCTTTCATAATCTGAAAGGTGAAAAATTTCCTTGCTATAGGTACAGACCTCAAAATATCTTTTAGAACTCAGCCAACAAACTCTATTGGAACTATACTATCATCACCAATAAAATTGTTTTCCAAATCACCTAGACATGACAATACTCCATAAAAAACTTAAGAACAACATTTATAGTAGCTGATTGGTGATGAAACATACTATTCATTACAAACAGGTGATTGATTTAGGTCAGTGATGTAAGACTCTGCAGACTACATATTGACTTAGAAACTCTAAACTAAATTGATCTGTGTTAAAATTTATTTTTATTTGTTAAACTTTTCAATTACATTTTAATATGATTCAGATCTAATTTTATAGCCCAGTAATATCTCTGATTTAGAATATCAGAATATATATGTGTGTGTAGGTATCACACATATATGAATAAAGACACAATAGCACAAATATAGCATTATATATATTAGTGTCTCTCCATATAATGTCTATATCTAAATTTTATCTGTATCATCTGTTTGTCCATATTCATTTCTCTCTCTCTTTCTATCTTTATACCATCTAGAAATATATGTCTGTATGTTTCTATATCATATACAATGAAACAATGAGTTCTGATTATCTATGCATATGTGTTGCCAGATTAGACATTAATATATACAAGTTTAAGAGGTGGACAAATTTAAAAGGGATGACACTGTTCAAGTAATCATCATTTCCAAAACATGGAAAAAGAAACTTTCAAAATATAGAAAGAGCCAAATAAGTCAAAACCTTACAGGAACAAGATGAATTACAAATCATTCTTATCATCCTATGTCCTACTGGATGGGTCAAAAGATGCTGCTGTTAGCTGAATCTGTAGAAGATGATCTTATATTCACATACACTTATTCAATTATTAAAAAAGAGTAGTCACTTTATCCATTTGTGCAGTAGTCCACAGAACCTTAAATATAAAATAATAATAATAGCAGTTTAGTCATCTGTCTCAGGATTATTTCCATTTGAACTCCATGAAAGACAATCATATAAATAATCAGCATTGCAATAGCATGGCAAGGTTTGCAAAGTGCCTTATTCATTTGATCAGGAAAGATAGAATAAGGGGTCAAAAATGGATGGAAGGCATTCTAAGTAAAGAAATCTGAGGAAGTTATAGTGTCTGAGCAAGTCATGTCACAGACCTAAGAAAAAAGAAAATTTGTATAACTAAACTGGTAACTAAATTGCTACCTCCTTGAGAGGTGAACTATATAGAGAACATGAGAGTGAGGTTTGGTTGGGGTAGGAATTGGGGGAGGGGTTGGACTAAGAATCTTCCCTCTTTTCTTTGGCCAGTTATGCATTCCTGCTCCTCTGTGGGACCAACTATACCAACTATTCACCTCCCCACCTCTTCCTCACCCCATCTTTAAATTCTGGGTCAGCAGATGCTATTGGCCATAAGAGGGACAGTCTGGGTTTAGGTGTCCTTACAACACAATTTAGGGTAGTGACAATTTAAGTCACTTTTGCTTATGAAGGGCCAAATTTTTAATACTTCCTAATTATTGGAGGAGCTCCAGATATCATAAATTAGTATCTTATTGAGTGGAAAACATAGTTGAGCTTACTCAAGGAATAGCATGTGAAAGAGTTATAATAGGAAAGACAGGAAAAAAATCCAGAAAAAGGGAAACCATTATAGTGAACAGAAGAAATGTGGAAAATAAAAGAAAAAGTTAATCCTGAGAAATGTAGTGATATGGTACCTAATTCATGTGTTTCTGCAAACTGCTTTCTTCTCCAAAGTGTACCATGCCTAAAGCTATTTAACAGGACGAAAGACAGGACCAGGTCACTCTGTACCCTCTCCAGGATAGTGGTTGCAGTAAGTACTTGATTGTGCTTTGCGAATGGACTTTTCGTTTTCAGGAAAAAACAACTAACCAGACTGTGTTTTAGTTATTTGAAGGTTATTATTGTTGCTGTTGTTTTTATTCCAAGTTCATAAGCTTCAGAAACTCATTTGTAGGTTGGTTATAATCGTCCAGGATGCATACCTAATAAACAACTCCAGAGGAATAAGTTGTATAATGTGTTTTAAAAAAGCCCTTTTAAAAGCCTTATTGGTGTATTTGGTTAGTTGTACTTTCCAGGGTCCTCTTTACTCATATTCCTCTCCAAAAAAATCTGCCTTTTTGAAAAAGAAAAGCATTTAAATAGAACTAACCATGTATATTTGGATATATGTATATTACCCGTCTCTCTTTGACCTCTAAATATACAAATACTACAAACACACACACACACATATGTATCTTGAAGAACATGATTAGCAATGGGATCCTAGGGGCAAAGAGAATGAGTAGTTAATGACCTTTCTTGCATAATTTCAAATTATTGTCAAGGAGGCAACATGAGGAAGATCTGGCTCTGGCACCCACTTCCCTGGATTGTTCTGAGGATAAAAATGAGAATAAATTTGTAAAGATTTTTTAAACCTAAAACTTCATAAAAATAAATGCTAGCTGTTATTATTGTAATTATTATTATTACCTAGCACATTTGTGATTTGTATGGCCTTGGGCAAATTACTTTCCCTAGGTTTCAGTTTTTGAATTACAAAATGAGAAGTTTGGACCAGATAGACCCTTCAATTCCTCTAGAGTTATAAGTTATGATCCCACATTGTTCAGAATGGTAGGACCAATTCACAATTCCACCTGCATAGTATCAGGGTGCTTGTCTTCCTCCAAACCCTCCAAAATCAACTGTTTCCATCTATTTTCGTTGAATGGGCTATTAAAGACACATCTTGTTAGGCTTTGTTTTTTTCACTTTAAGCTTGAACAATCAAATATGTGAGAGAGTGAGTAGGCAGAGGATTTTGGGCCAGAAAGGGGGCATCTGGTGAGTCCTAAATTAAGGCAGATACCAGAGGTATCATGTCTTTTTAAATATAATAGATGCTTTATTATACTTAAATTAAATGTCCATTTAGGGTGGCTCATTAAAAACCATTTCATCCTAACGAGCAAAGCCCTAGGCTTTGGGTATTATTGTTGATCCAGAAAAATAGTTTCAGCTGATGATACTTGCATATTTGAATCCTTCCTGATAAATGACTCTGAGGAAACATTACTGACCTTTCGAAGGCAAAGCTAGTGATAAGGGAGTAATGATGAATGATTAACAAAAGGATTGCTTAATTCCTGAGCATCACTTGTCATTCTTATAAGGGTCATCAGTTAAGTATTATGGAGGGGACTGAGGAGTAAGTGTTATTTCATTTATTTTGCCTAGCATAGATTTAGGTCTGGAAGAGATTTCAGAGAGCAACTAGTCTCACCCTCTTATTTTCCAGATGAAGAAATTGAGGCTCAGGGAGGTTAAGTGACTTGCTTCCCCACCCTCCACCCCCAGCCCACCCTCCATCCAAGAACATGCAGATCCTGTTAAGGGGAGGATTTGAACTCAGGTCTCTGACTCCAGAGGCATTGCTTTGACACTGAACCATGCTGTCTCCTTTCAGTTCATGTTTTGCCAAAATTACTTCTGCATTCAACGATGGCCCCACTGGGAACTTCAAAGCATCATTTCTTTGGGAGAGAACTATGTCCATTTGTAGGAAAAAACCTGAAATGAAAGAAGACATCACGGAAGTACTCTAAATTAGGATCTCTGAAGACAATAAACTCAGTAGGCAGAGTATGAATGGAGTGCAGACTGAAGGTATAGTATCCAATATGGTCTTTTGCTCTTTTCTACTTCCAACTATGGGATGAATTTCATGCTTTCCTAACTCTAAGGAATAAGGGGTCATTCTGTGGAGAGAGAGAGAGAGAGAGAGAGAGAGAGAGAGAGAGAGAGAGAGAGAGAGAAGAGAGAGAGAGACAACAGAGACAACAGAGACACAGACAGAGACAGAGATAGAGAGAGATAGACAGACACAGAGACACAGAGAGAGACAGGGAGAGGAAGAGATAGACAGAGAGAGACAGAGAGAATGGTAAATGGCTCAGTGCTTCCTTTTCTTGTGGTGTGCTAGCCAAGATTCTTTCTATTATTATAGTTACATTGATTTCCTCTTGATACACAATATTTTGCTCTGTACCCTCTTTTATTGATGTCTTTTTCATTACCTCGTCATGAAGCAGAGGAGCTTCTAGGTTCTCAAAGCATATGTCAGTGGTGTGCAAATATAGACTGGTCCTACCAAGTTGGCAAGTTTCAAGTACAGTCTTGGTGACAGACTGCTGTTTAATGTCCAGCCAAGCTAAGTACCATCATAGGATTAGAGGATTTTGATTTGGAAAGGCTCTCTAAGTCCAATCTATTAATTTTACAGATAGGAAAACTGAGGCATAGAGAATTTAGGAGACTTGCCCAATATCACACAGGAACAGATTCAAAAATATCACTCTTTCTACTCTATCATGCAATTTTTATGAAATTCTTGTCTCTCCAACTAAACTTGAAGGTCCTTGGGAGCAGAACCATCCCTTCTGTTGCTGATATCCAATCTACCAGAGCATGAATGCTGAAGCTGACCAGAGAGAAATCACTACCTAGTAAGTCACTCTCAGTGATGCACCAAAGTGATCCCATGGCTTAGACTGTATCTAACAACTGAGAAAGTGTCATATCCCAGGTTAAAAAAAGACCTAAAAATTCTTATTTATTTTTAAACCTGGAGAGTGAATCATTTACTAGTGTTTACAGACAAAAGGAGAGGCTGCACTGTGTAAGGGAGTCAGGAAGACAAGGAGATGGAGTGTCTCAGTCCCAACTCTGACACACACCTCTCAGTGACCTAGCCTAGTAGTGTCAAACTCAAATAGAAATTAGGGCCATTAAACCATTCATAATGATCTGTGCTAGCTGCATATTGACTTAGAAAACTGCATATTCATATTACCCTTGTTTTATTTATTTTGATAAATATTTCCCAAATCCATTTTAATCAAGTTCTGGCTGCACCAGTGAGTGTTGTACCCATATTTTTGCCACCTCTGGCTGAGACAACCCTCCAATCCTCTAAATTGCAGAGAAGATGCTAACCTGTGTCAGCAGAAGTTTCCTTATTTCAAGTTCCATATATCTATGAAAATCTCCAATAGAAAACAAAACAAAACATCTGGAATTCAATTTTATTTCTCCTCCTCATATCTCTACCAAATTTGGGGAGAGCTCTGGTCCCTGGTCTGGATGGAAGCTTCCATTAGTCCTTATATACCTGGGAGACTGAGACAAGTGCTGAGCATGTTATTTAATTAATTAATTTGTTTGTTTGTTTGTCTTTTGCAAGACAATGGGGTTACATTACTTGCCTAATGTCAAACAACTAAGTAAGTATTAAATGTCTGAGGTCAGATTTGAACTCAGTTTCTCCTCAATCCAGGGCTGGTACTCTTTCCACTGCACCACTTAGCTGCCCCTGAGCACATTATTAAGGGTTGATTAGCCACAAGGTAGTGAAATGTTTTGATTAGGGTGACACATGAAAGGATTGTGATTTTTGTTAATAGGTGGGAAGGACGACCTAGAAATCACAGATCTCTAACAGCATCTTTAGCTACCTTATCTTGTGTGTAATTTATGTTCCAAAAGCATTCATTGAAATGAGTTCAATAACAATGTCTGTTTTCCTTCCAACACTTTTTTAAAAGGGATATAGGTTTGAGATTTCCTTTTCATTGTTTGCAAATGACTAGAGAGAGTAGGTCATCCTATATGTTAGGAACAGAAATTAAACTGATGTTCTGTATCCACTCTTTCTTCAATCTCTTGTCATTTCCTGATGATTCCTCCTGTTTCCACCTGAGTAAGTGATAAAAGACCAAAAAACATCATCTCCTAAATCCTTTAGGGTGAGGGGAAAAGGCAGTACCTATAGTTTCTACCTCAGGTTTATTGCCAAGGTGAAATGAGTTAAATTTATGAAGTACCTTATAAACAATGTAAATTTGAGTATACAGTTTTCCTTTGGACTCATTTTATATCTTAGTTGTTTTGCTATTATTTTGATGGTTCATGTGATTTTTATAGGTAGAGAACTCCTCTACCCCATATATTCTCTTAATCTTTTTGAATTGCCCAAAATACTTGATTTGTCCATCATCACACAGCCAGTCAGTCCATCTTTGTCCACAGCTCTTCCTGACTCTGAAACCAGTCTCTATTCAGTCAAATTACCTCTAGTGTCCTAGTTATTACTACTACTAATGATCAATAGCAATACTAATAACTATCATCATTTAGGAACATCACTGATGTTATTATAATTTAATAATAATATTAACAATAATTCATTAATAATGAATTTCATTCTAATTTTTCTCACTAAATTTTAAGTTGTCAGGTAATTAATCCCCTAGTCAATCTCAGCATAATAGCAAAAATTCTGAACTTGGAGTCAAAAGACTTGGGTTTAAATCCCAGTTCTACTACCCACTACCTGTGTGATCCTGTTCAAGATAATGCAACCTTTCCTTATATGTAAAATGAAAGATTGTGATTCTAAAATCTCTGCAAATACTTCAAGCTCTAGATTCTAAGTTCTCCCTCCTCTTTTCCACCTACTCTCAGTCATCGCACAAAGCTATTTTAAATCACAAGATACTCCTAAAACAAAATCTTTGGAATTACAATCACTGTTGTCCCTAATACCCTCACTTTCCACCCATTTTGACAGCAATAAAAGTAACAAGGAAAATTATTTCACCATCTGCTGCAAAATATGTTCTATGTTCCCTAGACCTGCTATTTTCAAAGGTGATTGCTTTACTTTTGAATTTTTTTTTAATATGACAACTAGGCAGTTTTCTTTGTAAGCAAAAGATGACAAAGGAAAAAAAAATCAACTCCTGTTTATAGACCTATGCAGAGTCTTTTTTTCCTCCTCACTGGTGGGCATAGTTTTGCATTGAACCATTCATACCCTTTCATGTATTCCTTCTTGACACCCACAGTGGTAGTAAAGATATAATTTGTGGTCATGAAAGAAGGGCAAGGAATAAAAACACCTGGGGGGGACATGTCAGAGATCTAGGTTCTTTCATGAATTTCTTCTCTCTGGCCTTTAGTTTCTTTATTAAATAAAAGGGAGAGATCCTATGATGCCTAAAATTCATCTGGGGCACCAAAGCAATGCCATAGTGTTTAGAGTTCTGGGTCTGGAGTCAGGAAGATTCATTTATCTGTGACCCTCAGAAAGTCATTTAACTCTGTTTGCCTCAATTTCCTCATATGTAAAATTATTTGGAGATGGAAATGGCAAATCATTTCAGTATCTCTGCCAAGAAAACCCCAAGTAGGGTCATACAGAGTTAGACATGACTGAAAGGATGAAGAACAAGGCAGAAATAACTTTTGTTTTACTTAGCTTAGGCTAGTTTCCATTTTAGGAGGCTTGAACCACTGGCATGGCTTCCTTATCTCCTGAGGTATAAAAAAATCTGGTCTAGAGGTAACTGGAGTGCTGGAGGATTTGCAGAACTTCTATGGTGGGGATATCTTTTTGACTTAGTTTTTCCGCTATGGTGAATATGAAGGTGGAATACTTAATTGTTTGGGTTCTCTAATCCAATCTAATACAATAAACATTTACTAAGCATCTATTTTGTTCCAGAAACTATGCTAAGATCATGGGGCCATCAGCAAGCATATAGCTAGAGTGCCATCATCAACCTGGGGAGCTCATAGATGATATATTTTGCTGTACCAATTTAATCAGCCAGAAGTCCCAAAGGGGGCACTATCCTTAGTCCCTCTTCTATATACCTGATTCATCTGAAGCTGAATTTGCATTATAGAACTGGATTTATACTTTCTGCTGTCCCCTAGTCTTCTTCCTCCAATCCCCATGACCAGCCTATATATCAGGAGCAATTACATCTTGTCTTTTGAGAGGAGACCTATTTGAGTAACAACAGACTTTAACTTTACACCTCCTAGCTATAGGTCTGGGCAGATCAACTAGTGGCTACTTTACCTGATCTCAACTCCATAAAACAAGATGACCCCGTTTCCCAATCCATTTTTCTCTCTCCCCTTTAAAAGACAGCTTCTTTGTTTAGCATGATTTTGAATATTTGTTTAAAGGGTTTTGTTTTTCTCTTTGTTTTTTCTTGGGGGGTGGGTGGGGACCAGGAAGGTGAGAAAATAAATGCTTATTTACTGAAATAAAATTAATTTAGAAAAAAGCATCCTGATCATTGCTCTTATGACTTATTGTATGTGAACTTCTGCTTTGGTATGAAAATTCACCTACCCTATAACCTTCTACCACAAAATTTTTATGTGACCTCAAGAATATCATTTTATCTCCAGGATGTCAATATTCTAATCTCTAATTTGAAAGGGTTGTCTTAAATGGTACCTATGTCCCTCTCAGCTTTGACATTGTAAATTGAGTTAAATTCAAAATAGGCCCTGCTACCCCCTCTACCTATTTTCTTTATTTTTACTGGAACCATCAAAATGTTGGCATTGTGTTTTGAACACTACTACTCTGAAATACATACATCAGAGACAGCTGAGAGAGATATATCCATTTTCAACCCAAATCCTAGATCTGGAGGTGGGGTTGTAAGATAAGAAGAAGGTTGAAGATACCAATGACTTTTTAGAGGACTATGAAAGTCCCAGTCCAAACTTTGGATTTCTGCATTCAAGACCTTGCACTTTTCTTCTCTGATTGTCCTTCACTTCCAGGGGCAACTGTACAGATTCTTCTGAAGTGAACTTGGCAAGATGGATTGGTCCAATTTTGAAAACACAGCAATAATCACAAGGTCGTGACTCCCAAGAGATTTCAACGGCTGTGCTTTTTGTACCAACTAACTAATTAACATTAAACAAATACTCTCAGCTGGAACCTGAAGGAATAACATCAGCTTAGGAATTTGTCTAAGCTCCCCACAATGTCCAACTTGGTTTCTCTTCACAGTTCCATTAACCTTTAAGGATGTGACTCCTGTGCCTTCTTTAATAGAAAGAAAGTCACCAGATCTTTCCCAACATTTACTTTAGTCAGAATTATCTCATTTTCAGATTAGTACCTTGGTATCTCGAAGTCTGTTTTTTATAACTAATCCTTCCTTCAACTTCATTGATATCACTCATGTTTGACTTTTAATAACAATAATAATAATAATAAATATATACATTTGTGGGTATGTGCATATACCTATATAGTGCTTGTGGATTTAACTAATGTTTTACACATGTCAGCAAAATTTCATCACATTATTATTAGATAGGTATCATGGAGGAAAGATTACATAGATTCTAAGTAACAAGCCAGGCATTTGATACCTCTAGCTTAGAGTACTAGGAAGTTAAGTAACTTGCCCAGAGTCACACAGAAGGGGGAGATCAGAAGCAGGATGCGAGCCCAAATTTTGCTCCTGGCTCTGATTCTTTAAATTAAGCTTATTCAATATTAATTCAATTAATTCAATATTAATTCAAAAGCACAGATTTCGAAGGGACCTCAGAGGTCTTCTAGGGACATTGATACCCAAACAAGATTTCTCAGAAGAACAACAATAAATAACATTAAGGACAGCTAGTCCTTATAAAGTTCTTTAAAGTTTACAAAGCCTTTTTTTTAGGTTTTTGCAAGGCAAATGGGGTTAAGTGGCTTGCTCAAGGCCACACAGCTAGGTAATTATTAAGTGTCTGAGACTGGATTTGAACCCAGGTACTCCTGACTCCAGGGCCGGTGCTTTATCCACTATGCCACCTAGCCACCCCACAAAACCTTTTTACAAATATGTTTTCATTTTATTGTCACAACAATTCTGTGAGGCAGATGCTATTATTATCCCCACTTTTTATTTGAGGAAACTGAATCAGAGAGAAATTAAGTGACTTTCCAGGTTACATAGCCAGTAAGTTTCTGAGGCCATATTTGAACTCAGGATTTCCTAACTTTGGGCCCAGCGCCCTATATATTGAACCATGTAGATACCTCTATAAATATATAAATTGTTCTAACAACATTTGCTTGAAGATATAGAATGTGGGGGAGCACCTATTCAATCCTAAGGCAGCCCATTTCACTTTGGACCATTCTTATTGTTCGGAAGTTTTTCTTTATTTTAATCTTAAATTTGCCTCTGACATTTCTACTTCAATGGTAGTGTTCTCTGAGGCCAATTAAAAGTTTTTTTTTTCCTACATGAGAGCCCTTCAGTTTTGAGAACAGCTATCCCTCTGAGGATTCTCTTGCATTTCCTTCAACCAATCCTTTTCTGGTATGAATTGGTAGTTCCCTCCTATGAATTCTTTTCACCTTATGAGGATCCTTTCCATGATGTGTTCTTCAGACCCGGATGTAATACTGCAGGCACTATATGATTAAGACTAAGTTTTCCCACATCCCTATTGGCAGACAATGTAGTTTTTTCATGGTAGTCCAGGTTGGCATTATTTTCTTTTCAGTTTTATCACTAAAGACTACTAACCCTCTATTATAGGCAAGATAAGAGGAAAGTCATGGCATAGTAGATAAAGAACTAGACTTGGAATCAGGAAAATTTGGGTTTCAGGTGTTGCTTCTAACATATAACTGGTTATGTGACCCTAGGCAAGTTATTTTACCTTTCATTGTTCAGTCAGTTGAGTCTCTAAGACTCAAAAGTGCTGCTCTTCACTGAATTTCTCACCCGGGGATTTCCCTACATCAGTGAAATCACAGGTCCATGCTCTATCTCTTATTGCAAGGTATTATGCTAGGCACTGAATGTTCAAAGAATAGTTACTGCTTCCAAAGAAGTTTATATTCTTCTGAAGGTGGCTCCAATATGTATCAGAGAAATAAATACAGAGTTATTTCAAGAGAAAGTATGAATAAATGGGGGAATCAAGAAAGGCTGCATGTCAGCTCCAAAGGATTCATGATATAAAATGCTATCCACCTCCAGAGATAGAACTGATGGACTCACAGGGAAGATGGAAGCATTTTTCCTCCTTTCTTTATTTTTCTTGCCTTTTTTGTTTGTTTTCAGAAGAGGGAAAATGTGGAAATATGTTTTATATGATTGTATATGTGTAATGAGTATCATATTTCTTGTTTTCTTGGTGGGGGAGAGGTTGGAGGGAGGGAAAGTATGGAAATGAAAATAAAAATAAAATTAATTTAAAAAGAAGGCTGTGTATAAAAGGTAGTACATTGTGCTTTGAAGGAAATTAGGGGTTTTATGCAGCAGAGGAGAAGAGGGTATGCAGCTCAGACATAGGAGGATTCTTCTGCAATAGTTTAAAAAAGGAAAATGTTACATACAGGAAATAGCTGGCAGGCCAATCTGACTGGGAGAGTGCATGAAAGGAAGTGATATGAAATAAGACTCAAAAAGTATGAGGGGGTATAAGGGTTTTAAATGCCAGGCTTAAAATTTGATATTTAATTTCTGAGGCAAGAGAAACCAAATAGAGATTTTTGAGTGGTGGCATGCTTGGTAGCAGTGTGGATAGAATACAGAGCTTAGATTTAGGAATGCTTAGCTTTGTGAATTCAAATCCTTTCTCTGATTTTTTTTTTTTTTTGTGTGTTGAGGAATAGGTTAAGTGACTTGCCCAAAGTCATCACCAGTAAATACCAAGTGTGTGAGGCTGGATTTGAACTCAGGTCCTCTTGACTCCAGGGTCAGTGCTCTATCTATTGTACCACCTAGCTGTTCCTAGTCTCAGACACTTACTAACTGTGTAATCTTGGACAAGTTACTTTAACCTATTTACCTCAGTTTCTTCATTTATAAAATAAATTGGAGAAGAAAATGGAGAGTCACTCCAGCCAGTATGTTTGCTAAGAAAACCCTAAATGGGGTCATAAAGGATTGGAAATGACTAAACAACAACATTTGATTGTGGAATGATGATAAGACATGATCATCTCTATGTTTTAGATATGAACATAAATTTAGATAAGATCATCAATTTGTATAAAAGGATGGATCGGAGAGGGGAAAGGCAGGAAATTTATTGTTTACTCTTGACACAATCTCTCTGGACTTCAGTTTCTTTATCTATAAGATGAGGGAGTTGAATTGGATGATTTTCAGTGTCCCTTCTGTCATAGAATCTATAATCTTTTGATTTAGTTAGAAATCCTATTGAAGTCTTTTACTTATCATGTATTGATTTGCTGCAGTGAATGTGGACTTTACTATTTAATATATCTGTGATCTCATTGTATTGTCTTGCTCTATGAAGATCACAATCTTCTTGTTCTGTACAACTCTCATGCGTGGTTTCCCCCTGATGCTCTACCAAGAATCAGCTCAATGATGTGCAAGATTTCCTCTAGGTCTTTTTACATTTTATGGAACTTGTTTATTGCTCAGGCAGCTCATCAGTCATGTCTCACTTGCCACAGGACCAGTCCACTTCATTTTCCAACCATTCATTTTGTTTATGATATTCTGCGTGCTTAGAGAGGCAGTATGGAAGAGTGGATGAAAGTAGAATGCACTGGCTGCAAGTTTTGCCTCCAACACAAATCGATGATGTGACTCCGAGCAAGCCAGCCATACCTCCTCCTAGGACCCTAAACAACTTTTAAAGATCATACATGGCAGAGCAGTGACAATTAGCACTGGCACAAGGGATTTCCTCACTAGGAATTTCCTTGTACCTTTGAAATTATAAGTTCACCAAAAAAAGCAAACCAACAACAACAACAACAACAAAAAACCTGAACCAACAACCACAAAAAAAGAATAAAACTTTTTTTCTATGCCATTTCATCTTCATAGGTGATTGTTAGATATACATTTTTGCTTGCTTATACCCAGTACTCTCCCCATTGACACTCCCATTGTAATCACCTGCGATTGACCCATATGTTCTCATTTTTGTAAAATATTTATAAGTGTGATCTGCATATATATTTTAGGAATTAACATACTCAAAATTTTTCAATACCTCCATATGGTCCCTAAGATAAAATGAAAATTCCTCAGTATGGCATTTTAAACCCTTCAGCATCTGAATCCTAACAGGTATTTCGTATCATCTCCCTTTACTTTTTGTTCCCACAGCTTCTCCCTGAATATGGCATTCTCTCTTGTCTCTGTGTGTTTGTTCCAGCTGTCCTTCAAGCTCTTCAGATGAGCTTTAGCTCAGTATGAGGCTCAGATTATTTGCCAATTAACCAATCAATGAATAAATATTTATCATGTGATTAATATGTGCCAGGCACAGGACTAAATACAGGAGATAGGAAGACAAAAATTAAAACGACCTTGTCTCAGGGAGCTTACATTCTAATATAGGGAGACAACATATATACCTATATAAATAAATGCAGAGAATCACTGATTTGGAAGATGAAAGTGACTTCAGCAGCTATCTAGATCAATTCTCACTCCAAAGGAATTCCCAGGATAATATCCCTGATATGTTGTCATTCAGCCTCTGCAAACCTCCAAGGAGGGGGATTCCTGCCACCTATGTAAACAGTTCATTTTTCATAATATTTGCAAAAATGAATACCCAATAGTTTGGAGAGGGAATGCTCTAGAAATTTAGGTGATCAGGGAAGACTGTCTCTTTTGGGTGGTGCTCTCTACTTCCTCCAGTCATTTTGCATTTACTTATGAAGAAAGTTAGCTCTATGAGGGCAAGAGTTTTTATTCTTGCCTTTGTATTTCCAAGGCCTATCATAATTCTCTCAAAAATTAGATATTTAATGATAGAATAATATTTAATGTTGATAATATTTGAGATTTGATTTAATTATCTAATTAATATTTAATGTTGAATTGAATCAAAGGTATCTTTGATGAAACTATTAAAAAAGGAAGAATGCAGATGTTTTCAGAGAATTTTCTATAACAATCTGTCTTCTTAGGAACACAACTGATTGAAAGGCATAGGGACATGGGGAATACAGTATTCTGTTGTTTGTGGATTACAAAAAAAATTGACTCAATGGAATAAAATATGGTCTTCTCAAATCTCATTTCTTTCCATCTAGAAGTCTCTCATGCACACATTACGATCTTATGAAATTGCTTGATAAATGTAGACAGCTCTTGATAATGAATGGAGAATTCTGTTCCATACATTTTGACTAATAATAAATGAGGCATGAAACAGAGCATACATTTATGCTTGTAATGGAGGATCTCCTATGCAAGACCAAATGAAAGAAAGATTTCCTACATATAAGGAGATCCTCAAGATGCTTCTGTTTGAAAATAATATTGTTCTGGTTGCATTAAATCCCAGATCTTTACAGGACTTCCTCAATGAGATTCATGATTACCCCCAAAAATGTGGTTTAGGAATACTTGTTTTAAAAAAAAAACCCAAATCAACAGAACTAAATGAATGGAAAAATACATTGTGTTCTGTCTGTAACATGCAGGCAAATGATCAGTTCCTTGAGCTAAGTGGTATTGGGACTCAGGAAGTCTGAGTTCAAATATAGCCTCAGATACTCTCTGTATAACTCTGGGCAAGTTATTTAATTTTTGTTTACCTTAGGTTTCTCCTCTGTAAAATGGGATAAAATTCTTGTGAAGATTAAATAATATAATAATTATAAAACCCCTAAGTACTATGTAATCATTAGATATTGAGTTGAATTTCTTTGCATTTATGCTATGAAGTGTCTTCATCAAGAGTCCTCTAGGATTTATGAAGATCATAATTCCTTCATGACTGTCTTAACCCTCAGACTGACTGCTGTGGGAATCAATGAAATCTCAGATTCTCAGGATGGGACACACACAGAGACTTATGATTATAATTAGGAAGGTTTGTTATCAGGATGCACTGAGAAGCTGAGGCCAAGAGCAGTTTTTGCAGAGGTGATAGAGGAGGTACTGGTCAGTGGCCTTGTTTGAATAGTGTTTTAGGTCCCTACATTCCTATCCCTTGCAACACATTGGGTCCTGATACCAAGGGAGAATGAAGAATGCCAGTAGTATATCGGTGATCTGCCCTTCTCTGGTCTTGATGAGGCTTTATATCTCTCAGCAGGCTTAGAAGGGAAACTTAGCAGTGTGCATGCAACCCTTTCTGGGGACTTTCTTTCTTTTTCAATCTTCCAGAAAGAACCTCTTACAAAGCACCTCAGGGAGAGCCTTAAGACAAGAGGATCTTATTTTGTGGAGCAGAAGTGAATGGATGGGAGCTCGGGAAGGGTGATACATATTTGCTCCATTGGTGATTATGGTTTGAGTACAGGAGGGCTGCCCCCATGGCACTTAGAGGAATAGGTAAATTAGGGGAGAGTGAGGTGAAGAATGGTCTGGGTAGACCTGGGCTCAAGTTAGGTAAAGAAAACTGAGTCTTCTAGAAGAAGAATCAAGGTAGTTTTGTAGATTTAAAATTACACTGGAGCTAGAGTCAGAAAGACTAGAGTTCACATCTGACCACAGGCAGTAGCTGTGTGATCCTGGGCAAGTCACTTAACTTCTCTCTGCCTCAGCTTCCTCAACTGTAAAAATGGGGATAATAGTGGAGAAGTAGAGAAAATGTTAAAAGAAATATGTTAGAGGACACATTTCCTGGCAACAATGGTATCTACTTCCCAGCATTGTTATAAGGATCAAATGAGGTAATAAAGAGTTCAGCACAGAATGCCTGACATGTAATAGACATTTAAGAAATGCTTTTTTAACCTTCCCTGAGGAGTAACTTTGCAAACTGAGATTCAGGAGACCTATCCCCTCTACTTACCACCAGGATTTCTTCCTTGAAATGGGAGGGAGAGTGGGAAAATAAGCCTTAATCATCTAATACACACAGTTCTTTTACCCCCACATTGAGCAAAAATAGTCATATTCCCTCATATTGTGGATTGAAACTGGTTTAGATAGGCTGTGGAGCAAACTTAATCTTTTTCAGCAGAACTGCATGTAGTCAGACTGATGCACCTTTGTTAGTATAGAATATGGATATTGGTCCTATGGCCAAGTGCCTTTGTCATAGGAGAGTGCCCCTGGAAATGTGTCATGGAAAGATTGAGCTCTGCAGTGAGGCAGATAGTGTTGGAGCTGGAACAGGAAGGCCTTGATCTTCTTTTTATCCTTGCTCTTCCATTAATCGATCTCAAATTAAGCACTTCACTTTGCTCATCCTCAGTTTCCTCATTGTAAAATGAGGGTATTAGACTAGGTGACCTTTAAGGCAATTTTCTATTCCAAATCTCTAATCCTCTATTAGACAGAATATTTTCCCTTTGAATTTCTGTGATGAACTACAGCCAAATAAATATTTCTCCTCACAGAAATCATAGAGGTAAAAACCTAGTTTTTGTTATGCTTAAGTGATGGATTTAGAAAAGTAACCCTGCACAAAATTGGAGTTTCTAACAAAGCTTATAAAGAAAAATTATATCAGAGAAAGAAATATTTTTCCTAAAGCTACTTTATGACCTATTAGACCAGAAAGACCATAACGACTATTAAAAAAGATTCATTATCTCTTGCTTCCTTCAATTAAGACTGAGCAAACTGCTGTGGCCACCCCCACCCCATTCCCCCCCAAAAAACAAGTTTAAAGTCCCATCATCTCGAAGGCAATCTTCTGATAATGAGTCTGTCTAAAATTAGCTGGTTTTGAAACAGAGGCATAGAATATTTGAGCTGGAAAGACCCTAAAGGTCATCATTTAGCCCATTTCTCTCATTTTACTTCTCATTCATTATATCTCCTTTTCTAAATGACTTGATACATGACAAACCATATCTCCTCCGCACCTCTGTCTTATAGAATCCCTGTTGCTGTTCAGCCATGTCCAACTCTTTGTGGTCCCACGGGAGGTTGCCTTTGCAAAGATACTGGCATAGTTTTGCCATTTTCTTCTCCAATGGACTAAGGCAAAAAGAGGTTAAATGATTTGCCCAGGGTCACAATGTAGTAAGTGTCTGAGGTCATATCTGAACTTCCTGACTACAGGACCAGAACTCGATCCACTGAACCATCAAACTGTTCCCATAGAATCCCTAGTTACTTATAATTTATGCCTCAGAAAAATCACAGATTTTTGTAAAATATAAATTCTTAAAAGGAAAAAAGACAAATTACTTTATACTTACTAGAAATTTACCCCATAAAGGTTTCGCTATATGGTGAGTTTCTGATGAATGAATATAATTTTAAGTCCTAAAATAGAACAAGGAGGAATTTATGATCTATTGCTCCACCCTTACTTAAAATTGAGGAAACTGAGGCATACAGAGATTTAAATGAATACACAAAAGCAAAAAGCAGCACAATTGGAATTTGAACTCAAGTCTTCTGACTCCAAATTTATCATTTCTCTATATTTTTGCTTATTAAGAAAACTGTCCAAGAGTCATGCTAGCCTTTAGAACCAAATCATAATATTTAATAGACAGTATTTCTTGGAGAGAGGTTTCTGTAGCAAATGACAATAGCAGCAAGGTCAATCCTTATATTTATATGATGACCTAAGGTTTATAAAACATTCCTTCCCAGCAAACCTCTAAGAAAGGAATGTGAACATCACTATGTCCATTTTATTGAAGTTGAACCTGAGGCTTAGAGAGGCTATATGTTCACAAGTTGCATTGATATTAATTGAAAAATATTTATTAAATGTTTACTTTATTCAAAGTAAACAAAAGTGAAATAAAGACAAAGAAGTCCCTGCCCTCAAGGAGCTTTAATTCTACTAGGGGACAGAGTATATACAAAAACAAATATGTTCAAAATAATTTTCATAGAGGAAAGTTATAAGCAGTCTTGTGGAGGTGTCAACTGAGCTGAGTTTTAAAGAATATTAGGTATTCATTAGATGAGGTAGAAGTGAGGATGGAATGCATTCCAGACATGAGGGACTCCAAAGGCAAGGAGGTGAGAGATGGAATTTTGTATAATGAGAATATCTGCTGAGACCAATTTGACTAGAAGAGAGAATGTAGGGAGAGCAGGAAGAAGTCTAGAAAGATAACGTGAGAACTAGAATGTGAATGGCTTTAAAAATGACAAATTAAGTAATTCAAATTTTATCCTAGAGATAACAAAGGACCATTGAAAGTTTTTGAGATGGAGGGAAGGAGTATCTTGATCAGATAGTGTTTTAGGCATATCAATTTGATGACAATGTGAAAAAAGGATTGGAGGAGAGAATGGAGTAGGGAGATGAATTTGGAGACTATTGTAAAGTCCAGGTGAGAGGTGATGAGGAGGTCTGAACTAGGAGTTTAGACTGTGTGAGAAGTGCATTCGAAAGATGGGTTAGAAAAAAAGTATCAAATATGTAACACTCCTGAGTGTAGCATGGATCAGATTAAAATGGAATTGGGAAATATTTAACAAAATAAAGAAAAAACAAATAGATAACATCATATTTTAAGACTATGTCAATGTGGCGTCAGTCAAGATTTTTTATGTTCAATTTAGTGGTCCTGTTTCCATTTGCATTTGGTTATTACAGTAGGAAAAATTTTGACAAGACTGAAAAATTGATTAGATATGGAGGTTGAGGGCAAGGTAAAAATGACTACAAGGTTATAAACCTTGGGAATTAGAGGAAAGTGACACCATCAAAGCAAATAGAAAAATTTCAAGGATGGATTATTTGGGGAGAAATATGATTTCCATTTGAGACAAGTTGAACCTGAGATGCTTCTGGAATAATATCGGTGGGTATCATTTAGCAGTCAGTTGGTAATGCAGGTCAGGGGAATGGGGGTAAGATCAGGGCTGGATAGGCAGATTTGGGAACCTTCTTAATGGATATGATAATTAAAGTCATGGAAGTAGCTGAGATCACTTGGGGAGAGAGCATAGAGAGAAGAGAAACAGGACCTGAACCACTGCCTTGTGATTCCAAAATCCAGTGTTCTCTCTATCACATTGCATGTGGGTTCAACTCTGTAACCTGTCCTGGTTCAGGAAAATCCAGACCAAACTCTAGGCTGATATCCCTCTTCTAAAATATTTAAGAGCACTGTTCCCCTGATGGTTTCTCTTCTTGGAGATAGACTTTAAAAATCAAGCCAAAAGGCAGTGATCATGTCCACAGGTTCCTGAACTTCAGCCAAACATCAAAACAATTAGCACCAAGTAATCCCAGGAAGACCACCCTCCAGAGCCTTCTCGGTCTGAAGCACAATGCAGAGTGAATAA
Source organism: Macrotis lagotis (assembly GCF_037893015.1). Taxonomy (NCBI): domain Eukaryota; kingdom Metazoa; phylum Chordata; class Mammalia; order Peramelemorphia; family Peramelidae; genus Macrotis; species Macrotis lagotis. The sequence continues at coordinate 283,415,654 of NC_133658.1, forward strand.
TTGTCTGCTACAGCCAAGCTGCATCTCATCCCACACCTTCCTTGTGCCATCACCTTGAGCTGACAAAAGCCAGATGGCCAAAACCCTGGGCCCTTTCAAGGACATGGTTACTTCTGCTTGAGGAATAAATAAATTAAAACTAGGAACACATGTGAACAATCTTTTCAGTCCCCATGCACCTGCCCAAACCTCTCTCCTGGATTACAGTTTTGTTCATTTCTGATTCCTTGGAAACCAAGAGACTAGGTATTGAGATAAAGGAGGGGAAAGGTGAAAAGCATGCCTTGGTGGAAAGAGCATTGGCTCTTGAAGTTGGAGGATTTGGGTTCTAATCCAGCCTCTAAGATTTACAATCCCTGGGGCTTTGGGTAAGTCACCTTAATCTCCCTTGAATTTGGTTTCCTCTTCCATAAAATGATAGTTGAATCTATGATTCCCTGATTTTCCATACCTTTGTTCATGCCTAAAATATAGTCCCACATTGATCTTCATCTCTTGAGTTTCTACCCTTCCTTTAAAGTCCAGTTCAAATAACACCAGCTGTTGAACAGAGTCTAACTTGATTTTGCCAGTTGGAGAGAATCTCCTTCAAATCTTTCCTGGGGAGCACCTCACCAATGTACTCAGTCATGTACTGTTTTAATTATAAGATCTTTACTTGATATCTTATGCTTCTATTAGTTTGCAAGCTCCGTGCTGTCAAGCCCTCTGGCTGTTCCTCCCACTCTCCTGTCCTCCTGCCTTTGCATTTGCATTACATCAGGGATGTGATGGTAAATTTAACAATCAGCTTCCTAAAAAGCATGACATATTTAAATTTAATTCACACTGTTAACAGTTTCTCCATCACTTTCATAGGTCTACCAAATCAACAAAACAATAAAACAAGACTTGATTCCTAGGGTTTGTTCATTTCCAAAGTATAAATGTTCTCACTGAAAATTTAACAATGAGAGTATCAGTTGGCTTCATTATCCTCCTGGCTGTTCTCTATGCCTGTCATATACTTCCTCCTAATCTCCACCGTTTCAAATCCTAAATCTTTTACAAAGATTATTTCAAGTATAACTTTCTCATGAGGTCCTTCTTAATTCTAATTGCTGGTGACTCCACTCACCCATTAACTTGTATTAATTTTGCATATATCTTATATAAACTTAGATTTATTGTCATTCAGTTCTTTAAGTTGTATCCAACTCTTCATGAACCCATTTATGGTTTTCTTAGCAAAGACACTGATTCCAAACCATTCAGTTTGCTCATTTTATAGATGGGGAAATTGAGGTAAGTAGGATCAAGTGACTTGTCCAGGGTCACACAGCTTTTATGTGTCTAAGGCAGGATTTGAATTCATTAAGTCTTCCTGGCTCCAGGCCCTATGCTTTATCTACTGCATCACCTACCTACCTACCTGCTCTCTCTCTCTCTCTCTGTCTCTCTCTCTGTCTCTCTCTCTCTGTCTCTCTCTATATATATGTGTGTATGTATATATGGGAGAAAACATATATACACACATATCTCTATCTCTATCTCTATCTCTATCTCTATCTCTATCTCTATCTCTGTCTCTGTCTCTGTCTCTGTCTCTATCTCTATCTCTACCTCTACCTCTACCTCTACCTCTATCTCTATCTCTATCTCTATCTCTATCTCTATCTCTATCTCTATCTCTATCTCTATCTCTATCTCTATCTCTATTTCTGCATGTTTTCTCTCCTGATGGAATTTAAGGTCTTGGAAAGCAAAGTCTATTTCACTTTTTTAAGAAAAATATTCCTCATACCTAATATATAGATGGTAAGTACTTAATGAATACTTACTGATTGATGGAAAATCTAAATTTAATGTGTCTTTCCAGAATCTAGAACAGCATTTTGCACATGTTGAATATTAATATTTGTCCTGTTCTGTTATAGGGGTGAAGTTGGGGTAAAGGTAACATTGATGTTGAGAGATGCTCAGCTTCCTTTGTTGAAGGGTTGACTGTCCTTCCTGTTTTTTTATCTGACTCATCACAGCAATAAGAGCATTTTATTAAGAAAAACATGAACTTCCTGAGCTCAGCTCTCTTCCCTCCCACATGCATAGGAAGAGAAAAAATATCATTGAGGACTGAGAGCAAATGACATTTGGATGCACTATCATTTGGATAATTGTTCTAGCAAATACTCAAGCTAACCTATTAACTCATTTGTGGGGAGGGGATGGAATCCTTTCAGTGAGAACATTTATACTTTGGAAATGAGAAAACCCTAGGAATCAAATCTTGTTTTATTGTTTTGTTGATTTGGTAGACCTATGAAAGTGATGGAGTAACTGCTAACAATGTGAATAAACTTAAATATGTCATGCTTTTGAGGGAGCTGATTGTTAAATATTTACCATCATATTCCTGATGTGATGCAAATGCAGAGGCAGGAGGACAGGAGAGTGGGAGGAACAGACAGAGGGCTTGAGAGCATGGAATCCAAGGTGGACCAGAAAATCCTAGCTCATTCCTTAAATAGTCGAGGGTGAGGCAGGCATCCCATTAAAGCCATACTTCTTCCTTTGTTTCTAGATTATGGATATAGAGAAAAATCCAGGTCTCTGGTCCTGTTTTCTCTTGAAGGGTACCATTCCTTTAAAACTTTATGAAATTCTGCCCCCTTAATCCTGGTGCAAAGAGGACTGGACTGGGAGTCAGGATTCTGGTTTTTTTAGTTACAGGTTTTCTATTAACTATGAGACCCCCTGTAATTTGCTTCCCCTCTCTGAGACTCAGTTCCTCATCTATATGTCTATATATCTATACAATCTATATCTATCTATCTATCATCTATCTATCTATCTATCTATCTATCTATCTATCTATCTATCATCTATTTATTTTTTTCAAGGCATTGGATTAAGTGAATTACCCAAGGTCACACAGCTGGGTAATTACTAAGTGTCTGAGACCAGAATTTGAACCTATTGATTCCAGGACTGGTGCTCTATTCACAGCACAACCTAGCTTCCCCAGCCTAGATATTCTTTAATAGATTTATGGCATTCTATATTTTAAGATTGCTTCCAGTTCTCAATATGCTATAAGTTTCTGATTCTAGTCATCCTTCCATTCAATGAGTATTCTAATTGCTCTCATGTATTCTCTATGAACCAGGCAAGCTACAAGAATGAATGAATGAATGAAAGCATTAATCACAATCTTACTATGTGCTTTGTACCATTATGCTCTGGAGATACAGACACAAAAAATTCTTGCGTTCAAGGAAATTACATTCTAACATCAGGAGACAACATAGTAGTGACCAGGGAATGATGAAATATATAAGGGGTTGTCATCAGAACTGTAGGATAATTGAAAAAACGTGCTTTTCCAGAATCAATGAGCAGGATATAGAAGCAAGGTTTGTGAGGTAGTGATAGGTAGCTTATGGGTATAATGGGGACATAGCATGCATTTAGGGGGGTGGAGTAGATTAGGAGTAATAAGCTCTCAAAAATCAGCAGGGTCACAGGGCAGGAGCTAGAGGTTCCAATGGGAGATGCACAAAGAGTCACACTGCACTTGATCTTAGCCGAAAGGCTGAGAAGCAATAAAGAGTCAGACTGAAAATGACTGAACAACATCAACAAGAGCAATACATGTTTGTGGACTGATTAGTTACAACATGCTTCAGTTACAATTAAAATTCAAGTTTCTAGTCCTTTATTGCTTGTAGAATGTTTTTTTCTAACTCTATCTGAATTAGGTGATGCAAATATTAATGTCCATTTAAAGATAAAAAACTGAGACTCAGAAGAAGCCAGAGCCTCATCTATGGTTATTTAGTTAGTATCCAATGTAGGATTCATACTTAGTTCTCTTCAATCTCCAGGTTTCAAGATGCTCTGCACCTGAACTATGATCATTATAAAATTTTAATGCTAGACGAGACTGTGAAGGTCACTTTATTCAACCTCCTTCATTCATTTGATAGATGAGGAAATTGAGGCTAAGTGGAAAAGTGACATGTACAAGATAATACTGTGACTTCATAGCAGAGCCAGGACTAGAAGCCAGGTGTCCTGGCTGTGTTCTTCCCACTATTCCATGCATTCCCTGTGGTTTCCGGCCAGTATTCAAAACAGCTGAAGGGCAGACATCCTGGCTATGATGCTCTCTTTGGAGGAGCATCAAAGAAAACATGTGTTGTGACAGATTCTCCAGAGCCCTTTAAGATTGAGGTTGGAACAGCTTTTGTCCCTGGAATGCCATGTGAGAAATAGAGCAAAGTGGAAATGTAGTGTCCAAATCATCCTTTGAATTCTTTTAGTATTGATGAGGACAGTCTGTGCCATACTTACATAGAGAACAGTGCAGATGAATTTATAACCAAATATATAGGTCTTGGTTTCCCAGCTAGACTATAAGCTCTTCAAGGGCCAAAGAGAAAATAAGTAGATATGGATCCAATCCTAGCTCTGCTACCATGTGACTCTGAATATAACTTTTCCCTTTTTCCTCATCAATAAAATAAAGATTGGACCAAATGATTGCTAAGGTCTCCAAATCTGATGATCCAATAATTTTTGCTTTCTTTTGAGGGCTTTCAACTCCAGTTACTGCACCCCATCTTGGCAAAGATATTGGAGTGGTTTGCTGTTTCCTTCTCTAGCTTATTTTACCTATGAGGAAAGTGAGTGAAATGGGGTTAATTGCCTTGCCCGGGGTAACACAGTTAGTGTCTGAGGTCAGATTTAAATTCATAAAGATGAGTCTTCCCGACTCCAGGTCTGACATGCTATAGCGTACACTGCACCATCTAGTTGCCTAATGAGTGCCTATTGAGTGCCAAATATTTTTGTAAAGCAGTGGGAATAACAAAGACAAAATTGAAAAATTTGAGATTTCAGCTTAGTGAGGGGAGATAATATATACATAATTTGGGGAGGTAGGCATTAACATCTAGGATGGTTTAGAAAGGTAGGAAGGGGTTAGGATCAAAGATTTTAAATGCTAAATAGATGAGATTATACTTGATCATAGATGTAATAAGGAGACATTGAAGTTTATTAAGGAGAGGAACATAGTAAAGGCTGTCCTTTAGGAAAATGCCTTTGCCAGGGAGAATGGTTAGGAGGCAAGAGAATTGAAGTCCCAGACTTGGTTGGTCGACATGTGAGTGGAGGAAACAGAACAAATATCAGTGAGGTTGTTGAGACAGAATTGACATTTGGCCATTGATTGGTATGACATGAAAAAAGTGTTAGACTTCAGGCAGCAGTAGATAGAGCATTGGCCTTGAAGTCAGGAGAATCTGAGTTCAAATCTGATCTCAGACACTTTCTAGCTATGTTACCCTAGGTAAACTTAGGTAAATCATTTAACCCCTTTGCCCCCCCCCAAAGAAGAGAGTAATGGAAAATCTGGGTTAAGGATCCTTCCTCCTCCAAATACTGTATAACCATGGGCAAGTCTCAGCAGCTTTGGGCTTCAATTTCTTCATCTACAAAATAACAATAATAACAATTGTAGTATCTACTCCACAGGGTTCTTATGAAAATAGTTTTCTTTTGGTGCAGGATGAGGATCAAACCTATGATTTCATTGGTATAGGGATCTATGGATGAAGAAATATCCTCTATTAAGGAAATTGGAATCTCTTCAACAACTTATAGTTAGGATATCCAAAGTGCCACATCTAGTATGATGTCTTGAACCTATGTGTTATCAACTCTGAGGCTAACTATCTTCTGGGCCACATGAAGGTAAAATGAAATTATATAGGAAGTTCTAAAAGTCTTAGTGCAATTTATATTTGTAAATTGATTGCAATTCTTTAGACTCTATAAATGTCAGCTCGTTTGCTATTCTGGTTCTGATGCTCTATCTTTTATGTTTGCAGGTCTCTTTCAGCTCTTACATTTTAGCTTTTAAGACCCTCCTTGCAGCTCTAACATTCTATGTGTTTCCTACTTTTCTTTACACATGATATTCTATCTCCTGTCTTCTTTGCACTGTCTCTTCTTGTGACTAGAATATTCTCCCTATTTACTTTCATTTGTTAGAATCCCTGGCTTGCTTCAAGACACAGAGCAAGGATCTCTTTCTACATGATTTTCCCAGATGCTAGTGCTTTCCTTCCCAAATTATCTTATATAATCTTATATATGCATATGACTATGTATTTCACTTGTAGAGGATGAGAGTTCCACTTTCTTCTAAATTCAACCCATATTTTTATATAATGCTTTTTTATCTCTAGGAAATGTTACTAACATTTAGGTTACCTTGCATAACATCAAGATTTCCATACTGGGATAAAAAACCCCAAGCTATCTGATATTTAGTCAGTACCTAAGGATCCTTGATTCCCACCCTAAATATTTCCCCTCCTTCTCATAGAGCTGCCAGGTGTTGCTTGGCATCCAGGAAGTACTTAATTAAACACATTCGTGTTTTAATTCATCCCTTCATGCATCCATCCATCCATCCATCCATGCATGCATGAGTTCATTCATCCATCCTTGCATCCATCCATGTATTAATTCTAGTCATTACCAGTGTTTACTCACCAACCCTTTGCTTGTCAACATTCTCCTGTTACTTTGGAAATATTATCTGGATTCAGGGTCAGAGGGTGGGCATAATGACCCATGTGTTATGCTCTAATCCTATGCCCTTATTCAGGAAGATTTTCCTCTCTCCCTATTTACACCCCAATGCTTGACAACCTTTGGGGCAGATTATATAGTAGGTAATATTTTCCGGAAATGAGGAATGAGAGGCCATTCGATTTGTAAGATTTATGGGCTCTGTCTCTGGGCAGAAACCAGCATTCTATCACTTAGAGCCAAGGTGCCTCGTCATGACCAGTGTACAGAATCCCCTCTTCAGCCCCTTAGTGACCCCTGATATTTAAAACCATGGCTTCTAGGTAACGATGATAGATTGCTTTAGCCACTTCAGCAGTTCTAGCCACAGCTGCTGACAGAGGAGAGAGGGGAATGAAACCAATTGGAAAACACAGGGCAAAGGCTCTCCTGCTGTCCCTGCCAGTCCGAGTGGGGTCACATTGGAAGGGGAGAATTTATGTTGTTCTTTGGAGTTCTGTTTATTATAGTGTTTCATACATTAGGCACTCTTTTATAAGACTATTGTCAAAGGATGAGGAAATATTGGTATGGCAATCTTTTGTCCTTCCAGGTTTATTACTCTTATCAATTAATTCAGTTTAGTGATTGAGAGATCATTGAAGATACTGTGTGTAGGTGGATAGGATTCAAAGGAAAAATTGCAATTTCTTGCCTTCAAGGAACTCATAATCTCCTGGAAATTTTCTAACATTCTATTGATCAGAATCCTTATTGAGCACTGAGGAAAAAAAAGGAGAATATACCTTAAGCCCATTGTTCTTAAGATTAGAATCTTGTTGAAGGAAGATAGATCTGAGTAACTGTAATGGAATTTCAGAGGCACATGATTTACTCACAATAATCTGAAACTGTGTACAGTTGAGCTAGGTATGTTTTAACAGGAAGCTTTCTGTTTCAATACTGTCAGCAAAGGAGTCAAGTCTAAGAGAAGAGATCTACCCCATGAGAACTGAGATAAATGGCCAAGGTTCTCAAATGGGGGTGCCTTAATTGGAGGTTTATCCAATCATAGATACACAGTGATTAAGATATTGACATTTGGCTGAAGGTCAGAATCAGTCACAGAATGTTTGCCTACACATACCCCACAATATCTATAAGAAATTTACATTATACATAATCACAACAAAAAGCAGACTCCCTAGCCTACTTCACATAGATAGAAGAATCTGAGATGCTTTAAGTCATGTGCTAGTTCCTTATTATTATTGACCAATCAATGAAAGTCAGAGTGATTTGTGTTTAAAGGCATCCAGAGCCATCACTTGTCATCTTGACTTGCCAATGGACTTCAATGACACTGGAGGAGAGATTGAGACTGATGAATTTGCATAGCTCTGCCTTACTTAAATCCAATTCACTTGCAAATCAAGACATCTTGCTCCTGATGCTATTGGTCATCTTTGAGAAGCACCAATAGCTCCAGGGGACAGATCCAGAAATAATGAATAGAAATTATGAAAAATTATATTTATTTTATATGTTTGAACATAGTCCCTTCTTACATTGACATTCACAATTTCTTTTGACATGATATTCCATTAAATTCATACTTTATAAACTTAACTATTCCTCAATTAATTAACAGGATTGTAAACTTATTAAGGGTTTACTTTCACTTTTGTTTTTTTTTTTCTCCTTTGCATTTAACCTGGTGTTTCTCAAATGATAGATGTTTCATAAATACTTGTTCACTGATCAATGGGCACTAACATTATTTACAATTCTTTGTAACTATAAAAAAATGCCGCTATGCATATTTGGGTATATGTGGGATCTTTTTTCTGTCCTTGATGCCCATGGGGCATATGCCAAGGAAAGTCATTTTTTTGTTAAAAAATGATTAAACAATGCCAGACACTAGCATGGGGTACCAAGGGCTAGCAGACAGAATAGACAAGGTAGAGGTTAAACACAATTATCAACATTCCTCTATCTGATTGGATAGGCGAGCTTCCCCTACATGGTTCTGACCAGCTGCCAAAAATTTATTTTTACAGGGTTGCTTTCAGTTCTAGGTCAATGCTTAGGTAGGCCAGACATGACTGACTGCCTCTGGTCTAGCCTGTGAGGCAGGAAGGCCATTTTCAGCTCAAAAATAGAGAACTTCCTAAAAATTAGACCTCCCCAACAATGGGAAGGACTGTTTTGGGAGTTAGCTCATCCTCACAGTCTACAAATAATGACTCCTTAGGAAATGTTATTGAGCTTCTCACTCAGATGTTCACTCAGAGTCTGACTAACCATCTGTTGGGATGAATATAATGGAGATTCTTATATTAGGTGGGGAGATTGAACTCCATGACACCTCGAGGCATTTCCAACTCTGCAATTCTCAGATTCTGTGCCTCAATTGCCATTTTGCTGTGTGTAGAAGATTTGGGTTCGACTCCAATCTTAGATGCCAGTTCCATGACTCTGAATGAATCATTTAATTCCTGCTGTAAAATAAAGGGGTTATTGATACCTGTGTCACTCACTCAACAGGGATGTTGTGAGCCAAAAGAGATAATGCTTGCAAAGCATTCTGCAAACTTTAAAGCTATATATAATTGTGAATGATAGTATTGATGAATTCTGGGCTCTTTTTATTCCCAGAGGTAGTAGATTTTTTAAAATTTAATTTCCTAGATAGGTTATGATTCCATGGATTTATTCATACAAACTCCATGGGCTTAAGCCTGAAAACTCTGAGTCACAGATTCACAAAGATGAAAAATGTTTGGCAACTAACTTCCACAATTCATACCTAAGAAAGAAACCTCTGAAAAAATATGTATGTATATCTATATCTATATCTATATCTATATCTATATCTATATCTATATCTATATCTATATCTATATCTATATCTATATCTATCATCTATATCTATATCTATATCTATATCTATATCTATATCTATATGGGTGTGTGTGTATGTGGATAAGCAAGCATGTACATATGTATGTGCATATGTATATGTATGTGTGGCTACACACAGACTCATATATACCTGATGAATGGTCATTGGGTTTTTTTTTTTAATATTTTGTTTTCCAATTATATACAATAGTAGTTTCTACCTATCATTTTGGTAAGGTTTTGAATTTTAACCCACCTTCCCTTCCCTTTCCTCACCCCCACCCCCACAGAAGGCAGTCTGATAGTCTTTACATTGTTTCCACGCTATACATTCATTGAAAATGAATGCGTGTGAGAGAAATCATTTCTTTGAAGAGAAAATGAAATATTAAAAATAGCAAAATTATGTAGTACATAAGAAACTTTTTAAAAAACATTGAAGGTAATAGAGTTTGGTCTCTGTTTAAACTCCATAATTCTTTCTCTGGATACAGATAGTATTCTCTACCACAGATACCCCCAAATTGTGCCTGATCATTGCAATGGAATGAGCAAGTCCATTAAGGTTGATCATCACCCTCATGTTGCTATTAGGGTGTTCAATGTTCTGGTTCTGCTCTTCTCACCCAGCATCAGTTCATGCAAATCCTCCCATGCTTCCCTGAATTCCCATCCCTTCTGGTTTCTAATAGAACAATAGTGTTTCATAATGTACATATACCATAATTTGTTCAGCCATTCCCCAATTGCTGGACATTCACCAACTTTCCAATTCTTTGCCTCCACAAACAGGGCTGCTATGAATATTTTTGTACAAGTGATGTTTTTACCCTTTTTTATAGACTCTTCAGGATATAGACCAAATAATGGTATTGCTGGATCAAAGGATATGTGCATTTTTATTGCCCATTTGGGCATAATTCCAAATTGCTCTCCAGAAAGGTTGGATGAATTCATAGTTCCACCAACAATGCATTAGTAACTCAGATTTCCCACATCCTTTCCAACATTGAACATTGTCCTTTCTGGTCATATTGGCCAATCTGATAGGTGTGAGATGGTACCCCAGAGCTGCTTTAATTTGCTAATCAGTAATGATTTAGAGCAATTTTTCATGTCATCCATTTTTGATCTGAGACAACTACATTGAGGAAACCTACTTCTTCCCAAGCCAGCCCATTCTGCAATTAGCTAGTTTGAACTAGGAGAAATTTTCCTTTACCTCAAAGCTTAATTTGTCTCATAATTTCTATTCAATATTCCTGGATCTGTCCTCTGGAGCCAAGTCTATTGCTCTTTTCAAAATACATAAAGATAGCTATCATATCCTGACTCAGTCTTCTCTTTTCTAGGCTATGCACCCCTAATTCCTTCAATTGATCCTTATATGGCATAAATTCATCTATTTCCAATTTAGCAATAAAATTCTAAAATATGGCATAGAACTCCACAATATTTCAAGTCAGATTGGGGAAGATTGCAGCAGGATGATTATGCATGTATGAGTGTGTATTCACACATAAAAATACATCATATATATGTGTATATTACAGTTCTTGAATAGTTGTATATGCATATTTGGCACATATGTGCCTCCACGCACATGTGTGTAACAGACACACCTATTTAGACACATATCCACCTCTACGTGTCTCTGTATGTGCATATGCACATGGTTGTATCCATATGTGTAAATATATGCACACACATACATATACACACATGTGCAGTGTATCCTAAAATACTTGGGCACTTTTAAGCTTAAGACTTAAATGAACTTAAAAGACTTTTGGGACAAAATGGGAGAGTACAGGGAGCAATTCAGTTGAACTCTCCCCAAATTTTTAAAGAAACACATCAAATCAGACTCTGGAGTGGGTAGATCAGGTTAAGATAGTTTTCCAGTCTAGGATAACTTTAGGGATTGACAGAAGAGATCTGTGACACCAGCATAGGGATAATAGGAGCACTGATGGAAGCATTAGTGTTGAGATTTGGAAGTGACATCAGCAGCAACAGCTTCAGGAGCTCTCAGGGGCTCAGACAATTGGTCAGAAAGTGATTACAGGAAATATTCTGCTCTACTCTACTGACACCAGGTGCAGGATGAGGTACTGTTTCACAGCTCTATTTCCTATACACAATCCTCAGTCTTGTTCCAGAGTGGAGGGGAGCACTTGTGGTCAGTCACAAGGGAGCAGGGACCCTGATTGAAGTTCCAAGGCAGAGAGGAACACTAACACTTATGGCTGAAGGGGAGCAGAACTTCATTACTGTATCAGAGCAGAGAGGAGTACTAGTGTTTTTGGCTACAAAGAAGCAGGAGCCTTCCTGGGTAAAGACTAGAGCTGAGACCAGGAAAGCAATGACAGCTCTCCCACCTTGGAAGCACCGGAAACTTGCAGACTGCCAGAACTAGCTTTGAAAGCAGTAACATGAAAAAGACTGAAGATTGGCCTCCCTACCCCAGATGAACAGAGTTCAAATTTATCATAAAGTTCAAAGTCAAGAAATAGTTTAGAAAAATGAGCAAACAGCAAAAAAGAACCCAAAACAAAAACTATTATTGTTGTTCATCCTTTGTTCTTGAAGAGGACCAATGACAACATGAGGGTGATATCTTGACTTTCATGTAAATTGGATTTAAGTTAGGCGGAGTTACAAAAAGTCATCAGCATCACTCTATCCTCCACAGTCAATGATTGGTGATCATCCAGGATTATTTGGTCAAATCTGTTTTTTAAGGTGTTCTTCTGTATCTAGTTAACCAAAATATTAATTCTCTTCCCATAATTTTCTTGCATAACTCTCAATACTCGTCCCAAATTTTCATTTTCTAACCTCTGTTAAAGAGACAGGAATTCACTGATAAAAAGAACTCTTTAAAAAGTAAAATTGGTCAAATGATAAAAGGGTACAAAAGCTCATGGAATAAAATAATTTCTAAAAAATTAGAATAGAAAAACTGGAAGCTAATGACTCCATGAAACATAAAGAAATATTAAAACAAAGTCAAAAGAATGAAAACATAAAATAAAATAAAATTGAAATATCTCATTGGGAAAAACAACTGACCTGGAAAATGGATTGAGGAAAGATAACTTAGGAATTATCAAACTACTTGAAAGTCAAAAATAAAGCCTAGATATCTTATTTAAAGAAATCATAAAGGAAAACTGTTCTGATATCTTAGACACAGAGGGTAAAACTGAAATGGAAGAATCTATTAATTACTTTTATATATCAAAATGAAAACTCCCAGCAATAGTATAGTCAAATTCCAGAGCGCCTACATCAGGAAGATATCTAATTCTTTGACCCAGAATACAAATACTAGTTCTTTATGCTAAAGAAATCAAAGAAAAGAAAATGGACTTATATGCACAAAAACAAACTAGCTCTTTATGTGATGATAAAGGATTGAAAATTGAGGGAATAATTGAGGGGGTATCATTTTGAGAATGGCTAATCAAATTGTGGTATATGATTATGATGGAATACTATTGTGGGACGAAGGAGATGGTTTCAGAAAAACAGTCTGGAAAGACCTACATAAATAGATGCAGAGTGAAATGAGTAGAATTCTGATTGATACAATAATCTAAGACAATTCTGCTTCCAGGGAGAGAATGCATGAATTTGGAGTGAAAAGTAAAAATATACATTTTTACTTTTTTTCTTGCTTTTTTGTGACATATCTTATATAGAAATGTTTTACATCATTTTACATGTATAATTAATAGTATATTGCTTGCTTTTTCAATGAACAGAGGTAGGGCTGGGGGGGGGAAGAAAAGTTAGAATTCAAAATTTATTCAAAAAATGTAAAAATAAATAAATTAAAAATTAATTTAAAATAAAAATACTTTTGGGAAGCTGTGAATGGCTTTGTTACTGATAGGGGTGGCACATGACTATAATAATCGCTGCTACTTGGGAGGTTAGAGTTGGTGGCTTGCTTTGAACTTGGGAGTTCTTAGTTATAATAGAACTGAACTAGGGAGTGTCCACTCTAAGTCTAGCAATTATATGGTAAACTCCTGGGATCAGGGAACCAACAGTCTATCAAAGTCAGAAATGGCATAGGTCAAAGTTTCTGTTATGGTCAATAATGAGATTGGGCTCATGAATAGTTGCTGTACTTCCAGTTTTAGAGACCCCAGGTTACTCATTCTCAAAAAAAACAATATATAAAAAATACAAATGCTGTCTTCTTCATTAGATTGTAAATTCTTTGAGAGCAGAGAATATTTTTTTTCTTTTGGGTCATGACTAGGACATAAAGTTAATAAATACTTATTGATTGATTGGTTGATTAGCTATCAGCTCCTTCTTCCTGGATGCTCTGTTCCCCATGATGCAGTTTAAGATCACACTAGTTTTCTTGACTTTTATCTAACTTTTATCACATGAGAAGTTTGAATTAAATAATTTCAGCCCCTTCCAACTCTAGTTCTCTTTTTTCAGTGTGAACTGATTCTTTAAAGAAAGAAAGAAAATATGAGTTTCTTGTACCCTTGACTTCCACATGCTTCTGGTAGTTATATAGCCTGTTAAAGAATAGAGATATTTCCACAACTCTTTCACTGTGTCTGCTTTTAATATTTTGGAGCATATTCTATTTCCTGCAGTCATTCTCTGCCCTACTAGTTCCTACTACTCTTATCTCTCTCCTTAATTTTATGCCCCAGTTAGCAAACAGAAATCACAGGAACCCATTCTTTGGGCAGGAGATAAGAATCAGCCCTTGAGTTTATTAAGAGAACCATTTTATTCAAGATGGAGAGGAAATCTTACCAAGAACTTAAACTGAACTAGATAGGAGGCAATAGGGTGGAAGGGGGAAATGATGCCCGTTAAAACTGAATGAATCTTCTATGCTATTTGGAAAGTCAGTTCTTCTCTGATAGGCTCTGACAGCTCTGGGGCTTCTTTACTGCCTTATATATCTTATCTCACATACCCAATGAGGACTGAACTTATGGGTGGCAATACTCAAAAGTCTTAGTTAGGAATTTTATTTTGGAGCTGGAAAAGACCTTAAGGAAGGATATAAACACATAGAATATTAGAACTGGAAGAGGCCAAGACACAGAACTAGTGAGACCTTTGAACTTAGAATGTCAGAACTGGAAGGAAACTTAGAACATATTTTGTCAAAGAAGGAAGAAATCTTAGAATATATTATGTCCAAGCTGGGAGGAACTTTAGAAAATAGAATATCAGAACTGGAAGGATCCTTGGAAAACAATGTCAGAGGTGGGAGGGACCTTAGAAAATAAAATGTTGGAGCTGGAAGAGACCTTATAACATAGAATGTCAGAGATCAGAGAGATCGTAAAACACAGAATGCCAGAGGTGGGAGGGGCATTAGAACATAGAATCTCAGAGTTACAGGGATCATAGGACATAGAATATTAGAGTTGAAAGAGATCATAGAACATGAAATGCCAGAACTAGAAGCGACCCCTGGAATAGAATTTTAGAAATTAAAGAACCTTTAGAATATAGAATGATAGATCTAGAAAAAACCTTAGAGATCATCTGATGCAATCTTTTTCATTTTGTAGGTTAAGAAACTGAGGTCCCGAGAGGTGAAATGATCTGTCCCAGACCAAACAAAAAAATAGTAGAAGTGTCCAGAAGTGTCCTAGGTCTCCCCAGGCCAGAATTCTCTATCATTCTCCACATTACCCTATTCACCCCAGTAGAATGACTGTTAACAAGAACCACATAATATCTTAGTATTTTGTTCTACATTGAAGAAATCACTAAACTTTCATCTCCTTTCCCTATTAAATGAGCAGATTTAGTAGGCTGCATGCTATAGCCCCTGTCCCCTAGGACTGAAAGCTTGGCAGAGTTTATAAACAGAATTCTTTATTTTTCGACTTGTAGCTAACAGAAGGGGAAAAAGGAAAGGAGTTTCAGTAGGAACATAATTTGAAAAGGAGATAGCTCCAAGCTCTCTTCCCCTCCCCCAACAAACAGCATTTTTAATCGTTTTTACCCTGAAGGACAAACATTATTTGGTGATATGGATGTTTGACAGTTTGCTAGAGTCTGAAACATTTCTGTAATGTTAAAGGTCTCAGTTCTGTGAGCATCTCACATCTCTGTTTCTGTCAACCAACTCCTGCTGAGGTTGTGGGACCAGTAAGACCATGATCCTGAAAGGTATCCTTAATCATTCCTCTTCAAGAATTTACCCCCTGCTCATTAGGGACCATTATACCAACTTTCTTTGCCTGCTACTCTTCCTTACCTTCTACTCCAATATACCTTCATAGTAATCTTATTGAAACACCACTTTCATCCTATTTTTCCCTCCTAAAGAACCTACAATGGCTCCCTATTGTACATCATCCTCCCTGACTTTATCTATATGGATCTATGATTCACTGACTCAGCATTCCTTTGAGTCTATTGCAAAAATGATGAAGAGTCTCAGAGTTTGCATGTTATAAAGAACAGTAGACTCTTCAAAGGACTTGAGTTCAAATTCTCTCATATGATATATATATATATATATATATATATATATATATATATATGTATGCATGTATAAAACCTTGGAAAGTCAATTACAAAGTATTTGAGGGTTGGAGATTGGATGAAATTATTTCTAAGGTACCTTCTAGCCAATCCTGTGATCTTATGAATTTATTATATCTATCTATCCATCTATCTATCTACCTATCTCATATGGTACCAGTCTTTTAACAATAAGCATTTATTATAAATTGACTGAGGTCAAGTCATTGTCCTAGATTCTGGGGATATAAAATTTGTCAAAATGGAATATTTCTGACTTCAAGGAGTGTACATTCTACTAGAAATACTCAATATGCAATAATTATTAGCATTTATAGAATACTTTTAAATTTGAGGTGGAGAGGACACTAAAGACTTGGGAAAAGATTAAAAAAGATTGTAAAAAGTAATTAGCACTTGAACTGAGTTTAAAGAATGTTAAGGACCATAAGGAGTATAGGTGTGGAAAAAAGGTGTTTCAGGTAGTGCTAGTCCATGATGGAGATGGGGGAATGGACTGCCATATATAGGCTACTTTGGCTGTAATAATACAAGCAACAATGTGAAATAAACCCAGAATAAAGTAGTGTTGAGTTAGATCATTCATGTAAAACAAAATAGTTTTCATTTTATTCTAGAGGCAATGGGGAGCTACTGAAGCTTCTTAGGCAGGGAGTGATATGATCATACCTATACTTTTAAAATATCAATATGGAAACTTGATGGAAGGCAAATTGGAGAAGGGGGAAGATGAGTCAGGAAGATCAAAAAGAAGTCTATCATAACACTCAAGTTATGAACAGTTGAGGACCTGTGCTAGGGTATTTATGGACTAGATGAAAAAGATTCTGTGGAGGTAGAATATAATATATAGAATATGATATATAATATATCATATGTATATGTTATACACATAACATATATGCATATATACATGTATTTATGCATATGTACATAATACACAAACATATGAGAATAGAGACAGAAAGACAGCTTGTTTCTGACTAGTTATTTGCATTGTTGCCTCCTCCTCCATTAGATTGTAAACTTCTTGAAAACAGAAGCAGTCTTTTACTTTTCTTTGTGTCCCCATTGCTTAGAATAGTGCCTTAGCATACAGTAGGTGCTTGATACATGTTTATTGATGATGATGATGATGATGATGATGATGATGTTTGTCCTTTGTTCTAGAAGAAAACCATGACATTAGGGAGATGACACCATGACAAGCACGAGAATTGGATTTGAGTGAGGGGATGCTGTGCTAAATCACCAGTCTCCCTTTCACCTCCAGAACCATCTGGGTCCAGTAGCCAGATATGAATTGGGTGACTGGAGATGGCCCTGGATGTAAGGCATTCAGGGATAAATGACTTGCCCAAAGTTACACAGCTAGTCAGTGTCATGTGTCTGAGGTCACATTTGAACTCAAGTCTTTCTGACTGGAGGACTGATGCTCTATTCATTTTATCACCTAGCTGCCCTTAATTATTCACTGAATAATTAACCCTTGGCAACTAATTCACTGTGAGAGTTGAGAAAGAGCAGAGTTGAGAATGGCTGCAAGGTTTAAAACTTGGATGACTAAAACACGGTTCCCTGGCCAAAACAGGAAAGTTAGAAAAATTATCTGTTTTCCAACTCCTTTTCATATATTATATAGGGAAAGATGGTGAATTCCATTATGGACATATTGAATTTGAGGTGCCTACAGGTTATTTATTTGGAGATGTTTGACAGATAATGGGTGATAAAGAACTAAAGTAAAGGAGAGAAAGTAAAGCTGAATATAGAAATCTGGAAACAATTTGCAAAGAGATTATCATTGAACCCAAGAGAGCTGATGAGTTACTGAGAGAGAATAGATTATAGGATAGGGGAAAAAGAGAAGATGTGACATAACTTTGGAGAAATTCAAGACTAAAGGTCAAATAAATGATGATCCAGTAAAAGAGACTAACAATGATCAGCCAGACAGGAAGAGGAACCAGTGGAGAACAACATCACAAAGCCACAATATGACAGCATATTCATGAGGAAGGAATGTTCAAGGGTGTCAAATGCTTCAAAGAGGTCAGGAGGGATAGAATCCAAGAAAAAGGGATTGGATTTAGCTATTAATAGATCAATGATGATTTTGGAGACAGCAATTTCAGTTGAATGATGAGACTGGAAGACAAATTGAAATAGGTTGAGAAATAAATCAGAGGAGAGGAAAAGGAGGCATTGAGTATAGTCAGATTGTTTAGGAAGTTGGTTGTGTAAGGAAGAAGGCATAGAAGATGATAGCTTGAGGATCAAGTGAAGTTTCTTATAGATGGGGAGACTAAAAGAGGATCAGCTGCTAAAGGACATGATGGAGGATGGGATCAAGGGTTCAAGTAGAGGCTTGAAAGGGAGAAGTATCACTAAAAGAGGTAAAAATAAGTCATGAGTCAAGGTTTTTTTTTTTTAACAGAAGCTGTTTCCCAGAATATAGAGTAACAAAGATACCAGAATTGATTCCACTTTGTACATTTATACATAGGATCAAAGATTAGGAAGTAGAAGGGTCCCTACAGGTCATATAGTCTAACTCCTTTAGAAGAGGTGGCTGAGGCCCAGGGAGGTGAATTTCTGGGTCCAAGGTCATATAAGTAACAAATGATAGAGGTATGATTTGGTCCTAGGTTCAAGGTAGTGGAATAGAGAGCACATTGGGATTAGAGTCAGGAAGAACTGAGTTCAAATAGGGCCTCAGATACTTACTAGTTTTGTGATCCTGGGCAAGTTGCTTAATCTTGTTTGCCTTAGTTTCCTCATTTGTAAAATGAGTTGGAAAAAGACATGGCAGACTACTCCAGTATCTTTGACAAGAAAATCCTAAATCGGGTCATGAAGAATCAGATGAGAATAAAATGAACAACAACATAAAACGTATTTCAAATTCAAAGCTCTTTCTACTACATTTTACTGCCTCCTCATTAAGTAGCAAGCATTCTAGAAGTGGATTAAGTTCCTTCACTTTCATGTGTGAAGCACTGTAAAAAAATCTTAGGATAAAAAAGATAAGAATCAAATAGTACTTGCTACTCCATATCCTCCCTACAAGGGCTGATCATAGTACATTGCACAACTATGAAGAAGACAGGTATTATCTCCCTTATTTCCTTTTCAAAGTTTCTTTCTTGCCTTTCCCTACAAGAAATGACATAATGGCTTCTGATAATCTGGCTCTTCCCAGAATCTAAGGAGAAGACCCAGGCTAACCATAGCCTCAATCCTCACCAGGCTGAACTACTGACTGAAAATTCACATATCCACAGACTGAGTACCTTCATCCTCTCTTACTACTTACCCATTTTCCAACTGCGTTTCATATATTATTTCCTCATTAGAATGCAATCTCTTTGAGAATAAAATTGTGTTTCTCTCTGCTTGTACTTGTATTTCCAGTGTTTAACACAGGGTCTGTAACATAATCAACACTTCATAATTACTTATTGACTATTGATGATGCACTGACAATAATCTCAAGTCCAGTGACAAAATGGTAGAAGTATTATTTTTAGGAAAGGGAGTCTTCCAGTTTCCCTTAAAACTCACTATGTAGTTGTTTATGGATAAGAATAGTACAGTTCAGGGCTTGCTTGAATCTATGGAAAATTACAGATACTACAAAGTACCAAAACAAATTTATCAAAAAGACCTAATTACAGCTGAAGTGACTTAGATTCAGCCTCTCTTATGATCCCCAGAGTTTGTGATTTTAGGGGAGAATAGTATCTTAAATCCTTTATTTCCTAATAGATTTTCTATTGAGATTCAAAGTCCTTCTTTGAATAGAGAATGTCAAAAAGGAATTGATTAAAATTTAAGTGTTATGTAAGGATGGCCTGAGATTGAAGAACTCTTTCTTCAAAACATTTCAATACCTACTGCAACTGTCTTGAGATAGCAGCAGCCCCGATCAATCCAAAATTCAGTCTTCCTACTAAAATTTCTCTTCACAATCTATCATCTACTCAACAGATGGTGTTTCTTCAGGCTACCTTTAATAGCCAAAAAAATTAAATCAGTAAAAAGTGAAAAACTTCTCTAATATTAAAAGTCATAAGTAGCTTCAGGAATCTGGTAAATTTCCATCTACTGAAGATATTGTTATACAAAAAAGTTTTGTAAATGAGTTTTCTGTATTTAAACTGGAGCTTTCTAACTCTATGCCCTTGGATCAAACTTGGATGACTGGACTTTTGAACTTACCATCATTTTGCAGATGAGGGAACTGACAGCCATAGAAATTAGTGACTTTGGAAAGACAATGAGTAGAAGATTCTAAATTTGAAGATTATGTTTGTGCTTCATTCTTGAAGAAGACCACGACATCAAGGAGGTGATGCCATGACAGGCACACGAATTGGATTTAGGTGAGGGGGGCTGTGCTAAGTCACCAGCCTCACTTTCTCCTCTGGAGATATCTGGGTCTAGTGGCCAGATATGAATCAGAATGACTGGGGATGGCCTTGGATGCCAGGTAATCAGGGTTAAGTGACTTGCCCAAGATCACACAACTACTAAGTGCCAAGTGTCTGAGGCTAGATTCGAACGTCTGTGCTCCTGACACCAGGGCTGGTGCTCTAACCACTGTGACACCTAGCTTCCCTTGGTCTAAAGTAGAGACATACTAGATGATACAGATATAGATAACAATTCCTGGAATGAGAGTTGGTGTTATACTACCCCAAGTCTTGTTTTTACTGAATCTTACTGTGGTATAATAGGTGGTATAATAGATAGAGCACAGAGTCTGAAGTCAGGAAGACCGGAGTTCAAATTTGACCTCAGACATGTCCTTAACTGTGTGACTCTGGAAAAGTCATTTTACCCTATTTGCCTCAGTTTCCTTATTGGTAAAAGCTTGAGAAGTAAATGACAAGCCATTTCAGTATCTTTGCCAAGAAAATCCCCAAAGAGGTCATAAAATGACATGACTGAAAAATAACTAAACTGCAGTGACACATTGCCTGCCCAGTCATAACTTAAGACTGAAGGAGAATTGAACTTAAGAGTTGGAAGGTACTTCAGTGGTCACATGGTTAAACCCATATAGCCATAAATGAAAGGATCCCCAGTTTAACATATCTGACCAGACATCATCCAGCCTCTGCTTGGAGGCCTCTAGGGGAGGGAAACCTACCACTTCTTGAGAGCCCATTTTCCTTTTGGACGCTCATTGTTAGGAATTTTTTTTTCCTGACATCCAGCATAAATTTGCCCCATTTCAACTTCCTTACTCTTGGATCAAATAGAATAAGTCTTATGCCTTCTCCATATGATATCCCTTCAAATACCTAAGACTCCTCTTCTCTGGGTTAGACATTACCACTTCTTTTAACCAATGCTCCTCTATGACAAATTCACAGTCCTTAACCTGCTTGGTTGATCTCCTTTGGAGGGTATCAATATTCTATTTTAACTATGGTTTCCAAAACTGATCGCAATTCTTAGATGAGGCCTGAGAAGGGCAGAATATGGTGGAACTATCCCCTTCCTCTAACTAGAAGCCATTTACCTCTTAATATGGCCCAATATCACAGTACCTTGTTTTGAATAGTGCACTTAAGGCAAACTCAAATTGAGCTTGCAAGTCCCTAAAACTCTTTTTCAGAGCCATGTCTCTTCTATTTTCTATTTAAAAATTTTTGTACTCATGAATAAGACCTTACATTGATCAGTATTGAATTTCATCTTATTAGATTCAGTCCAATTCAACTCTAGCCCGTCAAGATTCTTTTGGTTCCTTATTCCTATAATCCACTGTGTCAGCTTCTACCCCTCCCCTCCCAGCTTTGTATCATCTGCAAATTTGATGAGCACACAACCTATGCCTTCATCCAAATGATTGATAAAGACATTAAACAGCACAGGGCCAAGATCCTGAGTCTAGTCCATAGTGACACCAAACAATCCATGACTATAATTTGAGTCTGACCATTCAACCAGCTCTGAGTTTGTCTGACTCTTATATCATCAAATACCTATTCCTCCATCTTCTCTCAATTGCAAGTTAAAATTTAGGTAAATTAAAGCCTCAGGATGTTTAATATTTACTAGTTTGGAAATTCTGCCCCAAAATCAAACAAAGTGAGGCTGGCAGCATCTGTCCATGATGAAACTATGCTAGCTCTTTGTAATCATCACATCCTTTTTTACATGTTTACCAACCATCTCTTTAATGATATGTTCCTGAACTTTCTGAGGAATCAAAATCCAATTCACTGACCTATAATTTCCAGGCTCAGAAATCTTCCCTTTTTTAAAGATAAGGACCTCATTTTCCCGTCTCCAATCTAATGATTGCTCTGATGTTTTCTTTAAGTTGACAGTGACTCAGCAATCATATATGATTTATTTTATAGGAACTAAGGACATAATTCATCTGGGTCAGGTGATTTACATTTAACAACAGCAGATTAGGTGTTTTCTTTCTATTGCCATACATAATCCTGAGTATCACCCTGTTAGTTACTTTTGTTCTGCCATTTCTATTGTGAAGGTCATCCTCCTTGACAAAGAAGTCAGAAATTAAATGGGAATTAAGCATCTTAGCCTGATCTCTATTGTTAGTTACCATTGTTTCATCCACCCTAAGCAAAGGACGATTCTTTGATCTTTGACCTTTCTTTTTCTCTCAATAGGGCTAAAAATTCTTCTTTTGTTGTCCTTACTTTCTTTTGCCAGCTTCAGTTCATTCTGATCATTAACATTCCTGCCAATATTTTTTAAGGTTATGTTATACTCTTATATTCACCTGTTACCTGACCTTGCCATCTTCTGCATATTTCTTTTTGAAAATTTAAATTGGTTGCTTAACTCTCTGTGAATCCACATTAGTCTTCAGAAAATTCTCATTCTTCCTTAAAGGCTTTAATGAAACTAACTCCCTTTGGGTCTTCATAATCTCATTCTTGAGTTATCTCTCATACCTCCTGAGCTGACTTCTCTTCAAGCTTTTTATTTCATAGGATCCTAACTATTTTTTTTCTCTTTACCTTTTGAAAAATGCTTTTCCAAAATCTAGAATAGGTTCCCTTTGTTAGTTCTTTCACTTTTTGAAGGATGAAATTATCACTAAAACATGTCAAGAAGTTATTAGCTACATGTATAAATAAATCAAAAATATTATTTGCCTTTGGCAGAGGAAAAAACTCCTCAACAAATGTTTGGATAATCATAGCTTCCCATCACTATATTGACACAAACCTCTATACTCAGCTTGTGATCTGTTTCCAAAATTCCTTACCTATTTTCTTTTTTTTTTCTAAGTGATCTTTAGTTTACTTCAGTGATAAAATCTCTTTTGTTTCTCATTCCTAAGATTTTCAACCAAATAAATTCTGCTTTTATCACATATCATACATCCCACCCCACCAGTCTTGTTTTTCCTCACATGACTATGCCTCCTTCATATGTGAGGACTTGAACCCTCAGGGATCAGATTATCATGTAACTTCTAAGAAATTAATTCAGTTTACTGCAAAAAGCATTCATTAAGTGCCTATTGTGTTCTAGCCCTATGCCAGATTAAAAACCAAAACCTGACCCTGGAGAAGTATCTATTCTAGTGGAGGTTAATAATATATACACAATAAGCATATACAAAATAGTACAAAGTAAGGGAAGGTCTTGAATCTGTGCTTTCATTGAAATAAGAAACATTCTTTACCAATGCAAGTTGATACCTTTTCTTTTATTCTCAGAGAGTAGAACATTGAGAGGTTAATTTTAAGCCAAGAGGAGTTAAAGTCTAGAGTCACGGTCAGTATGTATCAGAGGAAGGACTTACTCTCAGGTCTCTCAACCTGAAATTCTATACTTGAAAATTTATACATGAAAACATTTGTTTGACATGATCTAATTTTTCAAGAGAATAATTCTTTCCAATATAAAGAGGCAACATGACAAGGAGTCAAGAAGATGTGGGTTTGAATTCTAATGCTGATCCATGCTAGCTATGTGATTGCAGGCAAGATACTTGCCCATTCTGGGTTTCAGTTTTCTCATTAGGGAAACAGGATAAGAAGATTTATATCTTTATACCTGTGAACTATCTGTCCACCAAAACCCAATAAACAAAAATAAAAATAACTACAAACATAGAATATCATTTTTAGTCCAAAGGGTGGATCCTTCCCATAATTTATGTAGAGTGTTGTATGAGCATTTCATAGGATAAGAAGGCATGAATGAATATATGTCTATATGTGTGTGAAAGACAGACAGACAGAGAGAGAGAGTATTAACCTATTGAAGTATAAAGCTGCCTTGTGCTTGAGAATTTTCCAATGAATAATACACAGGCCATTCTAAAAATTAACCAATTGTCTAAGCTAGGTCAAGAGATAACCCTTCTTACTCCATCTCCCAATTAAATCTAATGACTGTCTTAGAGATGGGAATGCCCCACCCATACACATATCCACTTCCCCTTCCAACATATACACCCCCAAAGACACAATAGTCAATGAAGGGAACATGGTATACCAGAAGTCTGAGACTGACTACAGAGCAAGAAGCAAACACCCTAGATTAAACTCAAGTGTTTATCTCTTCCTTTCAGCAAAACCAAAACTACCCCAAGATCATCAATATCCTGAACATATCAGAAGCTCTTTCTTTCATTATGCAGTTGTGTCTCACCTTGATGTCTGTAGGTTATCAAAGAGGTTAGAGTTCTAGGCTCATTGAATAGTCTTGCTTTGGAATAGAAGATTCTGAGTCCAAAAGACATGGACCTCCCACCTGCAATTATTCATGACAGCATGTGGCTTTTTATAAGCACCATCTGTTCCTGGAACAAATGCCTGTCCAAATAAAGGGAAAGCTGTTTAAGGTTGTTAAAGTGATGAACAGCTCAAGAAGTAGGAAGAGAGAGTGTGTGTGTGTGTGTGTGTGTGTGTGTGTGTGTGTGTGTATATGTGTGTGTGTGTGTGTGTGTGTGTGTGTGTGTGTGTGTGTGTATGTGTGTGTGTTTGGAATCCCTCAGGAACATTACCTTCTCTGTTCATCATGCTTCAGTGTAAAGAATGCTTTATTTGGAGTGAGATAACTTGAGTTCAAATTCTACCATTATACTCACTACTTGTATGACCTTATCAAAGTCATTTAACTTTTCTAGGCCTCAGTTTTCTTCTCTGTAAATGAAAGATTTGATTTAAATGGTATCTGAGGTTTCTTCTGGCCCTAGAGTTATTATCTGATGATTCTATGAATTGTTGCTTTAAATTAAAAGATAACCCATATGTAAAATATCTCTTTAAGTTGTGATATAGTTAACATATGTTTGAGATAATTAAAAAAATTCACAGATGCAAGTCAAACTCTGAGTGGAATTTCCCTCCCCCTTACCACCGTGTTTTTGAAATTCTCAGCAATTTCTTAAAATGCTAGTCTGAAAAATAGATCCTTGGAAAGAAAGTTGATACTGCTTACTTCCTCTTCTCTCCCCACCCCCATGGGCTTTCTTCAAGAGTTCAAATATTTTAATGATCCTTGATTTTGTCAGAAAGTGTATTCATACCACCACTACAGGATGTGATCTTTGAAAGTTGCTACAGTCAAAGAAATCATTCTCCTATAACTAATCTGTGAGGAGTTCCTATGATATTAGGTGGTCTGATCCTTAGAAAACAGATGTACCCTAAGTCTGTATTGAAGGCTTTTTTAGCTTGACAAAATCTACTATCAGTTGTTTGCTGCTGATATAATCATTTTTTATAGGTTTTTTTTTGGCAAGGCAAATGGGGTTAAGTGGCTTGCCCAAGGCCACACAGCTAGGTAATTATTAAGTGTCTGAGACTGGATTTGAACCCAGGTACTCCTGACTCCAGGACTGGTGCTTTATCCACTGAGCCACCTAGCCTCCCCTGATATAATCTTTAAGAAAGAATACTAGATCATCTTTATGCTCTAATGAGATTTTGGAGAACATTTCTTTGGAGATTACAAAAATAATAACTCTAGTTAAAAGTCTATTGTTGTTATGTGGTTGTTTCAGTCATGTCTGATCCCATTTGGGGATTTCTTGCCAAAGATATTGGAGGGGTTTGCCATTTCTTTCTCTAGCTCATTTTACAGAAGAGGAAAAAAGTGTCCTATCCAGGGTCTAATAAGTGCCTGAGGCCAGATTTGAACTCACAAAGATGAATCTCTCTGATTCAGGCCCCGTGCTCTATCCATTGTACTAGCTGCCCCTTCCAGGTATACAGTGCTTTATAGTTATAAGGCACTTGTGAGATTGCCATGATTTTCACTGCCAAGGTTCTGTGACCTTTGATGTAGGCATGCAAGAAAATGGCCCTAGAAGAGCTTCTGAAGCTCTTGAAATACCTGATCCTCATTCACAGAAGAATATTTGGCAAGGTGGGCAGGGCAGAATTTTGGGCATGCACATCACTAGAAGTAGGGCCCTTGAATTTTCCATTTGTTCAGCTGGAACCAGGCAGTGGGTATCTGTGTATGCCCCAAGGAAAGTATTGTCAATGATATTATTATCTCTGGTCTTGTGACATAGTGTCATCATCACCTGAATTTAATACTCTGTGTTTAAGACCTTGGACAGATGGCAACATGACCTAGAAGACAAAACATCCCAGAGACTGCCAGGTATCACCATCTTCAACATCATCATCATCATCATCATCAGTGCAGCTGATCTTCATAGTTCTTGAAGTGCTTGATATATGTGAATTTACTTGATCCTTCAAACAACCCTATGAGACAGGTTCAAATAGATCCACTATTCTATAGATGATATAACAGCATCAGAAAGAGGTTAAATCATTTTCTTAGGGACAACCTATCAATTCTTTAAAAGGCAACTCTCTAAGAATATGAGTTGCAGATGAAGTTAAGTCCTACATTGACAAGATAATTTTTCTCACTTGGTGGTTCCTTATACCAGTGAATTCAAAGATCTAGTCCCTACCCTGATCTTATGCAGCTAACTGTGTGATTCTAGTCTAGTCACTTAATTTTGCTGGAGCTCAATTTCCCCAACTATAAACAGAAGTAGTTGGATTAGATAGTGTCTGAGGCTCTCTTCCATAACATTTTATAATTTTAGGTGCCTGAGGAAGGATGTAAGTCCAATCATTTTCTCTTCTATCCTACATCTCATCTTAACACTTGGGAACAAAAACACAAGCACACAGGGAAAATATTCAAGGAATCCCACAATATTTCAATGGTTTCCCTGTTTTGTTTGGAAGAATCTCTCTCTCTCTCTCTCTCTCTCTCTCTCTCTCTCTCTCTCTCTCTCTCTCTTCAGAGACAATCTCTGCTCTATATTTATGTATAAGGAAAAAGTCACAAATATTTGCAAGTAGCCACAGAGTGAGAAGGATCCTGGTGGCCTCTTCAGGGTTACTGTTCCTGCTTCTTGACTCTGTATCTGAACTGTCTTGGCTTCTTTAATGCAGCAACAATGATTTACTTATTTCAATTCATTCATCCTCACAACAACTTCTAGCTGATAAAACCAACACCATTTTATAGATTAGACATTGAGGCAAAATGTCTTCCCCAAGATGCTTATGTAGATAGTTATTATTAATTAGTATATAGATAGTAAGTGATAGAGTTGGAACTCGAACCCAAATGTCTTAATGTAATATGGGTAAAGTGACTCAGAAGTGTTACTCATTAGAGCATGGACAGATGTTTTCTCCCTGGTTCCCATCCATAGAAGAATCTTTGAGAGAGGAATGGGATTTTTGGCCATGCCCATAGTGAGAAGTAGAGCCCTTGAATTTTCCACTTGTTCCACTGGAACCAGGCAGGGGATATCAAGAAATGTCTCCTCTAGGGTAATTCATCCACAACACAGTACTGAGTACATTGCTCTTTCTATTATACCACATTTCCTTTCATACTTGATGAATATTGGTGCCATTCTCCTGAGAGTATTTTTGTGCATTTTTTTGTGTATTTTTACTTCCATGAAGGAGACTGCTCCATTTTTCTGCCGAGGTCCAGTTTCATTATTTCCACCACCAAAAGGAGGGATCTGCCTCCTTTCCCAGTCATGGATGTTCTTCTCTCCAGCCCTAGCCCATTGCACAGTTGGACACTCAAACTGTTGGAAGACTGAAGTTCAGCAGATCTGCAAAGCTTCAAGACCAGCTCTCTACTTGAGCTTTGGGGATCAGAAAGAGCTTCCTGCAACCTTGACTTCTGTTTACATCTCCTATAGCTCCTTCCTGTGGAGTCATATAATCCAGACCCCAAATCCCACCTTGGTCTTCACCTGTCCCATTTATTCCATTCTCCTTATGTGTTTTAGGGAGCATAGCTGAAAAGACTAATTACTTTTACTAAGTGGGAAATTAGCCGCCCATTTGCTTCTATTATCAAGCAATTTGTTTTTCTGGAAGCTAAAAGGCTCCAGATGATTTTTCTCCCCCACACCAAACAAAACCATTTCTTTCAAACCCACATAAAGTTTCCATCTTCTTCTCCCCCCCCCAATCCCCCACCTCAGTGTGATTCTTTCTTTGGTGTCCTAGGTGACCAGGATATTAGCTCATCAATTTCTTTTCTTTCTTCTTTTTTTCTGTCGTCATGTTGAACCAACATTCCTGAGTTTACCAACAGCCCCATTTATAGCTAGAATTATTTGCTAAGCATAAATGCATCATTTCTCCCACTTGCAGCTTAGTGGGGTGTAATATGCAAAGTTAATATTTTTATTGCATTATTAGCAAGCTCTAAAGCATGGGAAAAAAATCAAAACTCCAATTCTTTTCAGGCGGTTGCCCCTGTTTAGTTGATCAAACCTCCAAAAGCCCTGTGCTTTCCTAAGAACTTTTCCTGGGGTTTAAGAAATCTTATAATTTGGTCAATCTCTTCAATGACATACATCATTTAATTTCATCCTCATGCTACCTTTGCTTAAGAAGGAAACTGAAGGAAACTCCATTTCAAACTGTAATTTCACCATCTTAAAAAAGAAAAAAAAAAGCACTTTCTCCTACAAATCTATTTCCATGTCCTGACATTACTAAAGCACCTCTCTTAACACCCTCTTTAATATCACTTTGTACTCCCTATTGCCAATTCAGGTATATCAGCAGGCCTGAGAATGAAAAAAATGTCTCCATCTAAGATTAGAATTAGAAGTGACAGTCCCACAAAGCCTTGTGCAGCCTTTGATTTGACTGACAATCCTACTCTGACTGGTGGCTTGCTATGCAGAAGCCCATGACCCACCCGGTTGGTAAAGGTGACCCTTTCTGCATTTCTTTTCTAAGAAGCCCACTGTCTGCTGTGGGAGTGGAGGCAGCAGGTCATAGGCTTGCAGGATTGACTGTCAGTATATCTTAGTTCTTGCACTGACGATCATTCATTGTGTGACCCCAGACAAGGTTAAGGGCATCTCTGAGCCTTAACTTTCTCATCTATCAAATGGGGATAACCCTGAACATGGGAAAGATTTGTTCATTTTTAAGGGCTCAAAGTGTCTGTTTTTAAAGTAAATGGTGCAGAAGGCCATGAAGGCAGAAGATGTAATAGGAGAATTTGGAACCAGGCTCCACTGTCATGCGGAGCTTAGATGCTTTGGTCTAGGTTATCTATTTTCTTTTGGTCTCTATTTTGGTCTCTATTTTCTCTATTTTCTCATCCCTACAATATCTGCCCTACTTATCACCCAGTTCTCTTAGGAGATATTATCAAAACAGACCAAACTGGAGCAAGGAAAGACTTTAGAGATTTTCTTTCATATCATACTTAGTTTCTACTTATACAGGCATATACTATATTTCTTAATACAACAGAGACTCCTTAAGGATCAAGTCTGTTTTATTTTTGTTTTAGTGCCATAGTACACAGTAGGTGCTTAATAAATGTTTAGAACAACCTTATATATAAAGCTAAACTGAGACTCAGAGAGACAACCTGAATCAGCAGAAAAAGAATTTCTCACTTAGAAGTATGACCTTAGAGCTTATTTTATCTAACTTTTTTACTCAAAAACTCTTTGCAAATGATGCAAATTTAAAATGTCATTACTATCATCATCATCATCATCATCATTATTGAAAAATTTTATTTTCCTAAGCTAGAAGCAGTTAAAGACCTCAGTTCAAAGCCTCAGATATTTCCTAATTATGTAACTTGTAACTTAATTTTCATCTGCTTTCTCAACTGCCTCATAACTTAACTCAGAAGCAACAACCTCCAACCAAAACCTACTTAGGGCTTCTGTGAGGCTCAAATGAGAAAATATTTGTAAAGCTCTTATCACAATTCCTAGCATTGAAGGTGCTTAATAAATTCTTGTTTCCTTCACCTTTGTCACACTCTGGTCCTAGAATCAAGCAAGAATTTATTAAACACCTTCAATGACCCCTGAAAGTTACACAAAATACTAATTAGCACATTGTTGTTGTTCACTCATGTCTGACTCTCTATGACATCAAAGACCATGCTGCCCATAGGGTTGTCTTGGCAAAGATGCTAGAGTAGTTTGCCATTTACTTCTCCTGTAGATTGAGGCAAACAGGGTTAAATGAATTGCCCAAGGTCACATAGCTAGTTAATTGACTGAGGTTAGATTTGAACTCAGGCTTCCTAACTCCAGGCTCAATGCTCTATTCACTTAATGCTCTAGCTACCTAGCTGCCCAAGTAATACTTAAGAGAGGCTTTATTTTGCCATGACTTTTTATCATATAGGCAACAGCAACCAAGATCAAATGTAAAAATAAGTAAAATATAAATGATTCAGAGAAGGAACGGAAAAAGAATAGATATAAAGATTCTCCTTATTTGTGCACAAGCATCCAATCTCCTCAGACAAAAGAGAAAGTTCCTTATCTGTATCTTGTGTTCCTATTGAAAATCATAGATCCCATAAAATAAAACCAAAGAAATAAAATTCTTCTATATTCTCCTCCTCTTTCAAACTTTAATTTTCTAATCTTAGATGTGTCCAGGGCAATGAAAAAGAAATGAACAAAAAATCATGAGCCTATACTAAAGCCCTTTAAAAGGAAGAGAGCAAAATCTGAGATGGAAAGAAAATTTCCCTTTGATGGCATCACCATACTACTAGGCACCTTGGTTTGCAATCTTGGATCCCCAGTTCCCATCCCCCTGCTAGTCATCAAGTCCTATTGATTTTACCTCCACATATCTCAAATCCATCTCTTTCTCTCTGCTCTTCCCCAGTTCAGGTCCTTATCTCCTCTTTCTAGACAATGACAGTAGGCCTCCTAATTGGTCTTATTGGCTCCAGCCATTTCCTTCTTCACAAAGGCACCAGGCTGATATTACTGAAGTACAGATCTGACCATTCCTCTGTCTACTCAGGAAGCTTTGGTGTCTCCTTATTGATTACAGGACACCATATAAATCCATCTATTTAAAACCCTCTATAATCTGCTTTCTTATCTTTCCAGGATAAACTATATCTTCTTCCCCCCACATTTTGCATTCTACATTCCAGCCCCCAAATAATGCTTATTGTTTTTTACATGTTTCAAGAACCAGCTAGAACCAGGTTAGGAGCACTAATTGTTAAATTTTCAGTTTGAGCATTTACATGTTAGAAATCAAGCAACACAAATTTAAGACAATTTATTGGTTTGTTGATAGTTTAGACTTAATAAAGTAGTGGGAGGAAATTTTAACAATACAAATTAACTTGTGATCAATAGCTTGATGAGTGGAGAGCTGGTTGTTAAATATTTACCAGTACACTCTTTTTTCTACACTACATTATTTCTCCTAGCTTCTTCATGACTTTGAACAATCTGTCCACCTTGTCAGAAATGCTCCTCTCCCTCCTCATCTTTTCTTCTTGGAATCCTCAGCACTGTAGGTTTAGCTCAATTGCCACCTTCTACAAGAGCCTCTTTCTGGTTCCCCCAGTTATTAGAAATCAACAAACTAATCTGAATATATTTTCACATTTAACATATTTCTTTCTTTCTCTACATGTTGTGGATTCCCCTTCAGCAGAATGCAAACTCTTTCAGCTCAGGGATTATTATACTTTTGTTTTTTTTATCTCCAAGACTCAGTAAACACAGTAAACTCACATAAAGACTCACAGGAGGTGCCAAAAAATGCTTGCTAAGTTGAATTAAGTTGACTTAATCATGATGCCAATTGAAAGTAAGGTTTTCTGAAGAAAAAAGTGAATGAGAAATGTAAATAATTAGTTAAGAAGATGGTGTCTGGGGGCAGCTAGGTGGAACAGTGGATAGAACACTGGCCCTGGAGTAAGGAGTACCTGAGTTCAAATCCAGCCTCAGACACTTAATAATTACTTAGCTGTGTGGCCTTGGGCAAGCCACTTAACCCCATTTGCCTTGCAAAAACCTTAAAAAAAAGAAATAAGAAGATGGTGTCTGGCAATATAATTTGGGTTTCTGGACAACAGTTTAAGATATAGTAGTAATTGTGAACTCTTTGCAGACAAGAATTATCTTTTTGCCTCTTTTTGTATTTTCATCATTTAGCATAGTGCCTAGCACAAAGAAGATGGCTAACAAATATTGAATAAATGAATGAATGATAGATTTTTATCTAGAATATTATATGTACACATATATATATATAAATCACACATATAACTTATATGTATATACATATAGATATATCTGCATATATATGTATATATATATATGTTTGTGAAGTTACTATATGTAAATGTATTCATACATATTTGTTGGAGCCTTGAGAAGCTGATTCAAGAGAATTTCTTTAAACTGAAAAGGAAGGAGATAGGAAAAAATATCCAAATATGTGTTAAGTCAAATATCACTGAATAGCAGCAGATTTAGCCTTAGAAGAATACTTATATTTCATAAAAGATTCACTATCCAAGAAGAAATATAACAACAAAACCTCTGATAGAGGTAAAAGAGAAGTCTTAGTAACCTTCATGGCATTGTAGTACCTGACCAAACTTTACCTGTAGTCTCTAAATCTCAGTTGGAGAGAGTATAAAGCTAATGAGACCAAGGTCACAGATTTGAATTCTCTGATAGGACATCTAGTTTTGTTAGTAAATGTGACCACACTACTATACTTAATATCAATCAGACACCTGTCTTCTAAGGGAATGCCCCAGGTTTTGTGGGGATCCAGTGTGGAAGGAAGAGTAGGGATGACTCAGCCCAATTAATCCTCGCAAATCTATTTTTATTTTTTATTTAAGATAATGTGGTTAAGTTACTTGCCCAAGGTCACCCAGCTAGGTAATTATTGTGTCTGAGGTCAGATTTGAACTCAGATCCTCCTGACTCCAGGATCAGTGCTCTATCCACTGTGCAACCTTGCTGTTCCATAATCTCCACAGTTCTAAACAAAGGTCAGAATATATCTTTCATATAAAAACATGCCAAATTCACATGTAAAGACTCAGTCTCAACTCTTGCTAACCTAGATGGATGACTACCTGTCAAAAATTTTGTAGAAGTGTTTCATTCATAAATTTTGGGAGATACCTTTAAAGTCCCTGTGTTCTCAGATTCGATGTTATTGTACACACAAGGAATTCATCACCCAAGTAGGAGACAACCTAGAAAGTACAGAGTGGAATATGAAGACTAATAATGGAAAGAAGAAAGTGAAGATGGTCAATTAGGTTTAATTAGATAAAGCCTTCCTGACAATTATATTTCTGCCCAGGACTGTTGTATAGTGCAAAGGACGGTTGACTGTGGATTCTGTTTTCATTAAAATATGGTAGTGAATTTATGACATCCATGTTGGCAGCAGAGGGAGCTAGTGCCATATCCTAGGAAAAAGTGGCTAAAAATAATCCCTCAGTGGGACATAGAGGAAAGGTCAAAGTAGCATCTAAAGTCTATCAGTCAGAAGAGGAGAGAAAAGGTAGTTAATTAGATTTAAATAGATAAAACCTTATTGGTAATTTCATTTCTGCCTTATACCTCCACAAAGGACTGCTGGGGGAAGCTTCTGTTTGCTTAAGGCTTGGCAAGAATCCCAAAATTGCAAATTAAAGATAGCTAAGTAGTTACCTTATATCTCAGAGAAAAAGAAGATCATAATAAGTAATTTAAGATAGGCACAGGCATTCATAGAGACTAAGCACATCCCTTCTCCCCTGAACCACACTTCACTACAAGAATTAGCCATGAGAGCTACCAACAAGAAAAATAGAGGACTGAGGTTATTGTTTCTAGTCATTTTGGAGGGCATGGTGAATTTTGCCATGATCTAAAGAGAATGTTTTGTTGCATTCTTGACAGTAGGTATTTATCCCAGGGCTCTGTTCTGGGTCCAATTCTCTTTTCTCTCTATACTGTCTCTCTCTCTCTCTATGAATTTAACTGTCACATTTATGGAGTTGGTTTCCAAATTTACATATCAAACCCTGTCTCTTATATTGAGCTCCTATGCAATATCTATAATTGTCTACTTGACATCTTTGCCTGAAACAGGTTCTCACTGCTGAGTCACAAAGACATAGGCCAAAGTCATGCTTTGATATCTATTGTCTGTGTGACTGTAGGCAAGTCACTTGAGCTCTCAGTGTCCCCCCAAATTCTCTAAGACTACAGGTTGCCAAGAACATGTCAAATTTCACTGGTAGAAGTTCCTCATCAAGAGGACTTCTCTCAGTGTTGATTAAATTATAAATTTAAAATAAAATTAGAATTAAATTAGAATTAAAAAAATTAAAAATAATCTCTCACTCTAAATCCTTTCTTTTTCTTAACTTCACTCTTTCTGTTAAGGTCAATCAAAAGGTAGCTAAATGAAAATGATGAGAACACATCCTTTTTATTTATTTATTTATTTTTATTTTTTTTTATTAAAGGTATTATTTGAGTTTTACAATTTTCTCCCAATCTTGCTTCCCTTCCCCCACCCCACCCCACAGATAGCACTCCATCAGTCTTTACTTTGTTTCCATGTTGTACCTTGATCCAAATTGGGTGTGATGAGAGAGAAATCATATCCTTAAAGAGAACAGAATTCTCAGAGGTAACCAGATCAGACAATAAGATATCTGTTTTTTTTCCAAATTAAAGGGAATAGTCCTTGTACTTTGTTCCAACTCCACAGCTCCTTATCTGGATACAGATGGTACTCTCCTTTGCAGACAGCCCAAAATTGTTCCCAATTGTTGCACTGATGGAATGAGCAAGTCCTTCAAGGTTGAACATCACTCCCATGTTGCTGTTAGGGTGTACAGTGTTTTTCTGGTTCTGCTCATCTCACTCAGCATCAGTTCATGCAAATCCCTCCAGGTTTCCCTGAAATCCCGTCCCCCCTAGTTTCTAATAGAACAATAGTGTTCCATGACATACATATACCACAGTTTGCTAAGCCATTCCCCAATTGAAGGACATTTACTGGATTTCCAATTCTTTGCCACCACAAACAGGGCTGCTATAAATATTTTTGTACAAGTAATGTTTTTACCCTTTTTCCTCATCTCTTCAGGGTATAGACCCAGTAGTGGTATTGCTGGGTCAAAGAGTATGCACATTTTTGTTGCCCTTTGGGCATAGTTACAAATAGCTCTCCAGAAGGGTTGGATGAGTTCATAGCTCCACCAACAGTGTAATAGTGTCCCAGATTTCCCACATCCCTTCCAACAATGATCATTATCCTTCCTGGTCATACTGGCCAATCTGAGAGGTATGAGGTGGTACCTCAGAGAAGCTTTAATTTGCATTTCTCTAATAATTAATGATTTAGAGCATTTTTTTCATATGGCTATGGATTGCTTTGATCTCCTCATCTGTAAATTGCCTTTGCATATCCTTTGACCATTTGTCAATTGGGGAATGGCTTTTTGTTTTAAAAATATGACTCAGTTCTCTGTATATTTTAGAAATGAGTCCTTTGTCAGAATCATTAATTGTAAAGATTGTTTCCCAATTTACTACTTTTCTTTTGATCTTGATTACATTGGTTTTATCTGTGCAAAAACTTTTTAATTTAATGTAATTGAAATCATCTAATTGGTTTTTAGTGATGTTCTCCAACTCTTCCTTAGTCATAAACTGTTCCCCTTTTCATAGATCTGACAGGTAGACTAGTCCTTGATCTTCTAATTTGCTTATAGTATTGTTTTTTATGTCTATGTCCTGTAACCATTTGGATCTTATCTTGGTAAAGGGTGTGAGGTATTGGTCTAATCTAAGTTTCTTCCATACTAACTTCCAATTATCCCAGCAGTTTTTATCAAAGAGCGAGTTTTTATCCCAGTGGCCAGACTCTTTGGGTTTATCAAATAGCAGATTACTATACTCCTCTCCTGCTTTTACACCTAGTCTATTCCACTGGTCCACCACTCTATTTCTTAGCCAATACCAAACAGTTTTGATGACTGATGCTTTATAATATAATTTTAGATTGGGTAATGCTAAGCCACCTTCATTTGCATTATTTTTTTCATTAAGCTCCTGGCAATTCTTGACTTTTTAGTTCTCCATATGAATTTACTTACAATTTTTTCTAACTCATTAAAGTAATTTTTTGGAATTTTGATTGGTAGGGCACTAAACAGATAGTTTAGTTTTGGTAGAATTGTCATTTTTATTATATTAGCTCTCCCTATCCATGAGCAGTTGATATTTGCCCAGTTATTTAAATCTGATTTAATTTGTGTGAGAAGTGTTTTATAATTGTTTTCAAAAAGATTCTGAGTCTGTCTTGGCAAATAGACTCCCAAATATTTTACACTGTCTGAGGTTACTTTGAATGGGATTTCTCTTTCTAGCTCTTCCTGCTGTTTCTTGCTAGACATATATAGAAAAGTTGAGGATTTGTGGGGGTTTATTTTATAACCTGCAACTTTGCTAAAATTGCTAATTATTTCCAGTAGTTTTTTAGATGATTTCTTGGGATTCTCTAGGTAGACCATCATGTCATCTGTGAAGAGTGAGAGTTTTGTCTCTTCCTTCCCAATTCTAATTCCTTCAATTTATTTTTCTTCTCTAATTGCTGATGCTAAGATTTCTAATACAATATTGAATAGTAGTGGTGATAATGGGCACCCTTGTTTGACCCCTTGATCTTATTGGGAATGCCTCTAGCCTCTCCCCATTGAATATAATGGTTGTTGATGGTTTCAGATAGATACTGCTAATTATTTTAAGGAACAGTCCATTTATTCCTACACTCTCTAGTGTTTTTAATAGGAATGGATGCTGTATTTTGTCAAAAGCTTTTTCAGCATCTATTGATATTATCATATGATTTCTGATAGGTTTGTTATTGATATAATTGAGTATACTAACAGTTTTCCTAATATTGAAACAACCCTGAATTCCTGGAATAAATCCTACTTGATCATAATGTATTATCCTAGTGATGACTTGTTGTAGTTGTTTTGCTAAGATTTTATTTAGGATTTTTGCATCTATATTCATCAGGGAAATAGGTCTATAATTTTCTTTCTCTGTTTTAACTCTTCCTGGTTTAGGTAGCAGTACCATATTGGTTTCATAGAAAGAGTTAGGCAGAGTTCCATCTTTCCCTATTTTTCCAAAGAGTTTATATAGGATTGGAACCAATTGTTCCTTAAGTGTTTGGTAGAATTCACTTGTGAATCCATCATGCCCTGGAGATTTTTTTTTAGGGAGTTCAATAATGGCTTGTTGAATTTCTTTTTCTGAGATAGGGTTGTTTAGGTATTTAATCTCTTCTTCATTTAACCTGGGCAACTTATAGTTTTGTAAATATTCATCCATTTCACTTAGATTATCAAATTTATTGGCATAGAGTTGGGCAAAATAATTTCAAATTATTACTCTAATTTCCTCCTCATTGGTGGTGCATTCACCTTTTTCGTTTATAATACTAGCAATCTGGTTTTCTTCTTTCTTTTTGTAAATCAAATTGACCAAGGTTTATCAATTTTATTGGTTTTTTCATAATACCAACTTTTGGTTTATTTATTAATTCAATAGTTTTTGTGCTTTCAATTTTGTTGATTTCTCCTTTAATTTTTAAAATTTCTAATTTGGTATTTGGGGATTTTTAATTTGTTCTTTCCCTTATTTTTTTAGTTGCATGTTTAGTTCATTGATTTCCTCTTTCTCCAATTTATTCATATAAGCATTTAGAGCTATAATATATCCCCTGAGAGCTGCTTTGAATGAATCCCATAGGTTTTGGTATGTTGTTTCATTATTATCATTATCAAGATAAAATGGTTAATTCTTTCTATAATTTGTTTTTTGACCCACTCATTTTTTAAAATGAGGTTATTCAGTTTCCAATTTGCTCTGGGTCTATATCTCCTTGGCCCAATATTGCATATGACTTTCATTGCATTGTGATCTGAGAAAGATGTATTCACTATTTCTGCCTTTCTGTAGTTGATCATTAAGTTTTTATGTCCTAGTACATGGTCAATTATTGTATAAGTTCCATGTACTGCAGAGAAAAAGGTATATTCCTTTCTATCCCCATTCAGTTTCCTCCATAAGTCTACCATATCTAATTTTTCTAACAATCTATTTACCTCCCTAATTTCTTTCTTGTTTGTTTTATGATTTGATTTATCTAGATCTGATAGCGGGAGGTTGAGGTCTCCTACTAGTAGAGTTTTGCTGTCTATGTCTTCCTGCAATTCTTTCAGCTTCTCCTCTAAGAATTTGGGTGCTGTCCCACTGGGTGCATATACATTCAATATTGAAATGACTTTATTGTCTATTGTACCTTTTAGGAGGATAAAGTTTCCTTCCTTATCTCTTTTAACACTATCTATTTTTGCTACTGCTTTGTCTTAGATAAGGATTGCTACTCCTGCTTTTTTTACTTCAGCTGAAGCAAAATATATTTTGCTCCAACCTTTTACCTTTACTCTATATGTATCTCTCTGCTTCAAATGAGTTTCTTGTAAGCAGCATATTATAGGATTCTGGTTTTTAATCCACTCTGCTATTTGCTTATGTTTTATGGGAGAGTTCATCCCATTCACATTCAAGGTTATGATTACTAATTCTTTATTGCCCTCTGTGCTATCTTCCCTCTGTTTGTATTTTTCCCCCTTCCCCGCCCTTTTATCCATATTCCCCAGTATTTTGTTTTTGAATACCACCCCCTTCAGTATGTTTGTCCTCCTATATCACACCCTCCCCTTTCTTTCCCCTTTCCCTTTTTCCCTTTTCCCTTCCCTTCCTTTTGTTATTTCCTCTTATTTCCCCCACTCCCCTTCCCTTTCTCCATCCCCCCTCCCCTTTTCCCCTTTTAATACTTGAAAGGTTAGATGTTTTATAAGTTAACTGAGTATGTGTAGGTTGACTTTAAGCCAAGTCTGATGAGAAGAAGATTCAGGTGTTTCTCCTCTGCTCCCTTCTTCCCCTCTATTACCATAGGTTTTTTGTACCTCTTAGTGTAAGAGGTTTGTTTCATGTGATAGATGGGGAAGAGATCAGGAGACTTTAGAACTGTACCTGTCTTCTCTCCGCCATCTTGGCTGGAAGTCGAACACATCCTTTTTAAAAAGGAGAAAAAAGACTAAAATATGCTTGGCATTGGAAAAGAAAGAAATGAAAAGGAAAGGAGAAGAGAATTGCCTACATATATGTGTCAATCTAGGTACCAGTTTGAGTATCAAGTAAAAGCTAGGAAGAACAGCTGTAGAAAGCACAAGCAATTTATAGAAGACAACATCCCTGGAAGAGATTTCTCAGGAAAACTTATGACCTCAGATGTATATGTATAAATGCATAAAAGGGTATGATGAAGTTAACCTGAAATCATATAAAATGGAAGCAAACTCAAACTTATTAAGTATCACTGAGACTTGATAGGATTCTAATAGTAAATTCCAGTGACTGTGACTATAAAAAGGTATACCTTATTCTAAGGTAATAATAACATAGATAGAAGTCATAGTGAATGAATCACATTTATAGAAGATAATACTTCTATTAGTAAATCTAAGAATTGTATTGGGGTAAAGGAAAACAATGATGAATATTTTAGATTAAGATCAGAATAAATAAGAGCAATATTATCATGGGAATATACTATAGCCCCTTTAGATTGAAGGAAGAAATGGATAATAAATTCAAAAAATATTTGAAATGTGGTATGGATGTATGATATAGGGATGGGGATTTCAACTACTCAGTAAACTGTTGTAGCTTTTTTTTCTTTCTGAAAGAGGCAGTTTTTTTGCAAGGCAATGGGGTTAAGTGGCTTGTCCAAGGCCACACAGCTAGGTAATAATTAAGTGTCTGAGGCTGGATTTGAACTCAGGTACTCCTGACTCCAGAGCCGGTGCTCTATCCACTGTACTACCTAGCCACCCCAAGAAGCAGTTTTTTAATGATAATTTAATTCTTAAAAAAGATGAAGGGGTAATAAGGAAAACTACGATTCTGGACCTGATGCTAAATAACAAGGTGCAAAATGTACAAAATGATGAGAATCTTTTTGACAAGCAATCATTCCATGTCATAATTTGTGATAAAGAGAATAAAAACAGCTGGAAAGATTTCAATGTATACTCCAACTTTTTGGAGAGTAGACTGCAAAGCAGGCAAAAAGGGATATCTATCTATCTATCTATCTATCTATCTATCTATCTATCTATCTATCTATTATGTCCATGCCTCAAAAATTCCATAAGGGAGCTTGACTCAAGAAAGATAGCTCTCAAAAATGAAATACCAAAGAAAAAAACCAAAATTATTCTGATGGGAAAGCAAAAGGAGAGCTTTCTAAAGAGACTAATGTTTCTGTTCAGAGGGTTCATCAACCACTTAGATTTTAAAAGGATATGTGTAAGAGATGAAGGCGAGTGGAAGTAATAGGAGATGAATACAAAAAGTGGCACCATCCTCTAAGAATTGTGTCAGCAGCACTAAAACTCAGAAGGAACTAAATTTGGCCATAAATTATAAAGAAAACCTCAAAAAATATTTAAAAAGACATGTTGAGAGTAGGAGGAAGAGACAAGAAGGACAAGATAGGACTCTGCTAAGAGTAGATGGGACAATCATAACAGATGATAGAAATAAGGATTGGAGGCATTACTATTCAATGCATTTGTTTTCTCTGTCAAGGAGAATGATCTTTGAACTGGGAAGAACAGAATTAAAAAGAGTGTTAAAATCCAAGATAAGTGACAAGCTTGTTTTTTAAAAAAAACACCTATTTTCCTTTAATGAGTTCATGTCATCACCAATTATAGCCCAGGGTAATGGAAAAAATGAATAGATTTGATTGCTGAGTGGCTATAAGTGATCCTTGAAATAAAGAGAATAGAAGTGTTTTTGAAGGACTGGAGGAAGACTAATGCTTCAGTTTTCAAAGGAGGGAAGTGGTAAGTAGTCTACAGGTTTGGGGCTAGTGTTTTTCACTTTGATTCTTGGCAAAATTAATAACAATAATATATTTCTTTAAAGCCTTCACAGTCCTTTCTGTGCATAATCTCATTTGAGCCTTACAACCATACTGTGTGATAGATACTACTGACATTATTATCCTCATATATCCTGATGAGGAAATTGAGACTCAGAAAGATTAAATAACTTGTCCATAGGGTCAGAGGTGAAATTGAACTCAGGTATTCCTGATTCCTAATTTAGCAGCTAGGTGGTACAGTGAGTAGAATGCTGGGTCTGGAATTAGGAAGATCTGCATTCAGTTTTGGCCTTAGACTATGTGACCCTGAGCAAGTCACTTAATCCCTTCAGCTTCAGTTTCCTTATCTATCTATTTATCTATCTGTCTGTCTATCTATCTATCTATCTATCTATCTATCTATCTATCTATCTATCTATCTATCTATCTATCTATCTGTGTGCTCCTAGTGAGAGAAGGGACTAATTTTTGTACACTAATTCTTTGTATACTCAGCATTTAGCCTAGTGCCTGCCTCCTAGTAGATGCTAATAAATGCTGGTCTCCTGACTTTACTGGAATGAAGATTCAGATTTGATTGAATGATTGGAGCTGAAAAGTAAAAATTGCTAACTTGATCTTAACTTGGATGGAGGTCATTTAGAGAATGCTCCAGGAATCTGCTCTTGGCCTTGTACCTTAATATTTTTAGCAGTGACTTAGGTGAAACAAAATTGCATAATTTTCTAATATGTTGATGACTTGTAAGCCAAAGGGGATACTTAGCAGGTTATATACTAGGGACAAGATCCAATTTGATAGATTAGAATGATTAGCTGAATCTAAGAAGATGAAATTTAATAGAGATAATAGCAAAATTCTATGCCGTGGATTCAGAAAACAAACTCTACTAGCACAGAAATAGTATGATATGGCTAAATAAGAAAAAAGATCTAGTGACTACATATATATTTATATTCGTATGTATACACAAAAATATATATGTGGATATTTATATATATGCACACAAAAACTAGATAGTTATCTTTCTATATCTATAGTTGTTGTTCAGTTGTATTTGATTCTTCATGACCCCATTTGGGGTTTTCTTGCAAAGATACAAGAGTGGTTTTCCATTTGCTTTTCCAGTTAATTTGAAAAATGAGGAAACTAAGGCATACAGGGTTAATGTGACTAACCCAGGGTCACTCAAGTAGTAAGTGAGGTTGGATTTGAAATTTATACAAACATACACACACAAACACAAACACACACACATACAAAACTGGTT
This sequence comes from Macrotis lagotis, assembly GCF_037893015.1. Taxonomy (NCBI): domain Eukaryota; kingdom Metazoa; phylum Chordata; class Mammalia; order Peramelemorphia; family Peramelidae; genus Macrotis; species Macrotis lagotis. Next base: position 283,458,278 of record NC_133658.1, read on the forward strand.
GCCTTGGGTGATAATATATTCTCCACTCACTAGGGATCTCCAAACTATAGCTAGACAACCACTTTTAGTCTTGATGGCCACTGAGATAGATCCCTTCAAGCTCTGAGATTCTGCAGAGTACAAATAGCTCTTTACTCAGCGTCAGAAGACTTGCTTTTAGATATCAGCTTTGCCACTAAGGGGAGGCCTTGGGCAAGTCCCTCATTTCTCTTTCCTTGTAAGTCTATTGAGCATATGAATACTTCTCATGTTGACCTCACAGATATGAGAATGGAATGACATAAGATCTATAAACCAGTTTGGGTGATGCTCTACAAGGGTGAGGGATTATTTTAATTTCTGTCCAAAAGGGACAAAGTTAGTAACAACAGCACTAATACTAGGATATTTTATGATCTACAAAGTTCTATATTTATACCTTATCTCTTCTTATTTTCAACAACTCTGCTAGATTTATTCCCATTTTACAGATGAGAAAGCAGAGACTGCAAAAGTTTGAGCACCTTGTCCAAGTTATTGGACTAAGTAATAGTACCAATGATCTGAGGTAAGAATTGATTTGGGCCTTCCTGCCTCCAAGTTGAAGTGTTCTATTCAATATGCCTACCAAGTTGCTTCCTTCTTTGTGCCCTGGCCATTTGAAATCAGTCAAGTTAAAGCCAGTCCTGTACAATTTTGTTCTTTTTTTCACCTTGTGTAGTTGTTTAGAATTTCCCTTTGCCAATGGCTCTAACTCATGCTGTGAGGAGTGTAATTCATAGTATAGTCCAGGCTACAGAGACTACTTGCTTTGCAAATCCAATTAGGCCCCACTGGGGAAAAAGATGTAACAATTTGAGCAATTTATTTCACTTTTAGCAAGATAATACACCAATGATGGTGATGTATAAGTCTAAACCAAGACAAGATGCATGTACCAGCCAGACAAGTCCATTAAGGGAGTCAATCTGAGTTGGTGTCCCCATAGATACTGGGTCTACCATCTTCAACACATCACTAGGATGAATGATTTCTATTTTTGACTGAAATTGGGTAAGATATATTAGGAAAGTTCTTGGCCACTGGAAACAGTAAGTACTGCTATATATTTATATGTAGGCTCTCACACTAAAAATGGAAGGGATCTTAGACATCATCTAAAGAGTTCAATGTCACATTTTTTCAGGTAGAGAAACTGAGGTCATTAGGGCAGTTAAGTGACTTTCCCAAAGTTACAAAAACAACAACACAGCATTGAAGCATTGGAAGGGATGTCAGAGGTAATCTAACCCTGAAACACAGAAATTCTCCCTGTATCCTATGCTTGAAGGCCTCTGTCCCTTGGTGCAGGTTCCTTCTATTGTACAACTAACTGTTTAGATGTTTTCCCATTGGTTCTAGTTTTGCCCTATGAGGAATATCAAAATAAGCCTCACTTTTTCCATATAACTCTTCAAATATTTGATGACAGCTCATCTCTCACCATGCCTTCTGCTATTCATGCTAAACATTGCATTTTCTTCCCACCATCCTCCTAGGAATGGTGATCAGTGGTACATCTGCTTTCATTGTGCATTCAGTGGTAAGAATGGACAGCATGGAGTTATTTGCATCTTTGCCCTAAGTTCAACTGTGAACATTACAAGCAGCAAAGATCCCAATGAGCAGATTAAGATCATCTATAGAATCACTTTAAATTATTACCTGAGAGATTTCCATCTGTTACCCCAAATCTCAGATCAAAAAGCACTTAGAGAATTACATGAACCGATGCTGAGTGAAGGGTGCTGAATGAAGAGAACATTGTTCACATAAACAACAACATTGTAAGGTGCAGCTCCTCTCAGCAATTCAACAATCAAAGACAACCCTGAGAGACCTGCTATGGACAATGCCATCACATCGAGAGGGAAAAAAAATCACAAAATCTGATTGCATATTATGTTCACTTTTTTAAAAACTTCTCTTATGCTTTTCCTTCCTTTCTCATGTTTTATTCCTATTTAAAGTTCTAATTTCATAACAGTATGAAAAAATATAAAATGTTAAATATGAATGTACATGCACAACTTTTACCAGACTATTCATGGCCATGGGGAGGGGAGGAGGGAAGGGAGGGTAGTAGAAAAATGTGGAACTCATAAATTTGCATATGGATGAACATTGAAAAACATATTAATGCATTTATTTGAAAAAATAAAATAAAATTTCAATTAAAAAAGCACTTAGAGATGCAAAGATTTCCAGAAGAAATATGGATACTTTGAAAATTATTTCTCCTTTGCCTCCTCAGAAATTTTCTTTTTGCAAATAATATCCCCATATTGCACCTGAAAAAACTGAGGTCTAGGAAAGAAAAATTACTTGTCACAATTCAAATCAATGGCAAAATTGGAACTAAAAGTTAGGTATCCATCCATTCCACTGCATCAAACTAACCAAGATCTAATTGGTTACTTCTATTGAGACCCTTTCTCCTTTAGTCACTCCCTCCTATTGATTACCACTTTACCTAAGGGAAAGTGATTGATAATGGAAAAAAGGTAACATAGCTACAGTTAGCAGGGGCAGATTCATTCCCACATGGTGCTCAGCACCCCACACACGTTACTCCCTCTGTCTCTGTCCCCAAATAAACGGCCTGCCTTTCTCCTGTTTGTAGGATATTTGTCTCCCTCAGAGCAGTCTCTGCGAGCACAGATTTAGACACTCACATCTGTCTCTATCGAAATGCCCAAATCTATCTCCATTGCTATTGAGATCTGTATTTGGCTGCAGCAACATCCCCTCCAGGATGGGAATGCATTAGCAACAATACAGAGAGCTCCTGGTCTCCCAAATCAATCCCCTTCTGGGCTTAATTTAGGGCAGCAACTTGCACATCTATTTGTGTGACTGCTCACATTTTGTAAATGTAACAGCAAAGATGGGCAGAAAATCACCACCCAGAACCCCAGATGTTCTGATAAATGGGGCCTTGCAGCAGCTTGGTTTCCTTGAATCTAATCTTTGTATCCACATGCAATAATGCAGGGAAGCCTAGAGAACTACAGTGCTTGCTGAGGAAATAATGAAGTATATTTTTCTTCCCAAGTGGTCGGAAGAAGAAAGAAAGTGGAAAACCATATGGGGTTTCTAGGAGGAAAAGGGACTAGATAGATTTCTTGACAAAGAAAGATTTGCCTGAATTTATAGACTCACATTTCTCTTCCTTCTCCTCCCCCATCATGGTACAATGAAAAAAATTCTTTCAGAAAAACTTGGCAAAAAGGGCCTGGGCATCAGAAATTGAGTAGCCTAAAAATGATCCATCTCAGTAAGTCCTAGGGCTGTTTCCCTCACGCATATTAAAGTGAGAGGAAAAGGTTCAGCTCAGGGTCATCTAATGCAATTCTCTCATTTGACTGAAGAGGAAATTAGTACAGAGACATTAAATTTCTTGTTTTAGATCACAGACATGTTAAACATCGGAGGGGTACACATATGAACACGGACTTGAACTCTGATTCTTCAGCCATTGCTCTTTCCATTGAACCAATTATTCTTCCTTAAAAAAGATCCTCTACACAAATCAAAATAACTCTGAGATGTCTCATGGTCAGCAAATTGTCCAAATGATGGGAACAATTAATGTTAGAGTGGTTGTGGAAAGACGGGTATACACATGCATTGTTGGTGGAGTTGTGCATTAGTTCAAATATTCTGAGAAAAAAATTTAGAACCATGCACATAAGGTAGCTAAAATATTCATAACTTGACCCAGAAATTATACTTCAAAATATATGTCCCAAGAATGTAAATGGGAATTATCCCATCCATGTCAAAATAAAATAATAATTTTCCTTTTAAGTGGTAAAGAACTGTAAATAAAGATGTCCATCAATAGGGAATGGCAAAAGAATTGACAAATTATGATGAGAAAATATTTCTCCAATGTAAGAAATGACAAATATGATGAGTAAAGAGAAGAATGGAAAGTTTTATAATAACTGATTCAAAGGGAAACGGGACCAGGAAAATAGCATAAAATAACATATACTATAGATGTAAAATAATATAAACAATGACTCCAACAATCTACAGGGAATTCCACTTCCATTTGGATCATACACAAGACAATCTCAGCATCACAAGCAATATCTTTGGTGTGTGTCATCTGTTTTATACCTTCTAATGTTAATAATCAAAGAGTCATTATCTATGTGGCTTCCTTTGTTAAGGGATCTTACTATAGGCATAAAAGACCACTAGATAGATTAGAGAATTTTCTTTTATTGAGTCAGATGCTGCTTTGTAATCAGTAAATAATAAACACAGCAGGGTCTTGTATTTTTTGCACATGTAGAAAATCAGTTGTGAGTGACTATAAAGAATGTGGTTTGCCATCAAGGGCTATTTTAAAATGCCTGCTTCTTCCTCTTAATATTTTCACCAAGAATACCTCATCTACCTGTAGGAAAGCCTTATAAAGGTTTTATAAAAGTAAAAATGGTCATTGTATGGGTTGAGAGTTGCTAGGATGATTTATATCCTCTTTTGAGGTATAATACCATCTATGAATTTTTGTATTCTTTTGGTGTCTTCTCTCCTTGAAATAATCTCATGAAACAATCTCTACATGTTTTTAAGACTTGTTTGCCTTGAGTATAGATTTATTTTTCTTTCATTGTTGAAAAAAATCTCTTTGATACTTAAAACAGACACGAAGATTAAGTTAGTAAGTATACTTATAAGCATCAGTTCTGAAATTATGTTGACTTTGATACTTCACTTTTACTGGACGTGAGTTCTCCTTCAATTGGGACAGATTGCATTGTAGTCACAACTTTTCATCCTGTGTAACTAAGAATTCCCATAACAATTGTCCATTTCTTTCCATAATTCCTCATCTTTCTTCTTTATGTCTCAATAGCCTAAATATAACAATAGTGCACACACACAGATTGCTAGTTAGATGACAGGTTTGCATCCATTCCTGATCATACAATTTTATGATGACAGTTTAATCTATTCCTCACATGCAATTCTTTGTTAGTATTCAATAGCTGTCTGCTCAAACCTACCATGTATTTTGCATTTTTTCCCACCATGTACTTTGTACTTTGCTTGACCCTTAACTTTAACTCTTCAGAGACTGTAGTGTTCCATGTCTTGCAAACCATACAGAATCACTAGAAGAGCATTTGTGTTAAATACATACATACATATATGTGTAAATGTATATAAATAAGTAAAAAATGATAAGTATAATTTTGTAACAGGGAGAATTTTCAGATTATTGAAATCCTTGCTGTAAATGAGAAATTTGGCACTGAAAATCTCATTGCAAATGTAATTATCATTGCTGTTGTTCAGTTGTTTCAAGCATGCCCAACACTTCATGACCGCATTTGGAGTTTTTTTTTTAGTTTTTTTTTTTTTCAAGGCAAATGGGGTTAAGTGGCTTGCCCAAGGCCACACAGCTAGGTAATTATTAAGTGTCTGAGGCTGGATTTGAACCCAGGTACTCCTGACTCCAGGGCCAGTGAGCTATCCACTGCACCACCTAGCTGCCTCCTGGAGTTTTCTTGATAAAGCTAATGAAATAGTTTGCCATTTCCTTCTCCAAATCATATTACACATGAGAAATTGAGGCAAATGGGATTTAGTTAACTTGTCCAGGTTCACAATGCTAGTAGGCCAGATTTGAACTTAGAAAGATGAGTGTTCCTGATTAGGTCTAGTACTCAATCCACTGTACTACTGAGCTGCCCACATTGATATGTATATTCATGGATCAGTTCTGTAATTTGTCCTTCTAACTTCATATATTATAATCAGAACTACAGGTATTCTTCATCCACTTGGTTTTCCCCATGTAATTTGTTAGGTCAAATTCTACTGAATGATTATAGATCTCATATAGGAAATGGCAGTTTTTCAGGACAATGAAATCGGTAAACAGTCATCTATGAACAGGAACATCTAGAAATCCTCACCAAATATGTTTCAGAGGTCATCCTCAATCAATTGATCCATCAACAAACATTTACTAAACATTATTCTAGAAGCTGGAAATACAAAGGGGAAAAAACCCATGAAACTAAGAAACAGTCAATAGCAATGTATATCTCTAAATGTGTCATTTGCAATTGAACTCTTTTTTTTTTAATCTCTGGGCTACCAGTGGAAGAAGCATAATTAATGCCTTCAATTTGTAATTTATTCTGTCTCTAGAATGGATTTCCTTAGTGTATCCTTGATCTAGTCAATTGTTCTTCTCACTTCATTTTTTTAAGTACCACTTCTACTTCTTTGTAAAGCACATTAGCATTGTGATTATCATTTGTTAGAGTCCAAATGTATTGTTTTCTCTGTTACCAATGATGATATTCAAATATTATAGAAATACTCACAAATTTGTGCTATTATCTCTCTATTTCTTGTTTCCTTGCAAGGCTTATCAGTGAATTCTCTTGGGATAGATAATGTGATTTGTCTTTGTCTCTCACCAAGTTTTCTATAGACTTGTTTTGCTTTCTAATGATTTTCACTATTTTATAATATAACTCTATTTGTAATCTTCTGCAAGTATTCTTTGCAGTGTTTTACAAAGGAGTTTTAATTTTAAGTTGGAGTTGCCTTTGCCCTCTCTAGCAAGGAAATCAAGTTTTGTTAGTTAAGCCTGCTTCTAGGTTACTTTGGTCTCAGTTTGTGACTGCTTTGCACTGATTAAAATTGACAAAGAAATTGCATTAATAAGCATTAATATCTTTAATCTTTCCATTTCTTATTTTTCAGTGTCACTAGCATATTTGAATAGATCAGGTTGGAGCTTTTCAGGTTATGTGAATTATATGATTATAGGTTTAGCACTTGAAAAGACTTTAGAAATCACCTAGTTCAACCATCTCATTTTATAGATAAGTAAACTGAGGCTCAGAAGAGTTAACTGATTTACCTTGAATTCTATAGGTCATGAAGGTCACAGGATTTAAATTCAGGTTCTTTCCACTGGGCTATGTGTGGCTTCTCATTTACAGTTTTTTGTAAGCATGAGAAATGATATTTTTTATTTCTCAGAACTGAGCCATATTTTTCAATATAGTTATTCCCATACTCCTTATGTTCATCTTTGCATCAAAGTCACTGCAATTAAAGTATGCAATGAGTTGATCTGGAGGATATTGTCAAGTTCTCCAAATGGCTAGCCTCACTTTTTTCAGCTGTTAAATATAATAAATAGCAAATGCTTCTCAGGGTTGTTATAAGAATAAAATGAGAAAGTATTTTCAAAGCACTGTATAAATGTTTGGTGTTATTATTAATTTTTCTATCTCTTCATCTTCCACAACAAATGTGGTGCATAAGCAACAATTATGTATAACTTCACCATGAGCACTTCAATGTGAAACTATTTCATGAAATGATGCTTCATTTTACCTTTGGGGATATAATGGTATATTATATCTTATTTTATCTTTGAAATAAAGAAAGAGAACCTATGAAAAATTCTTTGATTTAGCTGCACCTTCTTTTTGTCTTTTGGATTAGAATATGTGAGAATATCACTACTGATACAGTTCAGCACTTCTGGTTGTAACTCATTTCACTGGCTATTAGATAAAAATATTATAATTAGGGTATTTACAGTTAAGTTAATGACAACCTAAAAAATGTGTGATCCTTAGCATTCTCTACCTTCCCGCTCCCCCATTACTCTACTGTCACTATGGAAGAAAAGGGGGATAGGAAACTAAGAGTTATTTCTCATTTTTATTTGTTACACAGGTTACCATGATCAAAAAAATTCATCACCTAGTAGGGGCTAGCCTCCTAGAAATGATATTCTATTCTTAGCTAGATTGGTCCTTGGACAACAGATTCAGTATGTCACTGAGACTGTAATCAAAGCTATTTGAGAATGATAGAACTAGTGCCTAGACTTTGAGAACCCAGGGGACACCTACACACTACAATGTGACAAGCAGAACTTTGTGGAGCATTTTATCATCAGAAGTATTATACAGTAAAAAGAGCACTGCTCTGAAGTCAGAGGTTGCTGTTGCTCAGTCATTCAGGTCATGTCTGACTCTTCAGGACCTGATGGACTTGATGGACATTGGGCTCTTTTATCCTCTACAATCTTTGAAGTCTGTCTAAGCTCATGTTTGCTACCTCCATGACAATATTTATCCATCCCATCCTCTGCTTTCCTCTTTTCCTTTTGCATTCAATCTTCCTCAACATCGAAGTTGCTTTTTTCAGTTTTCTTATTATGTGGCCAAAGCATTTAAATATCAGTTTCAGTATTTGACGTTCCAGTGAAAATTCTGAATTAATTTCTTTAAGTATTGACTGTTTTGATCTCCTCATTGTCCCAAGGGACTTTCAAAAGTCTTCTCCAACACCACAATTCACAAGAGTCTTCTGCAGTGTTCAGCTTTTCTTAAAATCCAATTCTCACAGCCCTATATTGATGCTGTTAAAAACGAGAGGTTTGACTATATGGGTCTTTGTTGACAAAGTGATGTCTCTGCTTTTTAGTATGCCATCCAGATTCACCATAGATTTCCTTCCAAAGAACAAATGTCTCTTAATCTCATGGCTGAGTTGTCATCTGAAGTGATCTTTGAACCCAATAATATAAAATCTGAAACTGTTTCCCTCTATTTTTCTTTTCCTTTTATTTGCCATATAGTGATGGAATAACCACTAAGGTTTTAGTTTTTTTAATATTATACTTCAAGCTAACTTTCATACTCATCTCTTTCACCATCATCAAGAGCCTTCTTAATTTTTCTTCATTTTCTACCACCAAAGTGATATTGTTATTCCAGAAATATTAATTCTGCTTTTTGATTCATTCAGTCTGGCATTTTGCCTGAAGTACTCTGCCTAAAAAGGTGCCAATATGCAGCCTTGTCACACTCCTTTCCCAATCTTAAACCAATCACATATTCAGTTTTAAATGTTACCTCTTAAATACAGGTTCTTCAGGAGATAAGTAAGAAGATCTGGTACTCCCATCTCTTTGAAAATTTGCCATATTTCATTGTGATACATATACCAAAGACTTTAGTGTAGTCAACGAAGCAGAAGTAGATGTTTTTTCTAGAACTGCCTTGTTTTCTCCATAATCCAGTGATATTGGCAATTTGGCTTCTAGTTTCTCCATCTCTTCAATGCTCTTCTGCATTCTCTTCTGTTAATTCTCAGTTCAAATACTGCTGAAGTCTGGCTTGTGGAATCTTAAGCATACTTTTTTCTGTCATGGGAAATGGGTGCAATTGATTTATAACCTGAACTTTCTTTGGCATTGCCCTTCATAAGAATTAGGACGTAAACTGATCTTTTCCAAACCAGTGGCCACATTTGAGTTTTCCAGATTTGCTGGCCATTTGAGTACAGGACCTATGTTCAAATAACACCTCTGATTTTTACTATCTGTGTGATTTTGGACAATCAACAAGTATTTATTCAATACGTACTATATGTTAGGCAGAAGTGACTAGGTGGCTCAGAGGATGGAGTCAGAAAGACTTATCTTCCTGAGTTCAAATCTGGTGTCACATACTAGCTGTGTTACCCTGGAAAGTCACTCAATTTTTTTTGCCTCAGTTTCCTTATCTATAAAGTATAAACCACTCCAGTGGCTTTACCAATAAAACACCAAATGGGATCACAAAAGTTGAATACAACTGAAAAATGACAACAAAATGGGCTAGTAACTGAGAATATAAGTTTAGAGAAATGAAACAATTCTCCTTCTCAAAGAATTTATAGTATTTTTGAGGCAATTGGGATTAGGTGATTTACCCAGGGTTACATAGCTAGTAAGTATTTGGGTCAGATTTGAACTCAGGTCACTCCAGGACCAATGCACTATCCACTTCATCATCTAGTTGTTCTAATGAACTTATCCTTTAATGAAGAAGACAAAAAGTCAATTCATTGTTGCATAAAATATAAGTAAAAAGTAATTGAAAGTTTCTTGGGAGAGTGGGCAGTAACCATGGAGGAATCAACAGATTCCCATGTAGAGTGTATGTTTGAGTTACATTTTGAATGAAGAAAGGTGAAAATGAGGAGGGAGTTTATTTTAATTATGAAAAATGACAAATGTAAAGATACAAGCAGGAGATAGGGTGCATATATGAGGAAGAGAAAGAAGGCCATGATGATGGAATCCCTAAATATGGAAGGGAGAGCAATAATCAATGAAACTGGGAAGTTAGGTTGGGATCAGGTTGTGAAGGACTTGAAAAGCTCAATGGAGGAGTTTTTGTTTTATCCCAGAGCCAATGGGAAGCATCTGAGTTCATTGAATAGAGAAGTGATGCAGTTGGGTCTGTGCTTAAGAAAAATCATTTTGACAGCAGTGTATAGGATGGACTAGAAAGGGGAGAGACTTGAAGCAGAAAGTTCAGTTAGGAGACTATTGCAATAATCTAGATAAGAGGTGATAAGAACCTGAACTATGGTAGCGATTGCATGGGCAAAGAGAAGAAAGTAGATATGAGAGACAGTGTGTTTGGCAACTAGTTAGATGTGTGAAGTAAAGTAGATTGAATATTTGAAGATAGTGCTAAGGTTTTAAACCTAGGAGGCTAGAAGGATGCTGGTATCATTGTCAGAAAATGTAAAATTTGGAAGAAAGAAGGACTTTTCCGGAGAAAGAAAATGATGTCAGTTTGAGATATGTTGAGTTTGAGATTTCTCAAAGGAGACACTGGTGCTGGATATAGATGTCTGTGAGTAATCTGTATAAAGATGATAATTCAACTCTTGGGATTTTGCTGCAATTTTCAAGGAAGAAAAGAGGATCAAGGAGACAGACCTTCCTCTTTCATCCATAACTATGGGATATAATATGGATCTTTAGCCAAAAAAGAACATGGATGAGTGGTAAGATTGGAGGGAAGGAAAAGAAAAGGGGAATACCTACCATGAGTCAACCATAATGCTATGCACTTTTATAAATATCTCATTGGAGAGTAGTTGTCATGAAAACCAGAAGAGGAAAGAGAATCCAGAAGAAGATGATGATAAACAAATGCAGCACATTGGGCAAGAAGGACGAAGACAGAGAAAAGATCATTATAGCTGCCAGTTAAAAGATTACTGATATCTTTGAAGATAGCAGTTTCATTTGGGTTGGAAGTCAGATTGTAATAAGTAGGGGAGTGAATGAAAGGAGAATAAATTAATAAGGGGAGTGTAGACAGATTTTGGAGTAAGAAAGGGAGGATGACAACTTGAAGGGATGGTAGGGCCAAGTAAAACAAAGACTTTGGCATGTTTGAAGGCCATAGGAAGGAACCAAGAAAAGTGAGATTGAATATGTAAGAGAACAAGGGAATATTTGAGGTTTCAATCACAGGTTTAAGGCATTTCAGTTTCCTTATCCACAAAATGAGACTCAACTAGATGAGGTCTGAGATCCCTTACAGTCCTATATCCATGATCATTATTATCATTGCAAACATTCTATATTGCCTTAAGTCTTTGAAAGTACTTTCCTTATGAACATCCTGTAAGATAGATGATCAGTTGGTTTGTAACTATCCCCACTTTATAGATTAGGCACTGAGGTTCAGTGATGGTAAAAGATTTGTTTAGGATTTCAAAGTTTGATGATGATAATGATGATGATGATGATGATGATGATGATTGCTTTTCTATACAAAGAAAGACATGACATCAGGGGAGATGATTCTATGACAAGTAAGTGAATTGAATTTGAGTGAGGGGATGCTGTGCTAGGTCACCAGCCTCACTTTCTCCTCCAGAACCATTCATCTAGAGATGAATTAGAATGACTGGAGATAGCACTGGATGCTAGGCAATCTAGTAAATGTCAAGTGTCTGAGGCTGAATTCAAACTCCTGTCCTCTTGACTCCAAAGCCAGTGCTTAATCCACTAAGCCATCTAGTTGTCCCTAGGAATCTCAAAGTTATTTAAATTCAAGAGCTAGGATTCAAATCCAAGTCTCTTTCTGACTCTAAAATTGGTGCTCTCTCCAGTAACTCTTGCATCCTCATTGGTATTCATCATATATTGTATTGTAGTATCACTTAAATGCATATATATATATAATATATAAATGTATTATGTGTATACATATACTATAATCTATAACATATGTATAATCGAATATATAGTTGCACATATACCCACACATGTATGTATGTAAATATACATATGTGTATAAGTATATACATGTGTGTATAGGAGTATGTATGTGTATATATATATATATATATATATCTATATACTTTCATATATATGTACATATATACATATGGGGAATAGCAACTCTAAAATACTACTAGTAAAGTAGGCACTGATCTTTTTGGGAAAAGGAGTTTCTGAGATCAAAGAAACTACAGATTTAGGCCAATTGAAAAGAAAACTTCATTTATATTATTATTTGGGTTTCATGTTAGTTGTTTAAGGGTAGTAATAGTATCTTAAATATCTTCATTTCCCCCATAGTACCCAGTTCACAGTCATATAGAGGAGAGAGACCATGGACAGAGGTAAGTCTAATATATATGTGTTCTGCCTCCTTATCTAGACTGAGATTTGTTTAAGAGCAATAGCAATATCTTAAATATCTTCATATCCCCTATAGTGCCCCAGATCACAGTCATATGGAGGACAGAAATCAGAATACAAGTCAGTCTAATGCAAAATAGAATATGATAAGTATGGAAAGGAGGCCCATATTTTTCTGTGGGAGTTCTTAGGAAGGGGATATTATTTTAGGGCTAGAGATAGAGAATCAAGAAAGGCTTAAGAAAAAAGGCATTTGAAGCTGGGTGTTGGGGTGACTCATTGGTGTCATTCCTGCTGCTGGGGGGAGACTGAGCTGCTGTAGATTTAAAAGCTAATTGACTGTAAGGACTAATTTCAACACCAGGGCTAACACCTGGTTATGGACGTCACCATACTGTCTATGCAAAGGAAAATCAGACCAGGTCTGAAAAGGAGTGGCTCAGAGTTCTCCAACCAAGGAGCATTGGAATTAGGTCTGTGATTTATTGTAGCACTTCTTTTATACTGGGGGAGAGAAGGGGACACACCTTGGTAAAAACAGTTATTTGAGCTACTCCTTGATGTCTGTATAGGGTTTCTTTTTTTCTTTTACAATTTTTGTTGATATCTTTTGTTTGTACATCACCTTTATTTCCCATTCCCTCCCTCTCCTACCCAGAAAGTCTTCCCTTGTGACAAAGAATAAAACAGAAAAACCAAAAAAAGTATTTCAGCAAAACTAATCAAAGTGTCAGCTAAGTCTAACAATATATGCAAGTGTTCCATCCTGGTCAGGATTGCAACAGGCAAGTCATCCTAGCAGAGGGGATGGCTGGGTGGGAATTTAATTCAATTCAAAAAAGAAGAATCAATAAATACCTTTGCCTGGCCTGAAGCCAGAGTTAGGCTTTACTCCTCAGCTTTTTCCACACATTCATTAAAGAATCAATAAATGCCCATGCTAGATGCAGCCTGACAATATTTTGTAGCTAACCAAGTCTTGTAAAATCCCTGCCCCCTCTCTCCCCCTTCCCAGTCCCTTCACAAAGTGACCTGGAGAAACTCTCCAAAGGCACTTTGAAGAAGTTAAAAACCACAAACCCTCTTCCCTTTTCTCACGTGAAAAGTGTTGCCCATTTTAGAGTTATCACAGAAGGAATCTCTGCTGCCTGGAGGGAATTACCCTGGCCATACTTAGAGCATGACAATTAATATCTCAGAGAGAGGTTTGATTTTGGTACTCACCAGTAGAGTCATAACTTGAGTAACAGTTATGGTGTCTAGGACTTAGGCCCATCTGGACCCAATTTTGAGGGCTCTGACATCCCTATTGTGGGTTTTCTTTCCTTCCTTTCTTCTCTCCACCCTTTCCCCACCCTAGCTGTGCACTAGATGAGCTTCTATCTTCCTGGCTTGACCTTTCACTATAGCATTCTCATTCTGGGGCATGCTTCCTCCTTCTGGTCTCCTAACTCCCCCTCTCCTCCCCTTCTTGGCCTTGCTTCTAACACTACTTGCTTAGCAGTAGTCAATGCTCCAGCAACTTAGAAACAATCCCAATCCTATCTGCTCCAGGAGAAAAAAAACATCCAAGCTGTTTACCTGCTCAAAAATCTTCAGGATCTCCCTTTTGCCTCTATCAAGGATAAGATCTAAAATCTTCCCATCAATCTTTCCAGATTTATTTCACATTACTACCTTTTTATGCATTCTGTGTCCCAATTAAACTGGCCTTCTAGTCATTCTGAGCTCCATGCTTTCGCAGAGATTGAGTCCTTTGCTTGGAATGCTCTTTTTTCACCTCCACATCTCAGTTCAGGCACCACCTTCTAGTCAAAGTCTTTCTTAATACTCCCATTTTTAAAAATTCTCTCTTTTAATTCAAATTATTTCAATTAATTAATAAAATTTATTAAGTGTCTTCATAGGCAATGAGAATGCTAATACAAAAAGCAAATTGTCCTTGTCTCCAATGACCTTTCATTCTATCAAGGGATATACCACAAACATACCTATACATTCATACACATATATGTTATATAATACATGTACATACAGATATATAAAAGGTAAATTTGTGGGTGGGATAGGTCATTATCACTTGGGCAAATCAGAAGGGCTTCATGGAGGAGGTGGTACTTAGACAAAGATGAGAAGGAAGCAGAGGTTTTAAGAGATGGAGATGACTTGGGGGTGCATGTCAGTGCAAAGGTGGAACGATGACAGAGTGTTGAATAAAAAGGCCAGTTTAGCTGGATGGTGGAGGGTGGGAAGGGTAAGTATCTCATATTTCATCATCTATAAAAATGTTCTATTCTGGAAGAAAGCAAATTATGTGAGAACAGGTATTTTTGTCTTTGTATCACTTGAACCCCAAACAGGGACTTGTACATGATAAGTGTTCAATAATTGCTAGACACCTTGGAACAGTATGCTACTTGGTAGGCATGGGCCAGATGCAGTAATGGGAATGGGACCCTATTTGCTAATACATAGCAAAGTCAAAGCTACTCCAGAAACAAAGAACCTACAAATCCTTTTGTCTGACAAGAAGCTAAATTTGAGTTTTCCTCCTAAGATTTCCTCACAGGTCAATTTCATCCATCCATCCATCCATCCATCCATCCATCCATCCATGCATCCATCCATCCATCCATGCATCCATGCATCCATCCATCCATCATTCATTTAGTACTTATTCATTCTCTGGGCTATGTTTGCAGGAGGAGAAACAGAGGTAAATCCTTGCCCTCAAAAAGCTTATAGTCAAAAAGAGAAAAGATATGGACCCCAAATAAATAAAAAAAACAAACTGATACCCGACAAGGATATAAGGGGAAGATAAAGTACTTTGAGATCAGATGATTATAACTTTTATGACTTGACCTTCTCAGGCTATTGGACCACTCACTGACTGCATAACAGAGACTCCACTGCTTTGGTCTGCCATGTAGCTGAGCAAAGTATTGAGGGACATATAATCTAGTTAAATAAAAGGGAAAGAAATCATGAGCAAGCTCAAGAGTCACTTTCCTTTCTCAAGGCCACTAATCCCCATGGAGGAAATTGAAAGTCTAGAGGAGACATTGAATAGGTAAAGTATTCAATAGGATTACTGTGGGCAGGGAGCAAGAGATTTCCTGCTCAAACCAAATTAATCTGTATTTAAAGATTAGGTTCCTACTAAAAGTGCATGAGGTTTTGCTAGTTAAGTGTCTGCAAGCACCTGAACTCCCAGAAGAAAGGAGCCAGCTCAAGTCAGCTCTCTTCCCCATCTCCCCAGTTCTAAAAGGTACAGGCTAAAATTCTAATTCAGTTAGTATTGGTTTTAATCAGCATTCTTTTTTCTTAACCAGGTCACTTTGTAGTAGTTAAAGGTAAAATTGGGGTTTATGCAATAAATAAATGACATGACCCAAGATGATGAGTAGAAACATTTTCATGATGTTTTCATTTAAATCAGAAAATCTACAAAGAAGCCTTGGGGAGAGGAGCTGGGAAGCTCAGTTACAATGGAAACACACTGGCTGAGCAGCACCAGCAGAGAACAAAAGGGAATAAATGCTTTCCTTTGCTCCACACCCCCCCCCCCCCGCCCCAGAATTTTTACTTAAGAACAGGGAGTGTACCAAAGAAGAAATACAGGTCCTGGAATTTTAGGACCTGGGTTCAAAACTCACCTCTTTTGTTTCCTGCTTTAGGCTTTAGGCCACTGAGCCTCAGTTCTTTTTGTGAAATGAGGAGGTTGGTCCCTTATGGTTCTGTATCTTTGATCTATTAAATAAAATGGCCACAAACTGGAAGCAATTTGAAGCAAAATCTCTCACATCTCTAGAAGTCAGATTTCATAAATCTGTCGATATGGACAATATTCTAATTTCCAATTAGCTGCTTATTTCATTCCAAATATCTAAATAACCTTTGCATTGGATAACTGTGGAAATCCCTTACATTGAATCACTCTTATTTTTTTCCCTGTGGATTACTGATAGAATCTTTCATTTAGATAAGTTAAAGCAGCATGTTATAGTGAATAGAGAGAGGTACTAGAGGAACTAGAACAACGCAGGATTAAATAGATATTGGCTATGTGACTGTAGGCAAATTACTTAACTTTCATTGTGATGTCCAATTAACTCTAAGTTACAGAGAAGGTAGTTTACCTGTCCTAGTGAAAGGGGGTTTCTTCACCTAATAATTGTCTATACTTTCATAGGTCCAGCACTATCCATGTTTCTATCTCTTCATCACAGAAGTTGTTGGGTCTCATGTTAAGATATCAATGATCTCGGGGTGGCTAGGTGGAGTAGTGGATAAAGCACCAGCCTTGGAGTCAGGAATACCTGGGTTCAAATCCGGTCTTAATAATTACCTAGCTGTGTGGCCTTGGGCAAGCCACTTAACCCCATTTGCCTTGCCAAAAACCTAAAAAAAAGATATCAATGATCTCTTGGATAGTTTAGGAATCTCTGTCATTCTATGAATCCCTGCTCAAAGACTTTCTGCCTTATAAAACCTATCAGAATGGCACGCTCCAAGCATACATAGTTCTGGGCCAGGACAAAGTCCTGAAGTGAACTCAGTTGCTTTTTTTTTTTGATGACTCTCCATCTCTCTATAACTGTTTGTACTGGGAGAGCAGATAAAATCAAAGATTGTGAATCAATGAATGTTTACTCAAGGCTCTGCTGCAGGTTGGTCCAAAGCTCATCTTGGATCCCACTGGGAAGAACTCAACCACTCAAAAAGGACAAGGGACTGAAATTTGCATTTTTCTAGTCTCTATTTTTAAGCTCATCTCCCAACATTAGGGAGAGAAGAGAGGGTCAGGAATAGCTGAAACATTCCACTACAGCTCTGATTTTCTGGCTGTTTATTGATCTAAATAAGATACAGTCTTTCAAGCTAACTCTATTTACCAAGGGTTAAAATAACTGCAGCCCCTGGTCCCTAGTAAATAACTAAGGAAGCACCTTAATTTGCTGTCCTTATTAGTGTGTGTGTGTGTGGGGGGTAGGTGGAGACTCACTTAATGTCCTCTTTTATTTCTCTTGGATTTAAAGTTGGACACTGAAGTGAGAGGGGTTGGTCCCTTTATTATTGTCTATATTGGCAAAGTTTATTAGAGTCTAGTGAGTTTCCACTAATTGCCTGAGTGATTAATGCTCACCTACCATTGGAGATAAATCAGTACCTTGTATTTCAGAGATTGGGGCAACTAGATATCACAGTAGATAGAGTGCCAGGACTGGAATTGGGAGGATCTGAGTTCAAAGCTGGCCTCAGACACTTACTAGTTTTGTACCCTGGAAAGTCATTCAATGCTGTTTGCCTCAGTTTCCTCATATGTAAAATGAACTGAAGAAGAAAATCACTCCAGAATCTTTACCAAGAAAACCCCAAATGAAGTCAAAACATCAGCTATGATTAAACAAGAACAACAACATTTGGGAAATAAGGTCAAAGATCATAAGTTTATAGATGAGAGCAGGAAGGGATAGCAGAAGCTTTTTAGTCTCTCTCTCTCTCTCTCTCTCTCTCTCTCTCTCTCTCTTCTCTCTCAACAGTTAAAGAAACTGATATCCAGAGCTGGATAAGATTTGACTAAGATTATGCAGGTGGTAAGCATCAGAAATATGATTTGAGCCAGGGGCCCTAGTTTCCCAGCTAGTATTAACATCAGGACACTACCTTAGGATATTACATTAGAACACTGGATAATAGCTCTCAAGCTGGAAGGGACCTCAGAAGTCATCTAGTCCAACCCCTCTCCTTCTGCACATGAGAAAATTGAAGCAAGTCACTTAACCCCATTGCCTTCAAAAAACAGACAAAAAAAAAAGAAAGAAAGAAAATTGAAGCTCATGGAATGGAAGTGACTTGCTCAAGATCACAAAGATAGTATCTGAGATAGAATTTGAACCAGTTCATAAGTCCATAGTTTCATAGACCCCAGAGATCATTTAGTCCAACTCCTTTATTTTATAGTTGAGGAAACTGAGGTCCAGAGAGGCTGATACTTATCCCCCCCCAAACTCTCATAGATAGTGAACTTCAGAGACACAATTTGAATCCAGGTCCTCTGAATGAGAGGCAGCAAAACTGGCCTTAGAAAAAGAACAGATTTGGATTCAAGTCTTATTTTTGGCATACGTTGGCTGTGTGATGTTGCACTATTCACTTAAAGATTAAGTGCTTTTTAGTTCTCAAAAGCTCTAAACTGTGGAAAAGGTGCTGACCTATATTGGTAGATATTTCCTCATATGGGGGTTCCATACAGTGATGATACCAGATGCTTAGTTCCTAGCTCTCTGACCACAGAGACAATGCTTTAAGGGTGATATGACAAAGGTCACACAGCAAGTGAGGAGGAATAGAAGCCAGGACCAAGACTCAAGACTTACAATTCCCACTTTTCTCCTCCTTAAGAGAAGTCCTTTTCTTTGGGTTCAGGAAGAAGTCACAAACTTAGAAGCTTAGGAGACTCCATCTAACTTAAGTCACACTCAGGCATCAGTGAATTAGACCCCCCCCCCTCCATCTCCATGAGCCAAAAATCAACTCCTTGCTCTCAGTATAACCCATCATTTTCTTTTCTGTATCCCCCAAACACATGGTGGCCAGTTGCAGAGTGATGATAATTAGCATTAAAATTTTCCCAATTACATTTTCATTCCTACACCCACACCTGGCAAATCTCCAGATTTTTCTGCCTCATCAAATTAGTATCCTGAGGCTGACCATACCACCTGGAATGATCAGAGAAGAATGATTCACCTGGAATGTGTGACTCTTCCCATGCCAGCCTTAGCATACTCCTGACCTTTGGTGTACTTGCCAAATAATTAGGCAGTACTGAACCACAGGTTGGGAGATACAGATCTGTGTAGAATTTAACACCAATAATTAACCAATTAATGCTCTTGACTTTTCTCTCCCTCTCTGTCCCTTCCTCTTCCTTCTTATCATTATATGTTATTATCTGTAGAAGTTTATCGATGGCCCCAAAAGACCATCTGTCTCTCTAGCTTTGTACTAAAGAAGGTCCCAAAGAAAAGACCAGGGATTATAGAACTTGACATTTTAGTACCTCCTGTCCAGGTAACATGGTATGGATGGTTTCTTTTCCTTCTTAGTCTTACCAACTTCTTAGGTTATTGTGAGACCTGAGTTAGTTAATAAAGGTAGAAACACTTTTAAAACTGACCTATACCCACCTTCAGAAAATAAAAGTACTTTGCCTATATTTACATGTAACATATTATTATCCTTGCTCCCTTCAGGGCTGGGATTAATTGTAAGCAACTAGGTAGTCCAGAAAATAGAGCTCTGGCCTGAGAGGGAGGAAGCCTGTGATCAAATTTGATCTAATACACATTAGTGAAAAATCACATGTAACCTGTGCTTGCCTTGATATCTTCATCTATAAAATGAGGATAAAAAGGGTACCCAGGGTTGCTGTAAGGACCAAATGACATAACATTTGTAAGGCACTTTTGCAAATTTTAAAGCCCATAAAAATGCCAGTTATTAAAACATGGTCAGATGAGATAAAAGATTAAGTATTTAGAACTAGAAGGGACATTAGAATTCTAGTCCTATCCCTTATTTTACAAATGAGGAAACTGAAGACCAGAGAGGTTATAATAATGACGACCAATTTTTTAATGCCTACCATGTATCAGGTACTGTGCTAAGAGTTTTTTTTTTTTTTTTTTTTTTTTAGGTTTTTGCAAGGCAAATGGGGTTAAGTAGCTTGCCCAAGGCCACACAGCTAGGTAATTATTAAGTATCTGAGACTGGATTTGAACCCAGGTACTCCTGACTCCAAGGCCTGGTGCTTTATCCACTACGCCACCTAGCCGCCCCTGTGCTAAGAGTTTTATAAATATTATCTGATTTTATCCTCACACTGATTCCTGGAAGGTAGATACTGTTATTATCTTCATTTTTACAGCTGAGGAAACTGACACAAACAGGGTTAAATGATTTGCTCAAGGTCACACAAGGGGTTTGAACCCAGTGCTTTTCATTTCAATTCCAGTGTTCTTTTCCTCTGTACCATGGGAAGATCCAAAGACTATTTAGGTCTTTCTTTTTATCTCTTTGTCTTTTTTTTCTTTACTATGTGATTTGAATAAATAAAACTGCCAGCACTTTGGACAGATTCTCTATGAAGAATGTGACTAAAATCCTCAACTCCAAGTCAAAAGAACTGAATTTAAATACTGTCTTTGCCAGTCACCATATTGACACCCTGAGCTTCTTGGGCCTCAGTTTACTCATATTTTTAAAAAAGTGGGAGGGCAGTGAGGATGACTAGACTAAATGATATTTTTTTTAGGTTTATTTTTTGCAAGGCAAATGGGGTTAAGTGGCTTGCCCAAGGCCACACAGCTAGGTAATTATGAAGTGTCTGAGGCCGGATTTGAACTCAGGTACTCCTGACTCCAGGGCCAGTGCTCTAACCACTGTACCACCTAACTGCCCCTAAATGATTTCTAAGGTTCCTTCTAGTTTGCAGTGCTCTGACTATGTGATTTACAGAAAAAACACAAACTCATGAGATGAGAAGACAAGAACGGTTTAGTACCTATACCATGTGGATCATACAGTTTTTTTAAGAAATGTAAAAAAGACTGCTGATAGCCCTTCCCTGCCTTAACCACATGATTTTATGTGAAAGGGATTACTTTGGCAACATCCCTGACTCCTTTCATATAACTAGCCATGACAAAATCACGGGAGTAGTAAAAGACAAATTTTGTCTTTATCACCTTCTGAAACCATAGAATCTATTATTCAGACTTTCTATACATTATTTAGCAAAGTCAGTAGCCCAAGGTCACAGCCTGTTCAGTTCATTTACACTAAACCTCAACTTTCCATTCATGATAGAATGTAGGCTCCCTGGGGCCAGGCATTATTTCTTTTCCTTTCTTTTCTTTTCTTTTTTTTTTTTTTTTGCTTTTGTATCCATAGTGCCAAGAATAGCTCTGGGCACATAATAATCACTTAACAAAATTTGTTGATTTATTGATTGATGGTCATAGACTACATCTGAAAACTCTTCCAGGCAAACTCTCTTGCTCCCTCTCAACCACCAATCATATCCAAAATTGTGGTTAATTAAAATGGGCATTCATGCATCTTTGGATTGTAAATTTAGAGTTTGAAGGGACTTGAGCTGTTATCTAGTCCCACCCCCTCCTCATTTTTCTGATGAGAAAATGTTTTTGTTTCACAAGGCAACTATTTTACATGGCTTGGGCAGCAAGACTAGGCTTCAAACCCATGTCCTTTGGGTCTGACTCCAAAACCGACATCCTCTTTCTGTTGTCTTAGGTTGCCTCTTCTGGTGCTTTTATTATTATTTTTGCTGGTGCCTCCAAGGAATTTAGTATTCATAAATGTATGGAAATAATTAGAGTAGAAATAATTTAAATCAGATTTCTTGTGCTCTGTGCCAATGTTCATTCTCCTCTGATAGGGGATTCATTGGAATGGTCACAGTAACTTGCTTTCATGATTTGTTCTAATAGCATCTATGAGACTTCCAATAGCAAACCCATGAAGCACAAGATCAAATTGGGATCCTGTTGAAAGGGGAGAAAAAGCCTCAGGGAATAGTTTTATGTCCTTCCTAGAGGGACTTATAAAACTTTTGACTGCTCCAGAAAGCAGTCACTAGAGTCAAGATAAAAAGACCCCATTAGAGCTCTAAATTATATTCTGGGATCCAGTATAGTGTAAATCACAGGGAATAATATTTAGAATATACCATTTCCAAACATCCCTGATGTTTATAATTCTTGGATAAAACAGAATGAAAGATTGAAATAGGAATCTCAGCTAAGCTTTATTAGTTTTTGCCTTTGTTCCAGCAGGGTTTCCTTGAGAATACTCAGGAATTGTGAAGAATCCTGTAGAGAGTCCAGGTGGTCGTCAAAAGGTTAACTTCCTACCCTGCTGTGTCTTTTGCAAAATCAGAAAACTCCTTCTCTATCACCTCTCCTTCTGATTATGGCAGATGCCAACTCTTATCACAGAGCAGCTGAAATGAAGGTTGGGGGATGGGGAAAATGTCAGGATTAAGATTTAAAGGAAACAAGCATCAGATAAGTAATCAGAATCATAAATGTCAGATCTGTAAAATATTTTTACACACTGTGAGTCAAGTATCCTCATTTTAAAGATGGGGAAACCGAGACCCAGATGGAACATGACTTGACCACAGTGAGACAATTGACATTAGAATCTGTTCCCTGATTCTCCTAGGTACTTACACCATAGCTCTCCAGACTCTGAGGAGAAACCACTCAGCTTCTTCTTTCTCTAATAAATGAATATATAAATACATATATATCTGCCCTCAAAAAGACCATACCATGTAAGAATGTGCTGCTCTTGCATTCCCTATTAATGTGCCAACTGGGAACTGAGCCCTTCTTGCTCACCTGCTGCAATCCATTTCTTTTTTACACACAAGCTGCTCTGCAACTAGAACTGGTAATTACCTGCAATGCATCCTTAACATTACTTAAAGTATATTACCTTCTGCAACCTGTAGCAAAAAAAGGGAGACTCAGCATTTAGTCTCACCTGGTTTTCCAAGTCCTTTGCATTTATTTTATGTTCTATTTTCTATTATAGTTATTGAGAAATTCTCTGAACCACATGATGAGTTCACAGTGTAGTAAGCTTTTGTTTAGAATTTTGATTTTATCTTACCATGAAGGGTAAAAATGTATTCCTTAGCACCTTTTAGAGTAGGTAATTCATTGATGGGGAAAAGATCCTGTGACTCTGAATTGATTGGCTCAGATACTTGTGGGATGAGATATCATTTTCTAATGACTTACTAAAGGAAAATAAAAGACTTGTGGACCCTCTTCATTCATTTCACATTATCAATGAGGTCCTGAGAGAGAAGCATTGCTAAAGAGAATCTAGGCTAAGAGATATGTTGGGAGGAATTCACAAAGTCTTCCTTGAGGCTCAGAGACTTGATTGAGGCACACATACTTTCTTCTATGCAATTTAGGAGGAGAGTTCCTAGACTCCATGTCCTTGCCTCAGTCTTAAAGAGGAACAGTTATGGACTCCCAGCCATGTGCATCTATGAAGAGGAAGGAAACAGGTTTTTATTTTTGAGAAATTTCAAGAACTCTTGACTTCAAATTCCTAGATAGAGGAGGGACCAGTTTCTGGACAGTGCTAAGTTCCTAACGGCCAAACTCCGGAGTAAAGGAGGGTGGATTTTCTGGGCAGCACTTAAGGACTTAATGAGAGAAGAGGGAATTTCTGAGAATTACCAGTTTCTTAGACTTGCGGTTCAGATAACTGGTTGAGTCACACATACTTTCTTCTATTCGATTTAGGAAGACAGTTCCTAGACTCCTTGTACTTGGTCTTAGCCTTAAAGAAGAAGAGTTATCACCTCCCAACCATGTGGCATATATGCAGAGAGGAAACAAATCTTTTTGAGAACAGCCTCAGAAAACTGAAACATGGGGGGGGGGACAAGACGTTTGATCTTTCCCCACTACTTTTGCCATGAGTCATTTGTGTGGAGCTGCTATAATAACAAGGGAGTTGCCTTTCTAGGAAACTCAGTTTGATATCTTTCTTGAAAAGTGCATTCCCCAGAGTATTACCATAGGATTGAATGCCTATAATGTTCTTTAGGAATGGAAGAGAGGCTCATCAGAATGTTGATAGTAGAAGCAATTCAAAGTTAATTTCCAGCGAATCCATACCACAGGATGTACTATGAATTTTGTGGCATTTAGATCCTGGACAAAGCTGAGATGAAACAAAGGAGAATAGTATTGATTGTTTAAACATAATTGTCTTTTTTATATCTAAAAAAATTTTTTGGAGTATAATAAAGACTGTCCTCTTTATGCATTTGATAGCAAATATATATATATATATATATATGTATATATATATATATTACTTTAGGTTTTTATGGCATCTCTGGAGCCTGTTAACTATATCAATAGAACACTACACACAAACTATATATATATATATATATATATATATATATATATATATATAAAATATATTAACTATATCAATAGAACACTACACACAAACTATATATATGTATACATATATATATATATGTATACATATACATATATATATATATATTAGCAAGGCAATGGGGTTAAGTGACTTGCTCAAGGCCACACAATTAGGTAATTATTAAGTATCTGAGATCTGAGTCTGGATTTGAACCCAGGTACTCCTGACTCCAGGGCTGTTGCTCTATCCACTGCACCACCTAGCTGCCCCTACACAATCTATATTCTGAGAAATCCCAGAGGGAATTCTCGAAGGCAACACAAGTCAAAAAGATTCGATTTCGAGATTTGCCCTACTTCTGGTTAAATAGTTATTGAGTTAAATAGTAATTAGTCCTATATCATTTAATCTAGGTAAATTTAGAAAGTATTTATTAAGCACCTACAGAGTACAAATATGAAGTACTCTCCTAGGCACTGTGGATACAGATAAAAATGAAACAATATTTCCTACTCTAAATTCTACCATGAGATATGTACTCAGATAAGTAAATATGAAAGATATTCAAAGTAAATGCAAAGCAATTTCTTCATCATAGTCTCCCTACTAGTCTGTAAGTTAAAGGAAAACAAGGACCATGTCTTATTTATATGGATATTCCACAAGGACTGTATACAGTGCCATGAACATACTCATTTTGACCAAATTCTAGTTAAATTCAACTCAAGAAATAATTCTAGTTAAGAAGTTCAACTCAAGAAAGTTTCATCACATTCTTGGAGAGGATTCTCCTAAGGAGGGTACAGAGTCTTAGAGTAAATCACACTAGACATTTCTCTCCCCCCCCACTTCCTTTCCATACATCCCCTATGTACAGATAAAGTCTGTATTCATCCAGACTATGAACTCCCCAAGGGCAGGGACTTTGTCTATGTCTTCTCTGTCCTACCTCTTCTCCCTTCCAACGTTCAGCACTTATTAGGAGGAATTAAATTGTCCCAGAAGCTCATAGAAGATGGTATGAAGGATCTGGGTAGTATGGAACAAATTTTAAAGGAGATGTAGTGACTGTATGATGGAAGTTCAAAGTGCCATTGGGGAATAAGGAACATGCCAACTCTTTCTCCTGACCCTGTGCAAGATTGTATGAGAAGGATGATATCTTGAAGAAGGTACTAACGAATGTATTCTCTGCAGGAGAAAGCTAAGTTTCAATGAACATCTCAAGGTGGAAGGAATAGTAGAGGAAGAGGGCTAAGATCAAAGGATCATAGATATGGACCTAGGAGGAACTCTATATTCTTTTATAAATTTATTCATTTATTTTTCCAATTAGATGTAAGTATGCTTTTCAACATTCATTTTTGTAGTTTTTCCCTCCCATCCTGCCCTTCCCCAGCACAAGTAATCTGATATAGATGATACATGAATAGTCATATTATACTTATTCCACATTAGTCATGCTATGAAAGAAGAATCAGAACAAAAAGGAGAAACACATAAGAAAGAAGAAAACAAAAAAAATTTAAAAAAGGGAAAATAGTATGCTTTGACTTGCAGTTCTTTATCCATTGCATTTCTTTTAGAATTATTTTTTTGCTGTATTGCTGGGAAGACTTAAGTCTATCAGCATTTTTCATCATACAATGTTGTTGCTATAATATTCTCCTGGTCCTGCTCACTTCACTAAATGTTAGTTCATGAAAATATTTTCAGGTTTTTCTGAAATCTGTTTGTTCATTATTTTTTATATTCATTCATATACCACAACTTATTCAGTCATTCCCCAATTAATGGACATCCCCCAGTTTCCAATTCTTTGCCACCAAGAGAACTGCTAGGAATATCGTACATGTAGGTCTTTTCCCCTTTATTGTGTTCTCTTTGGGATACAAACCTAGTAGTGTTATTGCTGGATCAAAGATGCACAACTTTATTGCCCTTTGGACATAGTTCCAAGTTGCTTTCCAGAATGGTTGGATCAGTTCATAACTTCACCAATAGTGCATTAGTGTTCCAGTTTTCCCACATCTCCTCCAGCATTTCTCATTTCCATTTTCTGTCTTATAGCTAATCTACTACATGTGAGATGGTACCTCAGAGTTGTTTTAATTTGCATTTCTCTAATCATGACAGAGTATTTTTTTTATATGACAATTGATAGCTTTAATTTCTCCATCTGAAAATTGTCTATTCATATTATTTGACTATATTTAAATTGGGGAATGACTTGTGTTCTTATAAATTTAATTCAGTTCTTTAAATATTTTAGAAATGAGGTTTTTATCAGAAACACTGGTTGTACAAATTGTTTCCCAGTTTTCTACTTTCCTTCTATTTTTGGTTGTATTGGTTTTGTTATGCAAAAACTTCAATTTAATGTAATCAGATTTATCCATTTTGAATTTCAGGATGTTCTTTTTCTCTTCTTTGTTTCTTTTCTCTTTCTTTAGGAGAAACTTTAGAGGTAATGGAATTCTATGGTGAGAAAACCGAAATCTAGAGAAAGGAAGAGTTGGGTATTCAACTCCTATGACTCTAAAACAAGAAATCTTTTCATTGTTCCTAAACAGAAGAAAATTCTTGAAGGGCACCATGGAAAAGGGATAAGCAAATGGTTAGAACTGAGTTAAATGAGGAGGATCATTCATGGAAAGTTACCTTTACTAATAATCCCCTTCACTGAACATATTGATCTTGGGTATCCCTCTTGGTGTGGAACCACAGGTCAGATAGCTTACTGTGTATGTTTGGGGTGAGTAGGAATAGTGCAGCTTGCCTATCCTTTTTTTGGAAAGTACAGAGATGGGGGTATGTGTGACAGCTTTTAGGCCCCAGTTGGTTATAGTTTTCAGGCTGAGAGAGGGTCTGTGCATTCAGTCTGGCAGCTGGTGCTGAGAAGCAAGAAATGACTTCCCCTAGGCTAGGGAATGAGCAGGTCTCCTAGTTAAGCATTCTAGCACCTGGGACACAGCATTGTTCACCTTATGCTAGTTCGAACTCTATTCATCAAATTTCAGAGCTGGAAAGAATCTCAGAGGTAAATGAATCCAAGATCTCACCCAATTTAGGATTCCCTTTCACAGTGGTACACTCAGGTGGTTTTCTAGCCTCTACTAAGACATCTTAAGAATTACAGCTGCTCAATAATGGAATGATCATGAGTCTTTTAGGACAGGACAGGTCTAATTGTTCAGGGACAGCTGGAGTCTCAAAGAACTGAGTTCAAATTTAGGCTCAGACTCTTACCAGTTAAGTGAACTTGGACAAGTCACTTAATCCTGTTTGCCTCAGTTTCCTCAAATGACTGAAGAACTACTAAGGGTCAGAGAGGTTAAAAAGTAGCACAGGTTAAGTGAGAAGCAGATTCAAACCCAGGTTTTCTGAATACAAATATCCTTCTTCCACATCAACTCTGTGCTTGAATGTCTTCACTGATGAGAACTTAGCACCTATGGTGTCATAAACAATTATTGGACAGCTCCAAATATTAGAAAGTTCCTTCCATTGAGCAAAACTGACTCCCAGCTATCAGTGCTTGTTAAATCCTCTGGAATCACATTGTCTAACCTTTCTTCCACATGATGATCCTTCAGATATTATTGAAAGTAAATGAGAATGATATCCTCCAAGCATAGCTGCATTTTTTAATGCCTATGAAAGGTTAGAGTGTTCATTATTCATTTATTTTTGCAAGGAGACACCGGGGGGGTGGGGTTTATATAATTAAACTGTGTACATTAAGTTGCCACAGAATTCTTGTCCAACATAGGTATCTATCATCTAGCAAAAGTGGGTCACACACTTGACTCCCCCTAGTTTTTGAACTTTTGCAAAAAACTATGATGAATCTAGTCCAAGTGAGCTCAAGTAGTAACTGTGAACATTTTTCAGTTTTCTGATCAGCACATTTCTGAAATAAAATACAAACTTGGAGAAAGAGATTCCTATATTTTATCTTGCCACTTTTGAGCATCAATTTTTTTCTTCTGATTATATTGGTGGTTTATTTGGTGGAGAACTCAGAATCATAGAATTATATAATTCCAGAAGGTATCTTGGATCACCTAGGTCGAGACTCTAATTTTACAGAAAAGCAAACTAAGGCCTATATAAGGGAAATGATTCGTCAAAAGATGACACAGTCAGTTCATGGTATTTAGGATTAGAACATAGTCTTCTGACTCCCAGACCTAAGTTCTACTATGAATGAATTAATGAATGAATGAAGATCACATTTATTAAATTCTTATTATGTACAATGCACCAGGTTTTTAAACACCCAAGGACACAAATTGAAAAGCTAGCTATCCCTGCTCACATGGATCTCATATTCTAATGGGGGAGACAACACCAAAAGGCATTTTCATTGGCAAATCAAATAGCCCTAGGGTGCAATAGCGAAGAAAATGGTAATGTATTTTTTAAATGTCTTTTCCATTGATAAAACCAAATCTGTTTCTGATGTTTAACCATTTGGCAGTGTCAAGGATTTTGATGGGGACTATCTTTTCTGAGTCTTCAAGAACACTGGCTTTGGGGTTGAATGAAACACTGCAGAAGCAGCTGGTTGTAATTGCTGTTACCCTGATGGATGGATGATGGCTTCAGGAGCTAGGCTGGGCTCATGGCAAGAAGGGCCACTGATCTGTGTAGTGCTGCTTTTCCTGGGACATTGCCCTGAGGTTTTGAACTATATTCACTGGGGTCTGAAGGGAGATGGTGGTAGAAGTGATAGGGATGTCCCCTCATGTCTCCCCCTTAGGTTGATATGCTGCTTCAGCTAGGTTATCTTGCCTGCCTCACTGCTGACTGATGAGAGTGGGGAGGGTTGTGGGTGGAGTCCACTATGCCACCATGACTGGCACCATGCAGGTTTATAAAGTCCCTCCAATGAAGCATAGGGGAAAAGAACTATTTTATCCATAAAGGATTCATAATGTTGTTCTTAGACAGTGTCTGAGGTCCCCTTCCTTCTCAATACCTCCTGAATCTTGGTGTATGTTTTCAGGTTAGAAGTTTTACAAAAATGTTTACAAAAATTATCTC
Source organism: Macrotis lagotis (assembly GCF_037893015.1). Taxonomy (NCBI): domain Eukaryota; kingdom Metazoa; phylum Chordata; class Mammalia; order Peramelemorphia; family Peramelidae; genus Macrotis; species Macrotis lagotis. The sequence goes on from NC_133658.1 coordinate 283,487,862, forward strand.
ATTTGGTTCTCATTTTATAGACGAGTAAACTGAAGCACAGAAGGGTTAAATAATTCACTCAGAGCTTAATAACAGTAACTATAATAATGTGAAGAAGAAGAAAGAAGAAAGTGATTTGAACCCAGGTTCTCCCAATTTCAACTCTAGAAGTCTCTCCATTCTCTGCTTTCCAGTGGTCTCCCCTTCTGTGGTTTTAAGGACTGGGGGAGTCTGAGTCCATATGAGGCCCTGTCTTGCCTCTTTCTCGATCCCTTGTGCTCAGACATGCAGTGGGGAATGCCTTGGACTAGGATATATGATTACCCCTGTGTAAGGTGGCTTGACCAAGGAGAAAAAAATCAATAAAGTCAGAGGAGACAGCAACTGACTTAAAGCTCAGCAGTATTGAAAACATGCCAACCAAAGTCTTCTGAAGAAACACACAAGAGGCTGGCTATTGATTTCCCTTCCCTGCAATGTTCCTTGCCACACCTCAGTGGGACCCTGAGTCCCAGAGACGATAGGGCCTGACACGATTTTTCCATTCTCCTTCACATTGTGTTGGAAGGTGGAGAGCAGCCTTCTCTCTGTTTTGCTAATAAGCAGCTCAGGTGCTGTCTGACCTGGGGGAAGGGCTTCTCTTCAGGGACAGAGATTGAATTAGCTCATGTATTAATTCCAATAAGAATTCAACATCAAGTCCTCCTTTTGGTGGATGATGAGGGATGATGAACCACTATGACCATTTGTACTGTACTACTGAGAGCTGTTCCATGGCTATCTTCCCTAATTCTCAGTCCATTGTGCCCTAGGACTTACGGAAGTCAACGTCTCCCCAGAGGGTGCCATGTTTTCATTTGTCTTTTTTTCACCTGGGCCTCCTTGGGTAGGGTGACTGCCTCATACATAGGAGCATAACATTTCAAAACAATTTAGGAAATGAGGGTGATTGTTTTACTTCCCCACAAACAACTAATGTTTCTGGCCTTGGTGACAACTTATTAAACCTTTGAACTATCCCAAATAAATGGAACAGCTGAGTCATTTGTGCATGTAAGCCCTAGGAACACAAACCAAGGTGGTCCTTTCAAAACCTTGGGGATTTTCTTTGTCAAAATCTCGAGTGGTGCTCAAAGTATTCCCCAAGAAGAACCTTTGCATGGAGAGAAAAAAGCTTGGTCCCCCACCTGTTGTCATGACAGTTGAGAACATCAATCTGTTCTTACTTCTTTAGGCCATCAAGAAGTAGGAATGCTTCTGCTTCTTTAGATCAGTTGAAGGGTACCTCTCAGATTCCCCAACCTGCTACATCCCAAGATGAAGATTTCTGGTTGTTGTTCCCCCAAATCCCTAAAAAGAAATTTGGTGGAGGGGTGGAATACTACATCATAACTATTCTTAACTGTTATTTATTGATCATACTGATCAGTGAGCAGGAAAAAAATCCTTGTCTTCTGAACCCTACTGTCAGCTCTCTCTTTTTATTCTCCCTTGGGATCTATGATTTCAGTCATGTAAAGGAATTCATGTCTAAGATACTATCTACCAATGAAGATCATCAATTATTCTTCAAATTAGTCTAAGTGTTAACTGTCTGGGTACTGAGATGGGAATGACTAGCCCAGGATCCCAGTGGCAGCATGGCTTAGAGATGGCTATTGACCTTGGTCTTCACAACTGTCAGGCCAACCCTTTACCTCAGTGTTATGCTGCTACTCTCTCCCTTCTCATCCTGTAATCCTGAAGAAGTCCACTTATCACTCTGCACCTGAGTTCACTGGTCTCCAAACTATGTGGCTTGGACTAGAATCACAGGTCATTAAAATTGAAAAGGACCTTAGTGATAATTTGGTCTAGACCCTTCATTGATCTTATCACAATGATCAATTTGTATAGTACTTTAAAAACTGAACAAAGTACCTCAATTAGAGGACCTCAGTTGAGTCTCATGGCAAATCTTTGAGCTTGATCTTATTTCATTCCTGTTTTATAGGTAAGAAAACTGAAGCTCAGTACAATCAAATGAATTCTCCCAGGTCACATGGCTAATAAGAAGTGTCCTAGGCAGGATCTGAATCCCAGTACTTCCTGACTCCAACTTCAGAACTCTAGTCATTGCATTTTCTACATACATTATTTTTAAACTGGGACTGCTTATATGCATGAAAGGAGTTGGCCCACAACATAGTCATTCTTAGATGGTTTTTTTTTTTTTGCAAGCCAGTGGAGTTAAGTGGCTTGCCTAGGGTCACACAGCTAGGCAATTATTAAGAGTCTGAGGCTAGATTTGAACTCAAATCCTCCTGACTCCAGGGCCAGTGCTCTATCCACTGCACCACCTAGTTTGCCCCTCTACATACATTTTTGTCCCTTTATTCTTACATATTGCTAGTCTTTGAAGCAGTTGGCTTTTTTTCCTCTCTTCTCCTTATGCAGTTCTTTCCCCTGCCCACCCCTCAGCCTCCTCATGCCCTATAATAACTTAATTAGATTCCATTTTCCTGAGCAGTCAAAGGGTGAATCAGCAACTTTCTTATAAGGCCTAAATTTGTCACAAGCCCCCAGGTGACTTTGCACCTAATCCCTGGAGAAATTAGATTATGGGGTTAGAAAAGGAATCAGTAAAGTGATGTCTAGCTTTTCCCATCTTCCTGGAAGGGCATGGGGAGTCCTGAGTCCTTGCCTGGCCCCCTTTTCCCCTGGGCATGAAAGATCCAGATGATATACTATTACTTCACCTTATTTCCCCTCCCTCTGGAATTCCCTAATGCCCCTGCTGTCTACTGTTAAAAAACAAGGTCACAGTCATGTTATTGATCGCCTTGGAGCAGGCATTGAAAGACCTCGAGGAGGTTTGGGCAGGTTTTTTAAGCACTCAGGAGGTAGGAAGGGACAAGCAGGCTCTGACAATTCAGCGTTTCCCTTTCCACGCACCAGGGTTTCACCATAGATCAATCAGGGCTTATGTTGTTACAACCTGTCAGCTGAAAGCCCAAGAAAGCAGATGAAGGGGTTCTGTGATTAATAAGGAGGGTGGATAGGGGAGGACAGGAGGGAGAGCAACTATAGGAGAGTACAATCTGCTTGTACTTAGGCTGCTTCCCTGAACCCCCATAGCACCCGAGAAGTTGCACCAGAAGTTTGGATTTAGGGCAAGAGAGTTGAGGTTTTCTGGCTATTTATCTCCTTTGTCCCTATTATCCTAAATTTGGTCTTGGATCACAGATTCTAGAAGTTATGAATTCAAACCTTTCAATTTACAGGAAAGGAAACTGAGGCTTAGAAATGTTAAATGACTTGTCTGAGTCATGTAGTTAGTGACAGGCCAAGTGAAGATTTCAACTCAGGGTCTTTTACTGCCAAACCTAATATTCCTTTCTCTTTACTACACTGCATCCCCAGATAAACAGACCTGGGCTTAGCCATGGCAATATAAGCATATCTTTTGACGTTTCTAGAAAATGCTCAGCCAGGGCCTCTACTATTTCCAACTTAATAGCATATTATGGGGTCTGCAGCCTGTAAATGGCAATTATCAGTCTGGATGATTGAGAATATCTTGGTCACTGAGGCAGAGTGAAGGAGGAAGACTCATGAATCACATTAAGAAATATAGGACTTTAGGGGCAGCTAGGTGGCTCTATCAAGAACCAACCCTGGAGTCAGGAGGACCTGAGTTAAAATCTGGTCTCAGACATTTAATAATTACCTAGCTGTGTGACCTTGGGCAAGCCATGTAACCCCATTTCCTAAAATAAAATAATGAATAAATTAGTAGAAAAAATATAGGGCTTTGGATTGACTTCTAGAGTTGGAATTAGGAAGATCTGAGTTCAATCCTCTCTCATTGGGTAACTTTGGGAAAGTTATTTAACTTTTCTTATTTTCCCTAAGGAAACAGGTAAACGGAGGCTAAACATTTTGTGAACCCTAAAACATAATTTAAGATCAATTAAAATGGATATATTTATTATCACCATCATACCAGCTAGACCAGAGTTATAACTAGCTACTTTGGCACATGGAGGAAACAGATACATTTTAAAGACAAATTTAGAAGGCACTGCTATTTTCAAATCTTCTTACCTAGGTGCTAAATTTTAAGTGCTAGAAATACTTCTATATTATTGAAGGAGCTTAAGTGCTGTTAGCACCCTCTAAATTTTGGTGCCCTTTTCTCACCCTAATTACTTATGAATTAAGAGCTACACTTCACTAACCCATTAATGCACCAGAAACTGAGCAAGAAGTTAGTGCAGAAGAGTAATAAAAAGAAGTACATGGACCTTAGAGTTCATCTATTCTAACCTCAATGAGTTGTCAGATGAAGAAACCGAGACCCAAGAGAAGTCCCCTGCTCAAAGATACACAGCTTAAGCAGTAGAACCAGAAATCAAACTCAATTATTCTTTTGGACATATCACAATAATGACTATGTTTAGAATAGTTGAGGGGCAACTGGGTGGTGCAGGGGCTGGGGTTAGGAAATTCATTTTCCTGAGTTCAAACTGGCCTCAGACACCTACTAGCTGTGAGACCTTGGGCAAATCATTTAACCCTATTTGCCTATTTCCTCATCTATAAAATGATCTGGAGAAGGAAATGATAAACCACTACAATATCTCTGCTTAGATCAGGGAGAGTTATACATGATTAAACAACATTATTAATATTAAAATGGGGTGGTTATGGCAGACAACCTCTATTATCCCTTCTATATGTAAATCTAAATCTATGATCCTACTAAGTTTTAAATTCATTATACTTTCTTTAGTAGTGAATTCCCCCTCCCTCTGGAACTCAACTTCCTTTTATGTTTTCACACTACCTAAATTTTTTTCTGCTGTTTTCTTTTCTCAGGACTCCATTCTCTTGTCTTACCCCAGGTCAGTTTGACTTAAGCTCCAATTACCAATAATCATTTCCTGAAATTTTTTTATATTCCTTTCCTAGCAAGGAGTAGGAATGATAACAAGAACATTCTCAAAGAACCAGCTACTTCTGGCATCTGCATGAATGGAGTGACATCTGCACAAAGGAGTTTAGACTACTGATTTGTAACTGGTCTAAATTACTATAATTTGAACCAATAATGAGGCTTCCTGGTCTTCTAAATTAAAAAACCCAGCCCACAAAGAGTTAGGTGCTCCTCAGGCTTGAGATATCCTCTTAACAAGGAGTCCAATATCCTGACAAATAAGAAAGAAATGGAGTTGTGCCCAATTCAATGTTGAATCCTTGACAAATATCCTTTCCATTCTATTGCTAAGAAAACTCCTTCTTGTTTAATGTTAGACAGTCTAAGAGTGTCTCATTTCATTCCAGTTCCACTCTTGAACCACTGAACCAACCTGAGGTGGACCTAGGAGATAACACTGATCATGTCTGGGACTACAAGGATCAACCCAGCTCTTCTGCAAGTTGGACTTGAATGCCAAGGTGTGTTATTTGAGAGTGATTAAAATGACCCACTCTTGAATATTTTCCCCAGGTAACAAGCCATGTATAAGCTAGACTTTTCAAAAATTATACTCATTTGTACTTCTATGTCTTTCCCTGTGCTATTCTCTCCTCTTATTGAAATTCTGTTTATAGAGTTCAAATACCACCTTTTCCATGAAGCTTTCCTTGATTATCCCAGACCTCACTGATCTATCTCTCTGTCCTCTGAACTTCCATAGGGCTAAAAATTATGTCATTCAAATCAGTACTTAATTACATTCAGTGGTAATATTATTTAACATTAATTCTCATAACATTCTTCCCTAAGTAAACCACTTAAAGGTAGGAAAAATCTTTCATAATTTTTTTCCATAGTATCTAGGCACATACAGTAGACAATAAATATTTGTTGACTGATTAAGTAGATCCCACTAGTCAACAGGATTTCCTATGGGAGCATTGTATATAATGTGATTTTAAGGAAGGAAGAAAAGAAGAACAGAAAGAAGGAAGGAAAGAAGGATAGAAGGCAGGAAAAAGAAAAAAGGACCTGTTATGTGCCAGGTACATAAGCACTTTATAAATATTATAAATATTATATTCCTGATTCAAGGACTAGTGCCAGCCTGCTGCCAGATCACCAAGATATAGTTAACTGTTAATTTTGTGATCTTTCCTTGTAGAGGTATCTTATATCATAACAGGTAATAGTTTTGTTATAAGTTATGGAAATTTGCTTGTTCCTTCCCATCACCTCAGTAGATCTCTTGCCCCTTGGACTTCTTCCCTCTAATTGAAGAAGGGATCCAGGAAAACACCTCACAAATTCCCAGCTAGTTCCAGGCTCCTGAGACAGTTACCTTCCCCCATTCCCTCTCCCCACTCTCAGTTGCACTTTATGTGCTGTCCACCCCCTTTAGATTGTGAGCTCCTTGAAGAAAGTTTCTATCTTTTGTCTTTGTGTGTATGTGTGTGTGTGTGTGTGTGTGTACTCAGTTCCTGACAAAAGAAGGTACTTAATAATAGTGTATTGATTAACTGGTCATTAATAAGACAGAATAATGGTTTTCCAATCATTTATAATAATTAGTTCAGTGTCCTGGTTTCATAGAGTATCTTACTAGGTGATAGGTATAGTATAGTAATGGTTTAGAAGTAGGGATGGTGAATAAAGATTTCAGTGCAGCTGAAGGATCAAATGTCTTTAATGCCTTTGGAAGAGGTAATCTCATAAGGTAATTGTAAGGTTCAGCCATAATATGAAAATAATAGAATTATAGAATCTTAAAATCTGAATTGGAAGAGAAGTTAAAATGTAGAATGTCAAAACCAGAAGAGACATTAGAATATAGACTACTAGATTAGAGAAAACTTTAGAATCAGTAATAACAAACTGCAAGATAACTTAGTCTATAAATGGTCAAAGTAAGAAAGGGTCTTATGGACTTTTTAGTCCAATCCCCTCATTGTATAGTTTTGTAAACTGAGTCAAAGAACCCTTCACTTTGAGGGCTGCTCATTTTAGAAACAAAACATTTATTAGCTTTCATGAAACAATCTTATTTGTTTGCATGTCAATAAAAGCTGATCATGGTTTTGGCTGGACTTCTCTTTTTTGGTTAAAAAACCTTGATTTCTTCTCTCCCTCTACCCCCACCCCCACTCCCCATAGCCAGTGGAGTAAGACAAACCATCTTGAAGTTGCAATTGAATCGGCAGAAGCTCTCTCATTACTAGCTTGCAAAACATAATTACGGATGTAGAATAAATTACATGTTAACATGGATGATTACTCCCTGTTTCTCCTGCTATCATTAAGCAGCTGAATAATATGGCCAGATGCTCTGAAACAGACTACTGACTTCAGAGCCGACAACACCAGAGTCATAATGGCTCTACATATTAGACAGTGAAAGAAAAACAGAGGATTAATTTCAGCACTTAATTAGAGTACCTCTAATCTTTCCCCCTCCCAGAACCTCTCCCCCTTCTCTCCTTAATTTTTCCCACATCTGCTTCCAGGACATATCTTTCTGAAAGGGGGTGGAAAAGGTGTGATATACGTCTGTATTTATTTCTGAGAGATGCCTTTTTTTAGGTCCTTATCTCTGTCAGATGCCCCTCCCTGCCACATGCTACATTTGTTGCTGTGGAAGGAAATCATCCACATTTCTGCTCTTCCCTTTTCCCAAGTTAACTCCCTTCTCTTTGCCCCCGTTTTACTTTCTTAGTTATTTGATATTTTTGTTTCCAGAAGAACAAAAGATAGATGTAGCCTGGATTTTCCATGTAGTCCTTCTTTAGACTTTTGGAACTGGAAGGAACTTTAAACATCATCTTTACATTAAACATCCTTAAACAATACCCTCATTTTACAGATGGAGAAACTGGGACTTGGAAAAGGGAAGTCAATTGCACTTCTGGTGCAATCCAGATCTCTGACTCTCATCCCAGAGATCTTTCTACTACATTCTGTGTCCCCTCCATGAACAGGGTGAAGGCTCTTAGATGTTCTGTACATGCCAGCTAAGAATATATCCCCCATGAAGAAATGATTCCCAAAACTAGTATGAGATCCAAACATTGGCATTTAGGGAAGTCTTAACAAGGCACTATAGGGAGGATGGTAATGCGGGCATGTGCATCCTTAGAGAGGTCCCTAAATCTCTGGGTCTTATTCACTCCAAATCTTAGATCTAGAGTCACCTCCTAAAAATAGCTTTTCCTTATTCCCCAGCTGGTCACACCTCCTACTCCCAATTCCTATGCATTTGCTTTATAAATGTTTTATATTTACATATGTGTGTATGTGTTCTTTCCTTTAATGGACTGTTAAGTTCTCTGAGGATAAAAACTATTTCATTTTTGTCTTTGTGGTCTGGGAGTCTTCCATAATGAATGTCATTTTTAGTAGATACCTAGTAAATATTTGTCAGTTGATTGATTTCACAGGTGTGTGGAGAAATAATTCAATAGTAATCCATGCTCATGAAGTAGGAAAAGAGATTTTTTGGGGGAGGGTAGGGAAAGAAGGGAGTCTAGACCCTTTAAAGAGAAAATTCTATGGCTACTTCCTTCCCTGCTAAAAATGAGCAAGTCATTTATAATCTATAGTATTGCCCATGGTTATAAAAGCTAATGTATGTCAGGGAGAGAGGGCTTGATCTCAAATATTCCTGACTCCAAAAATTGGTTCTCCAGTCATTGAATACTATTACCTCTTGGCATAAGGGATATATTTGGCCCCCATTGTATTGGATAAATACGCTGTGTAGCACCTGTGGAAGATCTTTGCTAGGAAATATATAGGATTCGGTGAGGTACAAACATATATAAAGAGAATTGCAAGTGTTATAATAATATTAACAGTAATTGTCATAATCATCATTATTACTATTAGAGAATTATAAGATATGGATGGGTTATCATCTATTCAGATGAAGACGATGATGAGTTCACGGATCCATCAGTGGACAGAAGAAACTGTAGTTATGAAGATTAGAGCAAATTACATAAAAGGTGTGTGACTTTTATCAATTCATCCTCCTCACTCCACTCCTTTTTTTCTTCATATGTAAAAAAGATGGAATTTCACTAGATCAGTGTTTCCCAACTTCCAATCTATAAAATACCAGACAACCCTATAGCGAAGTCTTTTCTGTTCACAAAATTTCTACTACTTATAGCCCTCCTTAAAACCTACAATCTCAAACAAATAGACTATCCTTGGTCCCTCATCCATGCTCCCTGAGACATTCAAATACATGAATGGCACTTGTAATTGAGGAGGGTAGACTGGTCCAAAGTATAGAATTTAAGAAGTTCACTTTTTCTATGTTGTCTGGGTTAGGAAACCCTGAAATGGAGAACTTTTAACTGACTTTTTATCCCTTTCATTTAATGAATGTATACATTAATGCATTTCAGTCAACAAAAAAATATTTCTTCCTAATATGTTCTCCTTCACTCTCAATCTCAAACCATTTCAGCAACTGTATGCAACCTATATAAAAGTCAAGTGACTTGCCCAGGGTCACACAGTCATTGCACATCAGAGGTAGTTCCTGAGCCCAGATTTTCTGGATGTTTCTTGTCTTGCTAGCCACCACAGCTATCTGCCTCTCAGGATCTTTATTGTTTTGTTAATGATAAACACAAGGTGCATGTAAGCTCTTTGTATCTATTTGGTGGCCAGGCCTGGAAGCTTAGAAAACAAAGCTAATTCCCTAAGTCACACTAGTCTGCAGTGTGAGCAGTGGGAGGGCTTCTGCCTGAATTTAGAAGGCAATCAATTTCTACTCAGAAGGAGGAGGACAATCTCTCCTCTGAAACCTATTCACTTGTCTTTATAAACATTTGCCAATTTTGTAATGGCTCCAGTAGCCTGTGTTTTCTATTTGCCATCCATTTTATGACTTGTTTAAGAGTGAGAAGGAACATGCATATTTCTCCCCCATAGGAAATCGACAACCCAGGCTCCTGCAATCAATAAAAAAACATATTTTGCTGACTCTGAAAAAGAAGCCAAGATGTCAGCTTCAGAAGGTAAGTTTTTTACTGTGGGGAGTTTGGGGCGGGGTGCTCCAGCAGCCTGAGGAGATTTTTCAATCAGTTTTCTGAGGGGGTTGAGAAAGGATGGCTGGCTGAAGCACAAACATATGGTCCCAAAGATGAGCTTTCCCATCTCTCCTTGTAGCACTGGGAAGATGATCAGGAGAAAGCTAAGGTTGCCAGAACCTCAAGGGTAGGTGATACAGTGGATAGAGCATTGGCCCTGGAGTCAGGAGGACTAGAGTTCAAATCTAAACTCAGACACTTGATTTTTACTAGCTGTGTGACCTTGGGAAAGTCACTTAACCCTGATTGTCTCACATCCAGGGCCATCTCTAATCATCCTGATTCATATCTGGCCACCAGATCCAGATGGCTCTGGAAGAAAAAGTAAGACCTGTAACTTAGAAGAACCCCCCTCCCCCACTCCAATTCACTTCACATACTTGTCATGGCATCACTTCCTGATTTCATGATCTTCTTTGAGAACAAAAGTCAAACATCATCAATCAATGTACATTAATGAATACTACCATCAAAGAGGTGACACCAACACAAATGTTTTAACTTACATGTGAAACAATGTAGATCAAGGTTATTAACCTACCTTTTGGATTACATGTGTGACAATGACCATGAGACCCAACTGGATTCTAATACTTAAGAGTTGCAGAAACTTGTTCAGCTACCTAATCCTGTCTGAGCCTCAGTTTCCTTCCCTGTAAAATAGATATGATAATACTTTTACTACCCAGCTTGTTGTGAGAAAAGCACCTGGAAAAGTTTACAGTCATTTAGAAATGCAAACTATCAACAATATTATCATGTATGTCTTTAAACTACAGAGAACATGCCTTGTAAAAGTAAGTGATCTCTAATTAATTTATTACACATCCTTAGGACTCTTCTCTCTTGGTTCTGTTCCTGTAGTTTGGGGAGTCCTCTTCTTTCATCTATCCAAAGTCTGACCAGTTTTGAATACTCATTTTAAGCCCCACTTCAGTTCAGTTCAATGAAGCAAACATCATATATTAATACCATATTTTGTGTAAATTATTGTACTAAGCATTAAAGATAAAAAAGACAAAAGGATCCATTTCTTCCCTCAAAGAGCTTGTATTTTGCTGGGTGAACGTTGCATGTACAAAAAAGGTATAATACAATGTAAACTGAGGCAGGGGAGTGCACAAGGATAGAAAGGTGCAAGGAAGGCTTCAGGGAGGAGATGGTACCTTAATTGGTTACCGGAGGGGAAAAAAGGATTCCGAGAAGGGGAGATGAGGAGAAAGAGTGTATTTTTGACATAGGGAAGGATGTGAGGTTATGTTTTTGCTTTTTTTTTTTAATCCAGTATACTTAGCATCATGTCTGGTGTATAATAAATGCTTAGTTAATGATTGTTCACTTGACTTTTGGGAAAGCACAGAGCAGAAAAGTAACTGTATCCAATCTGTTGCCAATTCCTGTTGATACTCCCTCTAGAACAACTCTCTTCTATGTACTTTTCTCTTGTATTGTCACCACCCTGGTGCAAGCTCTATGTACTTTACACCCAGACTATTACAATAACCTGCTTGTTTGCCCTTTTTCAATTCTCTCTCTATTTTAGTCTATCTTCTATAGCTATTAAAAGGAGTTCCCTAAATTCCAGGAATGGCCAGGTCACTACATTACTCAATAAACCCCAGTGGCTACCTATTACCTCCAGGATCAAATTTTTGAAAAACTTCTGTGTAACTTTTAAATCCCTTCATAACCTGTTCTGCCTCACCCCTTTACATCTTTCCAGTCTTCTTACCTCCTACTTCCTACTCCCTTATATTCTCTAGGATCCAATGATATTTGTCTCTTTGCTGTTTCTCACACAGGACACTCCATCTCCCCTCTCACTTTCCACCTCAATCTTCTCATTTCTTTGACTTCAAATCTCAGCTAAAATCCAATTTTAGACTGTGAGTTCCTTGAAAGCTGAGATTCTTCATGAGGAGCATTCCAGGCTAGGGAATGGTCAGAGCAAAGGTTCAAAATAAAGGATAGCTAACATAATGGGTAGGAAGGAGAAAGAAGGAAAAGCTGACTGGACAATAGAGTGCTATCAAGAGTATTCAGGATGAGGAGAAGGTGAACAAGTCAGTCAATATACATTTATTAAGGACTTTCTATGTACCATGCAAATTGCTAGAGATATAAAGCTATGTAGAAACATGGTGCTGTCCCTCAAATACTACAGAAAGTTCAAAAAGCATTCAAGTTAATAAAAGTCCAGTGGATTTCTTGAAGAAAGCAGCTTTAGTCAAACAACAAAGTTACAACAGATTACAAGGAATTGAAGTGTAGGTGATGAGATATTGAGGGCATTGAGTGGAGATGAATCTAGAAGACTGTGAGTGGAGATGGTTCTAGGAGACATATAAGACAATCTTAAGGGGATGGCAGGGTCAAATGAGAATTTTGTTGATATGGAGAAACCTGGATATTTTTGTAGACATGAGGGAAAGTACTAGGGACTGACAAAAGATTGAAGATAAAAGAATGAGGGAATTGTCAAATGGGTAAAACTTTTGGAGAAGGCATGAGAGAATGGGATCAAGGGCAGAAGTAGAGGGGTTAGTGTTACTAAGGAGAAGAGTCCCCATTTCCAGACCATCTCCATGCACCTCAAACTTTCTCTTCCTCCTTCAATTAAGATCCCACCCTCAGACTCTTGACTCTGATTGATGAGCATTCTCCTTATCTCACTTCTTGGCCATCTCCTGGTTACTTATGCATGCCCTGTTCCTTCAACTCCTCCTCACCCCTTATACCCTAGTTCTTAGAATAGTAATCAAATCAACTCTGCCCTTCCCGGAAAGGAACTGTCTAATAATAACTCCATTCACCATTCCTTCATTTTCCTTATCCAAAACACTTGTCTCTAGCTACTATTCTCTTATATATGTGCTATCTCTCCCTATTTGAACAATAACTATATAGTTTGCTTGGATTTTTTTTATTCCTAAGGTGTAATGCAAGCATTTGATATATGGTACCCAATTAATAAATATTTTTTCATTCATCCATTCATTCATTTCACCTTTGACACTAACTAGCTCTATGACACTGGGTGTTAACCTAATTTTAGAAGATTCTAAAAAATTATGCTAAACTTTCCTTATCTGTAAAATGAGGAAATTAGATTATGTGACTTCTAAGTTCTCTTTCAGTTTTAAATCTATGATCCTAGGTGAAGACGAGGGGGTTTGATGTTGAGGTGATATGAAACATAGGATTAAGGGGGGGAAAGCTCATGGTGGATGTAGTGTCAGTTTTTTTCAATGAAGTATGAGGTAATATCCTCTGATGAGAAGATGGAGGGAGGGAACTGGTATTGATGGATTGAGAGGAGGAGGAGGTTTGGAGCAGTGACTTTGGAAACTGGTTATAGCCAGTCAGAGGAATTTCAAGTTGTGGATTTGGGGGAAAACTCTGATGGTAAATGAAGGGATCATCCCTGAGCATCCCTGTATGTGATTGAAGTGGAGGAAAGGAACAGAGATACTATGATATGATGAAGTAAGTAAATTAGAAAAGAGTATTTCTCAATACGTAGGTTGAAGTCCCCAAGTATGAAGCTCCTCAAATGACAAAAAAACAAGACTCTTCACCATCCTACCTCTTTTTTTCCAGCTTTTCCATGCCATTTTCAAGCTATGGTATCCTACACTGAAGAGAATACACCTGATGTGACCAGAGCACAGAAGTGAAGAGAGACTATTATCTCCTTATTGCTGAAAACTACCAAATAAAGGGAAATGGAGCAACATTTCAGGCATAGGGAAGGGCAGGCAATGCAAAAATATCGAGGTAGAAAATAAAATGCAGTATATAAGAAATAGTTTGGCTGAAATGTACAGGGTATAAGGGAAAATAATAATTAGAATTTATATAGCACTTTAAGCAAGGGATTGGATGATGACGACACCATTCTCTATTTAAAGATAGTTTTAGGGGCAGCTGGGTGGTGTAGTGGATAGAGCACCGGCCCTGGAGTCAGGAGTACCTGAGTTCAAATCTGGCCTCAGACACTTAATAATTACCTAGCTGTGTGGCCTTGGGCAAGCCACTTAACCTCATTGCCTTGTAAAAAAAAGCAACCTAAAAAAAAGATAGTTTTATCCTAAACAACACATTCTGCTGTTCTTCATGATATGCTATATCCCTACCACTCAGGAGTTGCCAGATCCCACCACAGGGCCTCCAACACTAGTCTTAATGTCTTTCTTTAGTCATCTCATAGATGTGTAAAATATTTGAATTGCAGGTGAGTTAGTCTGTTCCTGACCCTATATAGCATCCTGTTCCCAGTCCATGTTGATCAATGCTTTTCTTAGAAATGAATGAAAGAAGTCCCACATTCTACAGATGAAAGAATGAAGCTCAGAGATTCATCCACCATCTCACAATTTAGGGGTGGGCTTTTGACTCACAACTAGAGAGTCGAGCTTTCTTTTCATTTTACAGTTAGAGAATGTGTGTTGCCAATATGAGAGCAACAGTGTTATTTTCAAGTATAGAGAACCCAGGATTTAAAAGGCCTGAGAAGCAATGATCTCTTTTCAGCAGCCCTGCTCCTGGGGCTTTCGGACCCAGCAATCACCATGGCTATGGATGTCACTACTGACCTTCACCCGGCAGCTGCATGGCCTCTTGCCCTCTTTGTTAATAATACATTCAGCTCTGAGCCACATTTCAGTTCTTCAGCTTGGACAGATAGTCCCCAAACACGGCCTGTTAATTTAGCCTTATTTAATTTCAGCTGCAAAGAGATGATTTTTACATTGACTCAGGGGGACACTCCATGTATATGGATTGGGAGCAGAGAAATGTGTGGAGATTAAATCCATCAGAAAAAAATAAAAAAGCTCAGCCAAAGAGCAGCAGGGGAGTTAATATTGGCGGTAGAAAACATGGAAGTATTGAAAGGAGGCAGACACATTCTTTTGTTTTCAGCCTCGTCCTGATTTGGCAGAATCTGTGCAAATGGTATTTTGACCAAGTCTTGGTTCAAGTGACACAAAAAGCAAAGAGCTATTCTGATTAATTTGAGGATCATTTCATTAACTTTATCATCTACTTCAGCATTGCCATTTTCCTCTTCCTCCAATTCCCTGTTATCTGCTAGGCAGTATACTTACAACTAAGACAATGAAAATGTTTAAGACACTGTCCCTGACCTCAAGGGATCAATCAAATGACTCATGCAGAGAATCAAAGTGAATTATGTCTTTAGTTGTGCCCAAATTGCTCAGTTTGACTGATCAATAAATCTGAGAATGTCCAGTCCTTAGTCACCACATTGGGAACACTTGTGGTGTCAAAACATACACATAGATTCCATGCCTCATATTCTTTTATTCTTCATCTCCACATCTTAGAATTCCTGCTTTCCTTTGTTTCTTAGGGGACCTCTTCTATGAGTCTTTCTTGTTCCTTTCCACTGGTAACACCTTCTCCTCCATGATTACCTTATATCTACTTCATATATGTTTTATACACACACATTTTTATGGACATATGGACATATTGTCTTTCCCACTAAGATGTAAGCAGTTGAGATCAGGGACTGTTGACTTCCCAGAAAAAGTGTATAGAAGGAACTTAACTTAATGTTGACTGATTCACATACATGCTGGGAATGTCAGAATTAGAAGCACTCTCAGAGGTTATATAGTGTAAACTGTACCTAAGTTGCAATGCCTTGAGATCTGGATATCCAGCCTAAAGTTATACTGGCAAGAGGCTAGATCTCTGGACTGGTTGCCACATTGTCTCTTGGGGTGCAGGGGACTGGGATGGTTGTCAGGGACCTAAGCTATTGTCCCTTCCTCAAATGATCAATCAATAAGCACTTACTGCTCCTCATGCTAGATGGAAGACCCTTTCCTGGGTGCATTAGGAGATAAGGAGATAAAGCAGATATAACCCCTGCCTGCAGGTAGCTGACATTTTAGGAGACTGGAAAAACATGTTTGAAAAGGTTTTTTTCCCAATAGATCAAACAGCTATTAAATTGCTTCTGTGGACTATTTGTAAGAAACCAAATCAATGATAAAGTCAGAATGGTAGGAGTGATAGATAATAACCAACTATTATCTTGAGGAGGCAGGGCCATTGAGCTCTGAGAGGAAGACATCAACTGCCACGCCAGCAATTCTCCCACTCTAAGGCTGCCTATCATCAAGAGATAAAAGCAGAGAGCAGAATAGAGCTTGGACTAGTGTTCCTAGGCTGGTATTTGGACTATAATTGTAAAATTGAGTACGATGGCAGGAAGGAGAATACAGGATCCATAGGAACCTGTCATAGAGGACTCTGTAGACTACTTAGCTAAGGGGGGACTTTCCCATGGGTTTGAGCCACGCCCCCCTTGCATGTATCGCTAAAACAAAACTGTCTGTTAGGCTATGCTTTAAGTTACCTAGGTTCTTAGTCATAGAGCCCACCAAAAGGCTGAGCAAGAATAATTCCAGAAAATCTGCAGTTGTTGTATCTTTAGTAATACTCCTAAGTGCCTTCTCTCAAAGACATTGCACCAGCAATTATAGGACTCTGTCAATCAGAGATTTAATGAATCCTACTCTACTTGTTCATGATTAGAAATGTAAAACCTGAGATCTCAGCAAAGGCCCAATACAGCCCACACAAGAGATTCAGGCATATGTACTCAGGAACACTTGAGTTCAAAAGTGACCTTAGGGGGGCAGCTAGATGGTACAGTGGATAGAGCACCAGCCCTGGAGTCAAGAGGACCTGAGTTCGAATTCAGGTCAGACACTTAATAATTACCTAGCTGTCTGACCTTGGGCAAGTCTCTTAACCCCACTGCCTTGCAAAAACTAAAAAAAAGTGACCTTAGACACTTAGTTGTGTGACCTTGGGAAAGTCATCTAACCCTTTTTGCCTTGGTTTTTTTTTTTATCTGTAAAATGAACTGGAGAAGGAAATGGCAAATCATTTCAGAATCTTGCCAAGACAATCCTAAATGGAGTCATGAAGAATTGGACATACCTGAAAAATAACCCAATCATAAAAATGCTCTTTATATTGTAGAAGGGCAAATATTTAGATATTGTCTCTGTCATTATAATATGAACTCATTAGGAGCAGGGGCTGTTTTTACCTTTCTTTGTATTCCTAACCCATCCCACAGTACCAACTTTAATACATGTTTGTTGAGTGACTAACAGACCAGTAGAAACAGAACTGGTACCATTAGTGAATTACTGAAGATTGGATCTTCAAGCCTAAATGCCCACTAACACCTACAACAGTCTTCCCCTCCATCATCAAGGGGGCCCTTGAGGGTGAATGCTCAATCAACTAATATATTCACAATCTCATATTAAGCATTGAGTTTCTATTTTCCCTAGTTCCTGTGAGTCAATCATGTAGTCCCATGAAGCAAAACCACACAAACCAAAAATATTAAAAAAGAAAAAGCCTCACCGCTTTTCCTCATTTCTCTCTGATCTCTGCCTTCATCAATTCAATCTTCTACTAAGCCATTCTCTTTCCCTTCAGTCCACTCTTTCTGTTGTTTTCTGGAATCTTACTTTTTTGTTAACATTCTTTCATCCTAGATTTCTTCTCACACATTTTACATCTTCTTGCATTCACAGAATCCTGGCTTCCTCCAAAAAGTAGCTTTTCCATTGCTGTTTTTTTTTTATCTTCACTCATCTCCCCCAAAACACTGGACCAGAAGGAGTTGGAATACTTGATCTATACTAACATTTCTAGACTTTTCCTCTGTTGCTATTACTAGGCTAACTCTCCTTCTTTGAATTTCAACTCATCTATTTAGATCAGAGGTCCATGGGCCCATGAACATTTTTTTGGTAATTATTTTGCCATTTAATTGGTTTTCTTTGAGTCCTTCAAATTTTCACTGCATTTTAAAACATTATTCTGAAAATATTATTCTAAGAAATATGGGCTTCACCAACCACTCCAGACTGTATCCAGGATACAAAGATTTTTTTTTAACAAAGTTAAAAACCTCTGCTATGTCATCCCTTCCAGATTTATGTTATTTCAATCTTATAACCTTCAAATTCAGGATATAAAACATCCTGACAGGTAAAAGAATTCAGGTAACTCCACTATGATGAAATTCAGTAGGGATTGAAGGCAAAGTATACTTTGGTTCAAAAAATCAGTATCAAAAGGAGGGGGTAGGAGAGTCATCATTAGACAGCATTTTACCTGAAAAAGATCTGGTGGGTTTAGTGTACCATATACATAATGTAACTCAATAATTTGGTGTGGCAACTAGAACTACTAGGGTCTTGGGCTGCATTGAGAAGCATAGTTTTCAGGAATAAGGAAATAATACTGTATTCCTCTATCTGGCCATAACTTCTTGTTTTTCCAGTTTTGTCTCACTTCTTAAAACCATGAACTCCAGTCACTCCCTCTCTCCCTGTTTTCCCAGGTATCTCCCTGGTTCTGATCTCACTTCCCTCCCCTTTTCAATCTTGACCCTTTAGTTAATCAGTTCAATTTTATATCATCCTGTAACCTTGAGACCCTTGTCTGCTTGTTTCCCCCTTACCTATCCCTTTCCAAATCTCACCCCTGTATTTTTATGTATATCTATTCACCCTCATCTGTTTTCATGAAATCAATTCCATGACTCCATGATCGTGTGACTATTACCAATGACGCATAGTAAGCTCAAGGAAGAAGCAAGATTTCATCAGTGAAAAGGAAATAATCCTTCTCTCCAATTTGATAGATTTATAAATTCATTCTTTTTGACAAAGAATTTATAGAAATAATCAGAAATGGGGCAGCTAGGTGGCACAGCGGATAAAGCACTGGCCCTGGAGTCAGGAGTACCTGGGTTCAAGTCCAATCTCAGACACTTAATAATTACCTAGCTGTGTGGCCTTGGGCAAGCCACTTAACCTCATTTGCCTTGCAAAAAAAACAAAAAAAAAAAGAAATAATCAGAAATAAAGGCTATACATATACTTATTCTCTGAAAACCAGTCAGGAAGCAAATATTTAATGATAATTTACTAAGTGTAGGAACTGAGGATCGGAAAAAGGCAAGTCAATTCTTGCCCTTGAGCAGCTCACAGTCTAATAGGGAAAGAGCATAGAAAGAACAAAACAATATACAAACAATCTATATATAAAATAAATAGGAAATGATCAGCAGAGAGAAGGCACTGGAATTAAGAAAGATTGGGGGGGCAGCTAGGTGGCACAATGGATAAAGCACCGGCCCTGAAGTCAGGAGTACCTGAGTTCAAATCCCGCCTCAGACACTTAATAATTACCTAGATCTGTGGCCTTGGGCAAGCCACTTAACCCCATTGCCTAGCAAAAAAAAAAAAAAAAAAAGATTAGGAAAGGCTTCCTGTCAAAGGTAGTATTTAAGCTAGGACTTGATGGAAGTCAGGAAAGTCAAGAGGTGATGAAAAGGAAGAGTACTTCAGGAATGGACGAAATCCAGATCTGAGGAATGAAGTATTTTGTTTGAACCACAGTAAGAAGATCAATGTTCTTGAATCAAACAATTCACGGGGGCAGGAGTTATAAAATGTAAGAAGTCGAGAAAGTTAGGTAGGGGCTTGATTCAGTTTTGAAGAACTTTGGAATAACACTGAGAAGATTTTGTATTTGATCCTGGAGGTGATAGGGAGCCACTGAAATTGATTGATAATGGGGATGTCTTGTACTTTGGGAAGAACACTTTAGTGGCTAAATGGAGGATTGACTGGTGTGGGAAGAGACTTGAGGCTGGCAGACCTACCAGTAAGGCTAATTGAGGTGTGAGTTGATGATAATGACAGGATAATGGCAGTGTGAGAATAGAGGATAGAGTGTATATGAAAGATGTGGTAAGCATGACATTGACATGTTTTGACAACAGATTGGATATTGGGGGAGGTGAGATATATTGAGGAATTCAGGATGGTACCTAGATTAAAAGAGTTTGACCCTTAGGACTTTTGTCAATGGAACATAGGTAAGTTACAAAGGTGCAGGAGGGGGAAGGAGGAACAGCTTACTGAGTATCTACCATCTCTACTCAAGGATTAAACTTAAAATAACCTTCATTTTATCCTTCATCTTCAATCCAGCATATTTTTTCCTTCAGAGTAAAACTTTAAAAATAAAACAAAACAAACACAAAAAACAAAAAAACAAAACACCCCAACAAACAAGCAAAAACAAAGCTCTCTATTTTCTCACTGCTCGCTTCACTTTTGGACCCTTTGCAAATCTGGCTTCTGACCCTATCATTTGACTGAAATAACTTTCTGCAAGGACATCAGTGATCTCCTAATTGCTAAACCTAATAGCCTTTCCTGAGTTGTCATCTTTCTTGATCTTTCTGTAGCATTTGACACTTCCTTTTGGATTCTCTGTCCTCCTCGAGTTTTCAAGACATTTCTACCTTCTACATTTCTTCTGCTACCTCCTGATCCTTCTTAGTTTCCTTTGCAGAATTATCAACCATGTCTCACCTACTTCTATGTGTTGTCATCCCCCAAGTCTCATTCTTGAACTGTCATCTCATTGTTCTCTACATTCTCTTAGAGTTTTTATCAGCATACATGGGTTTACTTATCTATCTATCAATCTATCTATCATCTATCTATCTATCTATCTATCTATCTATCACTCTCTCTCTTTCCTTTCTTTCTTTCTTTCTTTCTTTCTTTCTTTCTTTCTTTCTTTCTTTCTTTCTT
The DNA here is from genome assembly GCF_037893015.1 of Macrotis lagotis. Lineage (NCBI taxonomy): Eukaryota > Metazoa > Chordata > Mammalia > Peramelemorphia > Peramelidae > Macrotis > Macrotis lagotis. Next base: position 283,508,579 of record NC_133658.1, read on the forward strand.
CCTTCCTTCCTTCCTTCCTTCCTTCCTTCCTTCCTTCCTTCCTTCCTTCCTTCCTTTCTTTCTTTCTTTCTTTCTTTCTTTCTTTCTTTCTTTCTTTCTTTCTTTCTTTCTTTCTTTCCCTTCCTTCCTTCCTTCCTTCCTTCCTTCCTTCCTTCCTTCCTTCCTTCCTTCCTTCCTTCCTTCCTCCCTCCCTCCCTCCCTCTCTTTCTCTCTCTCTCTCTCTCTCTTTTTCTTTCTTTCTTTCTTTCTTTCTTTCTTTCTTTCTTTCTTTCTTTCTTTCTTTCTTTCTTTCTTTCTTTCTTTCTTTCTTTCTTTCTTTCTTTCTTTCTTTCTTTCTTTCTTTCTCCCAGCACATTAGTGCCATACTTACTGTGAACATTTTTAGTATGAACAATCAGCCCATTGTAGTATCCAGCCCTGGATTCTAGCTAGTTTCATATCACCATTCCTACCTGGATGTTCCATATACATCTCAAATTCAATGTGTCCAAAACAGAAGTTGTTATCTTTCCTCCTAATCTCACCCACCTCCAAGAGTATCTCCATCTTTCTAATCATCCAGGCATGTATCCTTATTAAGAGTCAAGTCGTTCTGACTATTTTCACTCACCTCCCAAACAATTGTCAAGTTTGGTCAATTCTACTTACATACTGTCTTTCACATCCACTCTTTTCTCTCCATTTACATGGCTGTTCCCCATTCCAGTTTGAACCCTTAAGCTGAAATATTACAATAACCTCCTAATTGACTTCCCTACTTCCACTATTTCTCCTCACCAATTCCTCCTCCACAAAGGTGAAAAAAGTGAAATTCTCAAAGCAATCATGGAATCATATTATTACCTTGTTCAAGAAGCTTTATTTTAAATTTGGGATAAAATACAGCCACCTCCTCCAAATTTTGTATTTAAGGTTGTTCACAATCTGGCTCCAACTTAATTTCTGGACTGATTTCCCACTACTTCCTATTCACTCAGATACTCTGCATCTTGGAACCCCTTTGTCTCCTCACATCTCAGTTTAAAGGCCACCTCATACAAGAGAGTTTTCCAGATGCCCTTGGTTGTTAGGACCTCCCTTTCTTTCTCCCCTCTGCTAGTTTGCTTTTTTTGTGAATATATTTTGTATTTTCCTCATCTGTGTATGTGTAGGTTTCCCCAGCAGTATATAAGCTCCTTAGGGGCAGAATCTTTTGCTTTTGTATCTTCTAAGCCTACTATAGTATTTGGTTTGTAGTAGGCACTTTCTAAATGTTTTTTGTATTGTATTGACAACTTTTTACTCAGAGAAATATAGGCCTTTGTGACTTTACTCTTCTTGGGAGGGAATGTCTTCCTCTGGTATCTTAATTTACCTGATAAGAGGGGGGGAATTCAAGGATATCATAAAAAAATCTACTCTGGAAGAGGAGGAGTATGATGGAAATGAAAATTACTCTGAGGAAGGGAAGGCTTTCATAGGTAAAGGAGATTTCTCTGAAAGAGAGATCTTCAGGGACTTCTCTGTTTTCTGCCTGAAGATAGGAGGAACTTCAGGGCTCAGGGTCTCTAGAGACAGGACACATGCAATGTGCTTCTCTATACTATATTGAATCCAGGTAAAGGGGCAATTTATCTCCCAGATGACCCAAGGCAGAAGTCAGTGGTAATCAGGCTTGTAGACAGTGATCTATATGTTCATCCACATTCTTTTTCCAAATGAATGTGACCTAGGTACTAGTACTCAAAGGAACAACTTTGATTCTATTGCCAAAGAGGTGATCATTCTAAAAACTAAACCAGAAGCCTAGACTTTCCCGGCTTTTATTTGTTAACTATATTAAGAAACATTTTAAAGATACTCTTTAGGATTATTAACAAGTCACTTAATTTTCCTGTTGCTTATCTTGACTCCCCAACTTTGGCACCACATAGGTTTCATGGGATGTGGAGTTGGAAGAAACCCTAAAGATTATTTGGTTTGATCTAATTCATTTTATAGATAAGGGATATGATTTTCATAGAAGGAGAATTATTTTCCCAAAGACATACCCATTATACATTGGAGAACCAGGCTTTGAATCCAGATCCCTTGGCTGCATATTTTATGCTCTTTCCATTATGCTATGCTGACAACTTGAATTTGTATTTTTAAAAACACATCAGGAATCCTCCAGTAAATGAATTTTTGGAAACCAAGAACCCCTTCTCCAGAGTCAGAACCTTGCAAAAATGATGAGTTCCGCTGCAATTTTTAAACCTCAGCCCAGCTATTGAGATTCACACGCATGGCCTCAAGTTGCTGAGCTGCAATAAAGTTTAATTGAATGCCTCCTTCCATAGAGGACCTTCCCGAGTTAATGTCAGTTCCTCTGAATGACCTGATGAAACCATAGTTTTTCTCTTTTATTATGGCATGCCACAGCCAATTTAGGGGGAAAAGGAGATGGCTCTAAGTGAGGGAAATGGGCTCCCATGCTGATAAGAAAACCTTTAACGTTTAATTAAAGGAGACAGTGCCCAAGTAAAAAGGTAACTGGTAAATGGTAAACTTTAGAAATTGGCAGATAGACAGCCCCCTTTTTGCAGTGTCTCTTTTGTCTGGGGGGTAGTCATAAGGTCTTCAACACAGATTTGAGCAGAGAACAAAAGAAAATTGTTTTTAGTCTATCTTGATACTGAACACTAATGTCCTTGAAGTAAGGAGACCCTGGAGAAAAAAAAGATAGAAACAAAAGAAAAGGAGGAATAACCTGTGAATTCAATGAACAAAATTGGAGCACTGAGCCATATACAGCCACAACATCTTTCTTATTTTTAAGCCATTAGTAGGAGGAAAGCGATCAATAAGGAAATTGCTATTTCTTTTCACAGCATCAGTGGCTAGCAGCTGTTGCTGTGGCCCTCCCACTTGGGGCTTGGCACAGGAAGGAAGAATGAAGCCCCAGGAGAGGTGAAGCTTTAGGCCTCTTGGCTCTTTGAGTGAACATTTGAAGAAGTTGCTGAGATACTTCCCAAAAGACTTTTCAGAGAATCATAAGATTTCCAGCTAAAAGAGACCTAGAAAGGAAACCATGTAGTATAGAGAGGAGAAAAAGGGGTCTCAGAGAGGGGAAAGCAGTTGATCTCTCCAGTTGATAGGGGATCAAATAGGAAATAAAAGAACTGAGCTATGAACCTTTTCCTTCTTATTCCAAATGCAGCTCTTTCCCTATTATCCTACAGATTAAACTGGCCAGACCCCTGTCTCTGTTGAAAAAGGATGCCTGAATAAAGGTGAGGAGACCTGGGTTGGGTCCTAAGTCTGTCAATTCAATTTTGTTTTACAGATATTTATAAATGTCTACTTTGTCATTGGACAAACATAGATACCAAGAAAATTAAGAAATAATCCCTACCCTCATGGAGTTTATAATCTGTGTAATCTCAAACAAATCACATCATTTTAAGTTACTTCCTTTGTTAAGAGGGGTTTATAACTCCTCTCCTACTTAAATTGCATGACTAGTCTGAGAGTCAGCTGAAAAAATCCTATTTAATTCAATAGTCATTTATTAGGTGTCTCCCACGTACAATGACAAAATGACAAAAATTAAAAAAATTATCCTTTCTTTGAGACTTATTTTTTCTGAGGGAATGCAAATAATTAAACAGAGAAATAAATATTACATTTACTCTGGGTATTTCATTGTTAATTCAAACTAATAGGTTGGTTCTCCTAGGGTATAATCACCTGAGTTCTAAGGTACTCTCTGGGTTCACAGTGCTAAAATTATAGTTCAAGTCCACATCAGTGTTTTTACCTTTAATTACTCAGCTAGATGACATAACTAACTCTAGGCAAATGCATTTTTAAAAATGTCATAAACCTATAAACCCTAGGTACACTCACAAATAAACACAGTATCCATGAAAAGAGTGTGCACATAGAATATTGCAGAAGAGAGAGACTCTAGTAGAGAATTCTACTTGCTCTGTAGGCCCCTGTTTTTCCCCCCTTTTATGATCCTCCTATACTCCATGGATGTAGTATTATTATGGATGTAGTATTATGTGTTTGGCAGGTCACTCTACTGGCCTTCAGGGGCTCCTCTTCAAGGTTCTTATTAAGTGCCTACCATATACAATGATAAAATTTTTAAAAAAAATAATCCTTTCCTTGAGACTTATTTTCTCCTGAGGGATGCAACTTTATTCTGCAGTTGGACCCTCTAGACCTACTCTAAACTGGCCATGGTATTTCATATTAGGTAAGTTACTTCACTGAAAAGCATCATTGTTGATGAGAGGAAAGGTTAGGGAAATTCCTCCTGACTTTCATTCCATTTCCCAAACTCTAAAACCATCTCAAAGGTAAAGATAAAAAAGGTATTTCCCTTTAATATTTGGATTCCATAGTTGGCTTTCTCCAGAGATGATTTCCTCTGTTCAACCAAGTAACTCTTGCCTTGAATTTCTCAAGAGATGACAAGATTGCTTTTTAAAAACCACCAGGACTGTGGATCATCCTTCCATAAGTCAATGGCTATCTGTTCCATAATTCCATTAGGTTTGATTAAGTAACTTCTTCATACTCTCAAAAAAGCAAGGTAAAGACTTCTCAAAAAAGGAAGAGAAACATTTCTCATACTTCCTTTAAACCAATTTTACAAGAGAAATTGAGGAGGCAGTAAGGATTAACAATTAATAGAATCAGCAACTATGATAGATGCAACTCCTCTCCATAGTACAGAGATCAAGGACAATCCTGAGAGATCTGCTATGAACAATGCCATACACATCCAGAGGAAAAAAAATGCATACTAGATTTACTCTTTTAAAACTTCTTTTATACTTTTCCTTTCTTTCTCATAGTTTTTCTTTCCCCATAATGCTAATTCCTTTTTCACAATAAGACTAATATATAAATATGAATATATAAACATAAATGTACATTGCAATTTTTTATCAGAATGTTTGCTGCCATGGGAAGGGGGGGGAGTGAAGGGAAGGTGGTAGAAAAATGTAGAACTCATACATTTGCAAATGGATTAATGTTGAAAAACTAGCATTGCATGTATTTGGAAAAATAAAATTTCAATTAAAAAATTAATGAAATCAGAAAAGATTTCATGGAGGAGGTAGTATAGGAACTGAACCTTGAAGGTAGTTATGGGTGTTAATATAAAGACAAGGAGGAAATACATTTCAAGCATAAGGGATAGACTATAAGAAAGCAAAAAGAATGGAGATAGAGCATGGAGTTCATTGAAAAGTAAATAGGTCAATTTGGCTTGAAATCAAAATAATATGAAATAGGTCTGGGAAAGTAGGTTGAAGTTAAATCATGAAGGACTTTGAAGATGATGAATGCATCTTTTATCCTAAAAGCAATAGGGAATTATTGAAAGTTTCTGTCTGTATATAGTGATAAGGGGGAGAAATTACATGGTCAGACCTGTGCTTCAGGAAAATCATTTTAGTGGCTATATGGAAGATGAAGTAGGAAAGTGACAAGTTCAATTGGAAGGTTATTAAACCTGTCCAGGAAAAAGGTGATAAGGAGAGAATGGGTGATCGTATGAGTGAAGAAAAAGGGGAATGGAATTTAAGATTATCATAGAACTCTACAGAACTTCTTCTGTGATACCTATAGACATTAAGAAGACATCAACCTAGAAATCTACACAGGAACAAACAAATCAATGATGAATAAATATTGTCTAGCCTGTGACAGGCAGTTGTATTGGCAGGACATTGAATTAATACATCACTACACCTAACTTGGACAGGGAGGATAGACAATGAATTGAGTAGGAGGTGGAGATGATCTGGATTGCTTTGGGGAAATTGCCCAGTATTCTCAATGATACCAAGCTGCTTTCTGTTACCAAAGCTCAGCTTTTTAATACAAGTGTTCTTTCCAAAGAACTATTTTGCCACAAATCATGGAGCACCACAATCTCAGAAGAGTAAAAGTTTTAGATGTCATGAAGGACAATGAAATGCTGTATTCATGGTGGGTATAAGCAGGGTGAAATGGCAATAATGGGTACAGGAAGACCTCATTAAATATATGTATATCCAGATAAAGAGGTGATCCAGTCAAAGATACATAATAATCAATAGATCAGTAGAGTTTTGCACTGATATTAACAAAATATGAAAAACTCAGAGGAAGATACATTGGATAGATTCTGGATGGGATACTTAGGAAAAGATATGGAAAGAGTAATATATGAGAAAGAATGGATGGGTTGCTTGTCTTCTGCAACAGTGAAGGAAATACCCATAGCAATGAGATCAATGAGCTAATGAAATATAGAATCATCCTTATTATATCTATAATATATGATGAACCATTTTTCAATTGGAAATTATGCTTTTAAAAAGTGGCAAGAATATCTACCTCTGGGTCAAAGTGACTTAGAGATTCCATTGCTAGGAATATACTGCAAGAAAGTTAAAGACAGATAGAAAGTTTCTATATAAAGCAAATTTTAAATATTAGCATTTTTGAGAACTGGAAATAAAACAGATGCTCATCAATTGAGGGATCACTAAACAAATTGTGGTATGTGCAGGTAATTGGGGTGTTATGAATTTTAAGAATGATGAATATGAAGACTTCAGAAAAACATGGAAAAACACATAACTTGATGCAGAGTGAAGTAAGAATAGCCAAGAAAATAATATAAGCAATGATATAACATTGAAATTGTAAAGAAAAATTAATACTATGTAATTTATTATCACCAATTCTGACCCCAGAAAAAATTGGGTTTTTTTGTTGTTGTTTTTAGTTTTTTTTTGCAAGGCAATGGGACTAAGTGGCTTGCCCAAGGACACACAACTAGGTAATTATTAAGTGTCTGAGGCCAGATTTGAATTCAGGTACTCCTGACTTCAGGGCCCGTGCTCTATCCACTGCACCACCTAGCTGCCCCAACCCCAGAGAAAATTGAAAAACACACCTTTCCTCTCCTCTTTGTAAAGAGAGCTATAAAATACTGTGTATGCTGTCTTCTGTGGTTTATATGTTGTTTGATTTTTTGAAATGATTTTTTTCTCTTCCTTTTTAGTCTTTATTACAATTGAAGGTGAGGATATGTTCAGAAATGAAGGTGATATATAAAACTATATAAAGATATCAGTAAAAGTAAGATTTTAAAAATTTAAATTCCCACTTTCTTCTCTGGATCAGTATACTAATACTTAAAAAAGTCTCAATTTAAACTTTAGAATTAAAAATTGTATGCATGTTGGAGAGAAATTATTAGATCGATTTTATTCTGAGATCCTAAGTACCATTCTGAGAATTTTACTATGCTTCAAATGCCTTCAGGCTTTATAAGGTAATGATGTTCTTTAAGAAATGATCAAACTAAGGACTGTGATTAAGGGAAACTAAACAATACTGTGGGGGGGGGGGGGAGATTATGTTTTTGTCATGTTCAATCTTCCTTCCCAAAGAGAGAGGAGAAAGTAAGATGAAGAATTATATGAGAATATTCTCCAGAAAGTTTAAAATTTGATTTTCATTTCTATTCTAGAACTTTTTGTAAAATTTAAAGGTAGAAGGTAGAAAGAACCTTAGATAATCCCTTCCAACTTCTACATTTTACAGATGAGGAAACTGAGATCCAGAGAGAGAAAGTGTTTTGCTGTTTTTATATAAGTTTTATTTTCAAGTACACAGTGGCAGATCTTTCTCATTCAGGTATCTTTGGGGGTTTATTGTTTGTTGTTTAGTTTAGTTGTATATGACTCCTCATGACCCCGTGGATCATAGGGTTTTCTTGGCAAGAGATAATATTTTGGGTAACACAACACAAGCCAACTTTCTCTTCAGAAGGGAAAATTTGAAGACTCTTGAGAAGATAAATGAATCTATTCTACTGTTCCTAAAGAGGAACACTCTATGCCTTCTCCAAATTAGTATCACAAACCAACACAATTCAGTCTAAACAATAGCAAGAAATAACAATTGCGCCTTTGGGGAAATGGGATCTGAAAAAACTTAAGGTTCATGGATGCTGGCATTGGGTTATGCCACCAGGAGAAATTATAGGAGCAATTTTGCATGGTCTTTCTCAATAAGAACTTGGAGTGAGATTTTGTCCATTTCTACTGGGCTGAATAAAAACCCAAAGGATGTTTTACACCAAGGAAATACCTTGTCTGACTCAATGACTCTCCAAACATATTAGCAGGCCAGTCAACTGGTTCCTCAAGGGTCTCAAGGTAGCTTATGAGAAAACAGCTAAACCTAATGATGGAGGTTTGAGTATGGAATCAAAACTCAACTCTCCATGGACAGAACTATTTAATATATCTCAGTCTTTTCTGCTAACATGAATCCAAAGCAATACCATCTGAAAGGAAGAGAAGCAATACAAATCCTTACTCAAATGTTTATCACAAATCAAGAAAATATTAGCTAAAGGACCAAGAAGTAACAAAATAGCACTGGAGATGTTCTGTTATCTTGCTCATCTTTACATATCTGGAGGGCATAGTGAGCTGTAGAAGGATTTCTTGAAGGAACATAGCATTGATCCAGGATTTGGAGCACCATGAATTCAGGGCACCCTTCTGATGCCATGGGGCAACATAATAAAACAGGGATCTTCAAAACACTGGAGTCATTTCCTTGGATAAGATGAGGATGGTAGAGATTGGCATGATAAAAAATGTAATAATTAGAGTCAGAATTTGGACCCATATCCTCTGATTCCAAATCCAGGGGTTCATAGATTTCACCAGACTGCTTCTTCCTTTACCAAAGTGATATACGGATGCGAGATTGTGATTAGGTTGGGAAATCTTAGGGTTGGTGGTTGTTTGAGGCCAGAATTAGGACAGGATTGGGAGGATCTTGTGGTCAGAAATGAGGAAAGTCTTGGCAAAGATTAACATATCTGTAGTCAGGGTCATGGTCATGATTAGAAAGGATTCTTGGTCAGAAATGGAAGTTATTATCAGATTCTTGGTCAATTACATTCAATACATAATTAGACAAAAAAGAAGTAGTTCTTGTCCTCAAGGAAATTATTTGCTGGTGGGCAAAGGCGAAATAATATGTACACAGACAAGGATATAAAAAGGATGTGCAAATTAATTTGGCTTGGGCAAAAAACATTAAGCCAATGGATTATAAGGTAGAAAGGATATTTGTGGTATGAATTGGGGAGGTCTTTATTGGCTGTTAAGATATTAATGGGTGGGTGAAACTGGGAAATTTTTCATTAGAGTGGAGTGTTTGTGGTCAGAGTTGGGGAATTTTGATGAAAGTTGAATTTTAGTGGGATCAGTATTACAGGGCTCTTCATTAGGATCACATGTATTTTTACAAACTTAGAGTGGTCTTGGTCAGTGTTGAGGGTTCTTTTTTTGTTACGTTTAGGGTTAAGGATCAAGTATTGAGTAGGGGAAAAGAGCTATATACAAGTCTATGGTAAGGATTGCCAACTAGGTGGCATAATGCCAAGTGCTGGGCCTGGAGTCAGAAAGACCTAAGTTCAAGTCTGGCCTTAGACATTAGTTTCTGACCCTGGACAAGTCACTTAATCCTGTTTGCCTCAGTTTCCTCATCTGTAAAATGAATGGGAGAAGGAAATGGCAAAATACTCCAGTTAATGAGCTCAAATGGAGTCATAAAGAAACACCTGAAAAACAGCTAAACAACAAAATGGTAAGGTCCAAAGGGAATTATCTTAGTTCTTTTTTCTCCCACTTCAAACTATGGAATTAATTTTTTACATTACATTCATTTTTTCCTGTCCTATCACTCCAGAGGTTTCATTAAACAATGTTAGGCCAGGATGTTGTAATGATAAAGTATGGAGACAGGTGACCTACCATCAAATGAGGTAACATATGTAAAGAAATTTGCAAATTTTAAAAGACTATATAAATGCTAGTTTATTATTGTTGTTGTTGTTGTTGTTATTGTTATTATTAGCTTCAACAAAGAACTGTGGATTCATGATTAAGTTACTTAACATTTTAAGGCTCAGCCTCACCATCTGTGAAATGGGTATAATAATGTCTTCATAGCTAACTTCACTGAGCTATCTATCTGTAAGTCTAAATATAATAGAGAGAAGGGGAGTTATTATTTCATACTAAATTTGTATTAGTTTCATGATCTCCTTGTTTGGGTTTGGCTTCCTACTAACGAGAAGACTCCGAGCCATTGAGAATGAGATTCATTTCCCACCCAGCAAGGTATGACCCAGGGCTTCAGCAGCACTGACTGACTCATCAGTATCTAGAGAAAGTATCCTTATTGTTGTAAGAATAGCACTTGATGCAGCAGCTCTGACATACTATTCTAATGGCCCTGTTCTCTTTGCTTATCTGAGGGGGAAAAAAAGGCAGGTGATTCATCACTTTGTCCAGAGAAATATAAAGGACACATTTCAATCCAGGGCTTTATAGTTCACATAACAGGAAAGGCATGGGTCACTTTACATAATACCTTTTATCCCTTCAGCCTCATTTGTGAGCTGTAGGCAGAAGATGGTTGGAGCTATGTCTCGTTTTAAAAAAAATTATAGATGCCTAGTAAAAAATGAGAAGCCATAATACTAATAGTTAGAGCATTTATATAACACTTTAAAGTTTGTAAAACACTTTGTAAATATTATCTTAGTATCCTCACAAGAACCCTAGAAGATAGATACCATTATTATCACCCTCATTTTACAGATGAGGAAACTGAGGCAGAAAGGTTAGTGATTTGCTCATGACTACCCCATTAGTGTTTGTGGCTATATTTAAACTCATGACAATAGATCCAACACTCTATCCACAGTGAAATGAAGAGAAGAGAAGAGAAGAGAGAGAGAGAGAGAGAGAGAAAGAGAGAGAGAGAGAGAGAGAGAGAGAGAGAGAGAGAGAGAGAGAGAGAGAGAGAGAGAGCTGTGACATTGGGAAAAATCGCAACTCAAGTCTCATCTCTGATATTTATTCACTGAATCACTCTGGACCAGCACTTACTCAGTGTTCCAAGCAATTCTCTAAGACTAAATTGCAGAACATTTCCTGATTTGTATGGGGAGAGGGAGTTTTCCTTACTGGCATTTTTTATACACCAGAACAAAAAAAATAAATTAAGAATTAGAAGAAAGGTTTGTTCTTGTTTTGGCAAAATCTTTTTTGTTCTATATTGATTTTTCAAAAAAGGAAGATGAAGCATAGTCACCTAGTTTTTTTTTTTAAATAGCCTCCTCTTTCTCATTTTCAAAGATTTTGTGAACAAATCTGTTTTCACCTTATCACATCATATTTGATGATTTTCTAAGTCTTGATAACTTTTCCAGACTAAAGAGTCCTTTTTATTTGGGTTTCTTCTCACTTGGAAATCAATCAGTCAACAAACATTTATTAAGAAATTATGCAACAGGCACTGTGCTAAAAACTGATCGTTCTTACATTTGTCTTTTTCTCTGGAGCTTCTCCAATTTCACTGCATCCTGTTGATGGTTGATGATACCATCTTATATGGTTGCTTTAAATAACTGTCCTGTGTTATCTCCTGCATCCTCTTTACAAGGAGACATTTGCATTGAGATGATATCCTCCATAGAGGAAAAAGATTCATGAAATTCAAATGTAGCTCTCAATGTATGTTCTAGACTTAAAACTCTGGCTTTAGATTTTCTAGAATACAGTTGAATTTTGATTCTGGGGCAAACTTTTAATCAAAAATTTTGACTCACGGTTTTTCTATCATTAGCCAGTCTATTGAATTTTGGAATTTTGGAGACACAGGAGTCAACAAGATTCTTCATATACATTCTGTAATCTCTGTGTGTGTGTGTGTGTGTGTGTGTGTATGTATGTATGTTCAACATCATTATGGAATTTTTGCCACTAGAAAATCCTTGTACGAATATTGTGAATCCATCTTGGACTCATCAGACCATTACTTATTCAGTTAAGAGTTATTTATATATTAGTTTTGACTGGGTAAAGGGAAAAATTGTCTCAGAATCAGCATATAATTATTCACATACAATGCTTGCCTCCTGGTGCTTCCTCAGACTGATCCCTATCATGCTGGGCCCCAAATGAAAGGCCTCAAAGATATGCCTTATGCCTTTTTAAAACTCAGAATTTGATTTTAATAATCAGAGTCCACAGTAATTCTCCCCGGTGAAGGAAACTTATGTGCTGGTCTCCTTTTGAGATAATTTGTAAACAGAAACGTATGGAAACGTCCATAGAGCACCAAAGTTTTAATTGGAACTTCAGCACACAGTTCTGCAGCATTGTTATTCGCTAATGTGGAGCTTTGCACTAATGAGGCACTAATTAAGGGGTTAGGAGTATTTTTCCTTTTGGTTCTTCCTCTTCCCCCTCCTCCTCTTAATATCATCTGCTTTACACTCTCTGAGTTCACTGCTGGAAGCATTAATATAGGTCAGACTAGGAGCTGCAAGAAAGTGTATGGCATCTTTGAAGCTTTTGTCTAATGAGCTTGGATGGGCATCTATTTTGTGCTATCAAGAAAAACACAAAGAGAATCATATGGAAATATGCATTTGAGAAAAGTTTAGGAAAGAAGTACAAAAAAATCTAGAGAGATTGGGAAATAAAAATGTAAAATAGTTTAGATAGGCAGGGTATAAAGAAGCAATGGTGTACGAGTTTCATGATTTCCAAGGGAAGAATTTTTTTAGTTATTTTCTTTTTAGTTATTTATTTTTAAAATGTGACTTCTTGAATTAGCACAACTTTATTTTCTTTCCTCTTCACAAGAGAGTCATTTTCACCAGTCTTATTCAGACTATGAGTCAATTAATTAACCAGCAAAATTTATTAATTTCATACATTGGGTGTTGGAGTAGAGAAAGAAAGAATGAAACAGTCCTTATTCTCAAAGATTTCAAGTTAGTTAGACTAACTGTTTTTTCAGTGAATAGCCCTTCATTTCTCCAGGCTCTTAGGAAAGGATTGCTCAGTCATCATGTCCAAACCATATCTCAGGGATTCTCTTCCAAAATGGTAGATTTCTATTTACTTACTACCCTTTCCTTCATATTTTTTCACAGGATGAGTAACTAATCCCTTCATTCTTTATAGAAGCTCTCAAACACATTATGGAAATCTCTGCCATGGAACCAGATGAAGCAATCCATTTGCTTTCAATGATTCTGATTTCTGATTGTTTTTGGATATTTAGTGGCAGTTAGCACATGCTGCCAGATCTAAGAGTTCTCAGAACTGATCTTACTGAAGTAGAATCAATTGGATTTGGCACAGGTCTCCCTAGTTTCTCTGCTCCCATCCCCATGACCACCAATTCACAGGTTTCCCTGCCTCCTGCTTATCAACTGTTCAACCCATCCTTTAAACCAGTCAAATTTAAATAGAAATGAAGGTCTAGACATAAGAATCTGTGAAATCTGTACATTGATTTAGTTTTAAAATGTAATGTTATTGATGTTTCATTTCATTTCAATTTATTTCATTATTATTCTTAAAACGTAGTTTTATCTAGATTTTATTTTATTTTAACTTATTTCATTAATTATTTTCCAATTGCATTTTAATTTGGTTTGGCCTATATTCAGAATTACATGTGAACTTCAGCCTATGAATTTGACCTTTACTTTACACAGCTGCCTGCTCTCATCACTCTTCTAGTCAAAATCCTTTAGTGGCATCCCATTGTCTATGAAATAACATATAAAATCCTAATACTTGGATCCAAAACACTATGATTTCATTCCAACCTACCTCTTCAGCCTTAACCCACTTCTCCCCTTCGTGTATTGCATGTCCCAACCCTCTACTCTTTGTTCTGCTTTCCTTTCTCATTGTCTAATTGCTTACAATTTCTCCTGTGCCTGGAATGGACTCCCCATTACCCAACCCCAGCTACTGAATTTCTTTTCTTCCTTTAAGGCCAAGCTCAGCAATTACCTCCTTAGATTTGCAAATTTCCTGAGAGCAAGGTCTATGTGTATTTATGTTTTTATTCTCATATGTGCTTAATGAATGTTTGATGGACTGAATTTAGGTTGTAATTCATTTGCTATAGACCTGCTGTTACTTCAAAGAACTCTGTCAAATAAAAATGACCAAAAAATAAACCTAACTATAGAAATTCCTGGAGATGGGTTAGACTAGTTCTTTTTGGTGCTGGAAGACAGAACTAAGAATTAGTGGAATCAGGCAGGTTTATAAACTAGGGGTTTCAAACATGGCCATATGTGGATTACAACTATCCTGAACTTGGCCTAAACTATATTAAAATGCAATTGGGAAATAATTAACAAAATAAATTACAATAAAATAAAATAAAACAAAACATCCTTATGTATGGCTGTGGTTCCCATTTCTATTTAAATTTGATTTCACTGATTAAAGAGGATAGGTTGGAGATTTGATAAATTGAAGGCAGGGAAACCAGTTACAAGCTGTATTAGTGAGCAAAGACAACAGTCTAAGTTGAGTGGTGATCATGGTCATGAAAAGAAGCAGAGAAACTGGGAATTAGTGAAAGTTATGATGAAGTGGAAAAACTTCCAAATATCAGCTGACTTAGTGGCATAGGGGTGGCTAGGTGGCGCAGTGGAGAAAGCACTGGCCCTGGAGTCAGGAGTACCTGGGTTCAAATCCAGTTTCAGACACTTAATAATTACCTAGTTGTGTGGCCTTGGGCAAGCCACTTAACCCCATTTGCCTTGCAAAAACCTAAAAAAACCCCAAAACTTCCAAATGTTTATGGTAAGTAAGTTTTCTACCTTTAGAAAAGGAGTGGGGAACATTTTTTTCTGCCAATGGACATTTGGATATTTATAATATCATTCAAGAGTCATACAGATTTATCAATTTAAAAATCCTAATCCTAAAAAATCTCCTAGATTTATTGAATTTTGAGTTCCACCTGTGGTTGCCTTGGTAGTGCTAGACCAAATGATTTCATAGGCCTTGATATTCCCCACCCCTGCTTTAGAATAATGTCATTGGAAGATACATTATCTTGGATGTTCTATATAAGATTCAAGTTTTTGGTTGGACTATATAATCTTGGTGGGTCCCTGGATACTCTGATTGCAGATGATGAAAAAGGAATACAAATTGCTCAGGATGATATAACATGATCCATTGGTACAGACTTTTCTGGGCATGTAGGATTCAGGTGGCAATGGGTAGGATGGAGCTTCTGACAAGTCTTCTGAAGTTTGTAGCTGCTGAGCCATGCTTTTTCTAATTGATTGACTAGGGAAAGTATAGACAATACTATCTTGTGACAGATCAGTGATTATAAAAAATAAAGGATCAAGAGATGCCTTAATAGTCACTGCAGAATTAAACAAGGAGAAAGTCACTTCTAGCTCGGCTTCAGTGAGCCCAGATGCAAAAGAGTTGGGCAGTGGAGTTTGGTGGAAGTAGTGGTAGTGGGAGGGAGAGTCAGATAATCAATTGACTTTCATAGGATCAGAGAGTCTGAGAGTGATGTCATTGAGTCTGAATCCCTATTGTAGTTCACATAATATAACCATGACATTTTGTAGGAGCTGGCATGAATGCATCTGGGCTCAATAAAAGCTATAAGTGGTCCTCAAGTGTCCTAAATAGTGACACAGGAGGGGTTCCCAAAAGGATTTTTTCTCAAGGACCTGGAAAGAATAATAAATGCTTATTGATTGATTGAATAGAGGGTTAGTCAGACTTTTTTTCCAGGAGAGGTAGGGAAGAGCAATGACAGAAATTGTTGAAACTTACACTTACATTGCCCCAAAGTTAACAAAACATATTTGTAACAATGTCTTGGCGGGGGGTACTTGTACATACAATGCAAATATAATTGCCTTCACTTTAGCGATGGAGAAGCTGAGGCTCAGATAGTAAACAAATGACATAAACAAAATCTGAACCTAAGACTTCTGAATTTGAACTCAGACAATGGTCTGAGCTCTTGTACTCTCTCATGAGCAGAGAGTAGAAGTCCCAGGATTCAATGTTGCTAGGTAGAATGTTGGTGGTTAGCTAGTCTAGTCTCCTTCCTTGGGGCAGAAGTCAGATTTTCCCCAAAACCCCACATAATCTTTTTGGTAGGAAGATGTGTCAATCAGTTTAATATTGATTCTGAAAGATGGCTCACTTTCAAATCCCTCCCCTCAGTAATTACAACAAGGAAAACCAGAACATCTCCTAATATTTTATTGTTTCTTAGTTAACTATGGGTAGTACAAAGCTTTCCTCTTTTAGAAAAAAAAATGTAGCTTCCTTCACACTGTTGCATTCTCAAAACTTCTTCCTAGAAACTCCAGGTTCCTGAAAGCCTCTCTCATCAATGGCTATACTTTTTTAGATACTGTAACAAGGAGAGAATCATTTCTTTTGATTATTATCAACATGAACTCAGTTAATTGTGTATAAGGGTAAACACTGATTTTTTTTTCTTTTTAGAAACAAAACCATCATTTATTAACCCAAACTACAGCATCGCATTTACAACATTCATTGCATAAACTGAACAGACAAAGTTGCCACCTCTGGTAAGTAACAGACATACATTATACAATATATTTGCTGAATACATAATTTCAAACAATATGGGTACAACAACTGTTCAGAATACATACTCCAACCATTGGGTTTAATAAGTACTAAGACAAAGATCCAGGAGCTACCTTGGGTCTCGGCACAGTTAATCTAAGAGACAAAAACACAGTCGAGAGACAGTAGCTGCAATGGAATGCAAGGAAAACTAACCCATGTTAGTCTCACCAGACACCTAGTTTGGCCCCTGGGGTTCTCTCTCACTTAGACACAAAAATCACATCCATCAAAGTTGACCATGATCTAAGAAAAAGTCCATGCAATCCAGACAGAGGGACTGTTCTCCAAAGAGAGTTATCCAACAGTCATTGCCTTCCAACAGTTTAAGAGTTGGCTAGAAGGGCACAAGGGAGATGGGGAAACATTTTGACCGCAGTTCCAGCTGCAAATGTATGGTTTTCTTCTGAAGTCTGTGGTAGGCCCACATTCTAGAAACATAGAGGTAACGTTCACCACTCTAATATCATATTAATCCACGTTGCTGATGATTCTTTAAAATTATTATTACTTATTAGTTATAATTATTTTGGCAGTTGTTTGATACGAGTTTTCTTGTGGGTTAGGACTTTGCCCTGAAACTAATGATCTGAGGGCCCTATAACTCATCAGACCGGATGACATGGAAGAGGGTAACATTATAAAGGGTCTGATGCCCGTTATTCCAGGCATAAAGGGCCCTGTCTTTTGGGTTGTAATCCAACATGGAAATATGAGAGTATTTGTTCTGGAATGGGATGTCAATATATTCATAGGTTGAGGCATTGGTCTGGTATGCATAGTGGACCTTGGTGCCTCCTGAGTAGCCATTGGTGACGTAGAGGGTGCCACAGATAATGAAGGCCTCACCAGCACTGCGCTTTGGGTAGCTGGTATTCCATGTCTGGAGAATCTGCAGAGTGTTGGGGTCCAACTTGCTGATCACTATGTTCCCCGCATTCTGGTTGGTGGCATAGACGGCCCATAGTCCATTCTCGTCCACCATGAGATCAATGTCTGAATGTCCTCCCCAGGCATAATGGTACATGTTGTTGTAGCCGGCATAATCCAGACTTCGGGTCTTGAGGATTAATTCTGTTTTCAGGTCAAACCTGATGATGATGTGACTTTGGAATTTATTGAAATAAATAGACCCATTGTAGACCACCTGCCCTGTCCCTGACCAAGGGTGAGGGAGGCGGTGGGAGGTGAAATTGTCTGTATTCATAAAATCAATCATGGATTTGTACTCTCGGACAAACCGATTGTTGTGATAGCCATCCATGTACCAAACCTGGGTGAATAATAGACACCATTAGCATGACAAGAGACAAAGAGGACACATGAACACAAACACTGAGAATAGATTTCCTCCCCAGGCAGGATATTTAGAAATTAGACAACCAAATATTATTGGGAAGTGGAACAGTGAGAATATAAACGAGATTAAACAACTTGATTGTACTTTCTTCAATCTCATGTCAGTCTCAATGAAATAAGAGTGAAAACCTGAAGTCCTTCATCTTGTTGTGCCCAAAGATCTTTCTGATTTTATTTCATATTATTTCCTTCAACATCCCCTCTGTTCTAATTGAATTGGTCTACTAGATGTTCCTCATCTATTACCTTCTATCTTTTGTCATGATTCTTCATATCTGGGATGTACTTCCTTTTCATCCCCATCTCCCACAATCCCTAGCTTCCTTCAAACCACAACTCAGCTATCACCTTCAACACAAGATTTTTCTTCTACAAATTACCTTATATAACTAAGTATGATAATTGTATTTATTTTTATTTACATAGGTTCTACCTCTCCACTCCCATCTCTAGTAAAATATTAGCTCCCTCAAGGGCAGGGACTATTTCATGCTGATATCCCCAGAGTTTAACACTTTGTCTTGCACATAATGAATAACTTAGTGAAACTGAATACTCCTAAGTTAAGTCAACTCGATCTTGGAAGACAAGAGAATAGTTCACTGATCCACTGTAAAACTTTGGTGCATTTTTATATAGATAAAATATAATTCCCATAGGTAAAGATTTTAAAAGAAATTCAAAGCAACTCAAAAAACAGACTTGTGAACTTTCATAGATATGTATACATACTTATATACATGTATTTGTAATATATATTCATATTTTTATATACCACTGGTAGGCAATGATCCAATACATTTGGCATCTGAAACCTAAAACTCATTTGACAATGAAGAAAATTAAGGTTTAGGTTAATCACTTCCTGACAGCTGCATGGTTATGTAGTAACCTGTTATCAATGTCATTGGGAAGGACAATTCTACCCTTCTTCCAAATGGGTTTTTTGTGTGGTGTCCTCTGCTTACTGCCAATCCCATCACAGAGGCCTTTATTAAATTATGCCGTCTGCTGTGTGGAACTTCATTAATTTGGCAGTTAGCACTATATGAAGTAATCATTCATTGTCATTCACAATCCATGGATAAGTTCACATCAGTAGAAAACTAAACCTTCAATAGCTTTGAAGTTTATGGGAGCTGATTGGGGCTGGCAAAATTCTTGCTATCATTTGGATTATTGTGGAAGAAAGTTCAGATTATGGCTTTAATGCAAGTTGACTGGGAAAGTGTCTAGACTTTTTACAAAATGTTTAAGTCATTTTCAGCCAATATGGGAGCAAATTACAAAGCAATGCAGTTAGAGGGAGAAAAATCTGCCAGGCTAATGGCATTCTGTATGCATCTGTCTAGCAATAAGACAGCTGCTTTATCCATTAGGAGCTATGTTAGCTGCAGGAGAGATTAGGAATGCAGCAGCTTTCAAGTTCAGCAGTGTATATATGCTATTAAAAAAACCCCAATCTCAACAACTCCTAACCTTGTGCTAAGGACATTCATTCATTCAGGTGCTTATAGACAGATGTGCTTAAAATTTTTTATTTCTAATCAACATTTTTTCTGGCTTTGAGTCAAATTCTTTGATCACCATTATATCAGAGAACAATCTGTGACCCCTTTAACATATATAATAATGGGTAATGCTCTAAAGATTAGAGCAGGCAAAATCTGCAAAGTGCAAGTGACCTTGCAAAATATGACAAGAAGTGAAAATGGCCTGGTTCTAAGTCCTGCCATTTCTGTTATTTATACCACTTCATCTATGTCTATAGACTTAAGTCCCAACCTGGACCCTGGAGTTAATGTATGCCTCCATTGCTTGCCACTAGACTCCTCTGATTTCCTTCTAGGGTCCACTTTTGGTATCTGCCTACATCATCAGTCAAGCTCAGATGAATTTGTCTAATTTCTGGGGTTCCATCAGGACCCATTTGGCCCATCTACTATCTACAAAGATCTGGCAATGTCACAAGGAAAAATAGAATATGTCAGAACCTCCCTACAACATTTTCTGTATAGTGTAATTCAGTATAGAGTTGGTTTTCTTGGATTTCATCCAAAGTGATGGTACTAAAATATCCTAAATCCGGATCTAAGGCAGTTTCATCCATAAAGATATGCTTATCCTGTTCATTTTTTTCTCTCTGGATATACTATGTTCCTTTCATATATACAAATTCTGTTCATTCTTCAAAGCTCTTCTCACATGCTACTTCCTCCATGGAGCCTTTGATTAATCAATCAACAATCATTTATTAAGGACCTACTACATGGCATCTACTTCGATGGCCTTGAGGTTACAGATATCTAAGTAAGAAAGGCCCTGCTCTCCAGAAACTTAGGTGCCTTCAACCTTTATAGCATTCTGAGTATCTATAGTACATTGCAATCTATATTACAAGCATGTCATTATAAATTCTTTTGTGTCATTCATTGTCATTTCATGTTGTACACCTTGGGTTCTGCTACTCTTTCTGTACCTAACACCAGCCAAACCAAGGAAGTGTCATTCCAGGAGGAGTCTTGAGTCTGCCAAAATAGACAGCTGTTCAGGTTTTGAGTTTTAAGGTATGTTGAGGTGGTTTAAAAAAAATTCACAAAGTGTCTACAATCTTACCAAAGAAACATTCTACTATTTCTGTCTTCTACAGAGTCCTCATATAGGGCTGAGCACAAGGAAGGTATTCAGTAAGACACATTTATTTTATCTAAATTATTTACTTGAACTATAAGGAGTACAGGCACCAAGGACAAGATGCTGATGAACCATCTTAAATTTCCATATGGGTGGCTAGGTAGCATAGTAGATGGAACACCAGGTCTGAAGTTATGAAGTCCTGAGCCTCAGACACTTATTAAATTGTATGACTGAATAAGCTACTTCACTTCTTTCTTTATTAGTTTTCTTAACTGTAAAATAGAGATAATAACCATACCTCCCTTACAAGGTGTTATAAGGATATGATATTTGTAAAGCACTTAAAACTGTCCCAGGTACATTGAAGGTGCTTAAGCGATGCTTCTTCCTTCTTATATGAAAATATGTTAGTGATAGTGACATTCTTGGAAAGAAAACATATGCTTCAGGAGAGAGGGATGCCAGAGGAGAGAGATGGAATGGAAGTCAGGAGGGTTTTTATAAAAAATCCTGTGTTTTAAATATTTGGAAACTAAGACTTGAAGGGGCAAGGGGCTTACCCAAGGTTATCCAGTACATTAATGAGAAGCCAAGGACTGGTATAAAGAGTGTGGTTTTGACACAGGAATGACCAGAGAGGAGAAATACAAGGGTATGGCTGAGGTGGCACAAGATGGCATTAGAGTATGCAGGGGACTAGTATTCTTGTGCTAGGCTCAGAGGAATCACTGTGTGCCAGAGAATTATTTCAGCTTTACATGTTTTTCGGTCACTGCTGGGTAATTGAAAAGCACTGAATATCATACTCCTGATGCTTCACAGCAAGGATACCAATTCCCTCCATATAGATTGATCTCATTAATCATATCTTCTCAATCGAATGGAAAGGGATAATTCTTTCCAAGATCAAGTGACCTACCTAAGGTCACTCAATTAACAAGTAAAGTGAGACTTAAATCCAGTGGTCTCATATCTATCCAGAGACTCTTGGCTAGACTTCCAGATACCACCAGATAGGTATGTGGACATCATTCAAGAAGTGAATGCTACTTGCTCAGACTTATCCCAACAATGATCTAAAACTCCTGAGTAACATCTTCATAGGCTTGTAAGGTACATTGGATGATGAAGGGGCTAAAATTGATCTGGTTATATGCCTTCAATCAATTGCCCCTCCACTCACTTATACTCTCAAAAAGCACAGAAGACAGTGTAAATGTTGGGGAGAGGTGTAAACAAGGCATTTTATTCATGAATATCAAGCATATGGATAGTATATTCATAGTCATATTCATCAGGACACATCTGTACTGAATACAAGGAAAATGACTCAAACCTTGGATTAGTCATCATTACACAGAATACTGATGGATTTTGTTTTGCTTTTTAAAGACAAGCCAGGATTTGGAAAGAAGAGCCGATTTGACCTTCTTTGGTCCAAAAATCCCAAGGAAAGCTATTATCTTTGTGTTTGAGGCCACACATAGAAACTGGCCCAAATCCAGAAACATGCTAATCCTCCCAAAGGCAGACCTGCTTAAGTCAAGCAAGATGGTCCCTCCCAAAACTCAGGAGTATCATTAGAAGGTCAGAGGGAATACAAACATTTGAAAGAGGATAATTAGTAGTTCAAATATCAAGTGAGTGGAACAAACAAAACAATGAATTTATTGGAATCAACATTCAGGCCTGGAGAACCTTTCTTGGATGATCCAAAAAATCAGAGGAAAGACCTTGAAATCTGGGTTTGAGGGAATGGGGGTAGGGTAGGGTAAATATGTTTATTATGCTTTGTTCAAGTGATAACATGGAAAAAAGTTTTAGTGTTTCTGAGTGACCCCTAAATGCTTCTCAGGTTTGAGCAGGAGTCATATGACCATTTCCAGGGAATGGCAACTAGATGGCACAGTGGACAGAATGCCAGATGTAGAGTTGGGAAGACCTGAGTTTGAATCTTCTTCAGACAGAAACTCATTTTGTGACTCAGAGTAAGCTACCAGTCTCAGTTCCAGTTTCCCTATCTGAAAAATGGGAATAATAAAAACTCTTATTTCATAGGGTCTTTCTAATTATGAAATGTGATCTCACATGTAAAGAATTTAAAAAGGGCTTTAGAAATGTTAACTACTATTATGCAAAAAAATAGAGACTGTTGAACTGAAGTCAAGAAGACCTGAGTTCAAATTTAGTCTCAGATACTTACAAGCTCTCTCACCATAGGCAAGTCACTTCAACCTCTGTCTACATCAATCTCATTTGTAAAATGGGAAGGAAAATAATAGCATCTATTTCTGAGGGTTGTTATGAGGATAAAACAATATGATATTTATAAAACAATTTGTGAACTTTAGAGCTCTATGTAAATACTAGCTCTTATTATTGCTATTATTATTAATTGTCAGATTTCCAAGTTAGGTCATAAGATTGATGGATCAAGAGGCAGGCAAATCTGTGACAGTGACAGCCTTGCAAAACATGCTCAGGATTCAGGACAGAGGAATTACATAGGGAGTATGAACCAGAAAAGACTTTGGTGGACATTTAGTTCAATCCTTCCATTTGACATATGTCAAAATTCATTCTCAAAGAAACTAAGTGATTTACCCAATGCAACTTTTAGCATTGGTAGTCAGTTCTTACCCTCCTGATTAGGTGTTCTTTTTACTATCCCACAGATCATTCAAGTGTATTACACTAAATAAAATTTATTCTCATCTTCACTGTCATTCTTGTGACATAGTAACAAATGTGGAAATTCAAGCTATTTACATGAGCAACCAAGGATTTTTAGCAGATATTTTTGTCATCATTCCCAGAGTGGTAATGGGCATTCTGGGAACAATGTTGCATACATTATGTTTCTCCCTATGAGCCTAAGATGTTCACTAGTCAAACTGCCCAATGGAGCAGTTGTAGCCAAAAAACAACTCCCCCAAATGATCTATTACAGAATAAAGACCTTGAGGGCTAGGGTTGCAGCAATTCTACTCCCTACCTCCTTTTCCATCTCTGACACAATGCTTCTATATTTGTCCATATGGGATGCTAGACTAAGGCTTTAGGATATTATTCAAGCATACTTTCACTATAATTTCAGTTAGCCCCAAGTCATTGAAGTGCCCTTTGACAATATTCACCATCCTCATGACTTCCTTTACTAAATTATCCCCACTAGGGATACCCACTTCTCTAAATCTGTAGTCTTCCTCCTACCAGAATATAAGGTCATTGAAGTCAGGGATTATCCTGTTTTGTACATTTGTATCTCCAGTGTTTAGAAGAGTGCTTTGGAAAGAGCTGAATAAATTCCTTTCATTCATTCATTCTTTTGCAATCATTTTGTTTTCCTTTGGTTCCCCCAAAATAGAAAGATGTTCTATCACTCAGGTTGAAAGAGGAAGTCAAAAGAGCAGGAATCTATACTCCCACCTTCTCTATTAAAATAAAAATTTCCAGGGCAGCTAGGTGGCGTAGTGGATAAAGCACTGGCCTAGGAGTCAGGAGTACCTGGGTTCAAATCCGATTTCAGATGCTTAATAATTACCTAGCCCTGTGGCCTTGGGCAGGCCACTTAACCCCATTTGCCTTGAAAAAACCTAACCCCCCCAAAACCCCCCAAAATAAAAATTTCCTCATTTTCATTTTATTATTTCAAATGAAGACTATATAAGGTTTCCATTAAACTAAAAGGCCACCTTTTCTCTCCATTTAGGAAATTAGTTTTTACATATTTTAAATTGTACTAAAGTTCCACATGGTCTAATTGACTGAGTATATGATGTTTTATCCCTTCTAATTTTTCCTCCTATTTATCCCTATTATCTTAATCTGATTTTCAATCAGAAGGGAACATCTTAAAGCTAAAGTCTGAAAGAAGACATACACGCATCAGATAAAGCCACATTTGATGAAGTCCCTATGAGATGCAGAGAAAAAAATGCAATTTAAGGAACTTTGCTAAGTAAATGATGGATGGAGTTTGATCTCACTATTGATTAAGCAAACTCTTCTCAACTTTGTCCTCATAGTTTAATGGCTAACATCAGGGAATCTCTGCTGCTCTGAAAAATGTTTCTTGATAACAGCATCAAAGATCTAATGCTAGAGATGATCTTAGAGGTCATTGCACCAATCCACTCATTTTTGCAAGTGAGGAAACTGAGACTCAAAGAGGTTAAGTGTTTTACCTAAGACCATACAAGTAGTAAGTGGCAGAATTGATATTTTAACTTAGATCCTTTGACTTCAAGTTTGGAACTCATTCCATAATAGTATGAGAAAGACTTTAATTGAATGGATTGAGAGAGAAAGCAAAATTTTCAGACTTCCCCACAGGTTAGGTTGGGATAGTCTAATAGTCTCATTAGACTGCTTGTTAAAGGAAGGGAAGAAAAATATGGCACAAAAAGATCCTACTAATCATAGATTGAGATTATAAGGGAAAAGACTATTGGAGAAAGGTGTGGTTTTTATATGATCCTTATAAGTTCAGTTCAGATGATTCAGATAAGCCTTAGGAATGCTTTAAAAGTTTTTAAGTGGGAAATTCTGTCCCTTACTCACTACAGTGTATTATACCACTTCTAGTAATCTAACTCCTCTCTTCAAAAATAAACATTCTGGTTTTTGACCCTTCCTATAGGTAATAAAAATTCCAAACTCCACAGTGTCTTGTGAGAAGAAAGACTGAAACAATTTATCGGAATCTACGATGAGTATCAAGATATTATCATCAGTGCTGAGAAAACTTAAGTTCAAATAAGAAAAGGAAAGAACGACAATTTATGGAGAAGGACTGGGGAAATGGAGAGGAATGGTGGGGAGACAGATTTGGTTTCAACAGGAGAAAAATTTCCAAAAAATCAGAGCTCCCCAGCAATGGAATAGGTTTGCCCTAATAAGTTAGGAACTTCCTTTTACTGGAAGTATTCAATAAGAGGCTGAATAAAAACCAACAAGGATGCTCCAGTGGGTGAAGATCCTTATTCTGGAATAAGAAGTTGGACTGAATGATCTTTGGGTCCCTTTCCACTATGAGATTCAATAACCTAGTTGATAACAGATACTAGCATAAAAACACTTTGCTTTAATGGCTAAAGATTAAAGTAGCATTATGAAGATCTAGAAGTTAGTTGAAATTAGAAGTATTTTTACAATTCAAACACTTCCAGTTTCAAATGCCACAAGGCCAAATCAGAGGTAAAGAAATGAACAAAGTTTCTCTGGAATTTAGGTCTATTGAACCTCTGCATGCAAACCATTTTGCTCAGTTCACTTTCCACCCTTGAACCTTAGTAAATCATCAGTTAGTTTCACTTACTCAATCCTCCAACCCCTTTCATCTGTTTGTTTCTGACAAAGTCTCAGCAGACCTCTGAAGTTGCATTTCATTCCATCACACCCCTGAGCCTAGATTGATTTTCAGCTAGTTATTGGCCTCCTGCATCTTCATGATAAAAATTGGATGGGAAAAACTGAAAAAAAAATTAAACCAAAATAGAACAGGAACGAATATGCCTCTCTAGGCAGTAGGTAATTGTTTCAGATCAATATAGGGGGCCTGTTGATTTTTGTCAAATGACAAAATATGAGATATCCATGTGACTACTGAGCATAACAAGAATAATTACCCCAAACCCAGTACTACCTTTTATTCAATAAAAAGTAAGGCAGTAGGAGATGGCTAATTCACTGATATTTCAAACTAGTGTGGGGCAGATTTTGACCTAGAATAAAAGGACCCTAAAGGTGAATCCACTAAGACAGAACCATGACTTTTAGTTGGTTCCAAGAACTAGGTAAAGGCATCCCGTCAACTCCTTCCCTATACTTTTGCAAGGATATTTCAATCCAAGAACTTCTCTCCTCTTTGATGGCTAATAAGTCATCATGTGGTTATTCAAGATCTAATTCTCAAATGAATCCAGAACTCTTGTATTGACAGATTTCTTTTGTAAGACTTTACATTTTTAATTCTAAGCAATGGTCCTGACTTTTAGGAACTTCCTTATATAAAGTATCAAGAACTAAGATAATTTGACTAGTGTTCTAGTGATGTTACATTCCCCCCAAAATAGAGTTTGAAATAGATATCAGTCAAAAACTTGAGGCAAATATTCAATAAAAGTTATGATCAGTTAATCCATACATAATTATAGACATCAACTCATCTTTTGCTAAATTGATTTCTATTCATCAGTGGATGAATCTCTTCACTTGATCATTTTTCATTCTATCCCTAAGGATCTGAATACCTATTAGACATGCCCCTATTCAAGACACTTGTTCACTTAACCTATTAAATATCTTACTCCCCATACTGCTAATAATTTGGGAAATGATAGGGTCTAAAAACTGTCCAGAGATAATTAAATCAAAGATTTAAATATGACATAAAACTGACAGATTTAAAATTTCATTTGAAAGATGAAGAAATTGAAACTTAAAGAGTTTAAATGAACTTCCCAAGGTCCCAAAGAAAGTGAGAACTAAAATTTGAACTCTGGTCCTCTGACTTCAAATTGACTATTTTTTACACTGTATCATGTAAGAGGCTCAATTTTTTAGCAATAATTTATAATATTAGAATACTTTAGATATATCTAACTAAAATGAAAAGGCTACAAAATGAGAGGGGATAATTTAATTGTGCTTCCAAAATAACTGAATCCTAATGTCACTTTCTGGACAGAACAAATGTCATGGTTTTCCATGAATGATGGACACACACTCCAAAGAAGGCAGGGACTATATCATTTTTGTCTCTATCCCCAGAATTGAGCATAATAATTGACACAATAGGAGATTTAAAAGTGTTTAAACTGAATTTTCATGATAATGTGGTGAATATTTAGGAAAGCTACTTATTTGTAAATAGGATAGAGGATAGTTCCCTTTTTTTAAGATCACTGAAGCTGCTCTTTTTTTCATGGAAATTATGCAATCAAGAGAAATGCAACATTCTTCCTGGAAATCATGTTAACTGTTGTTCCTTCATTCATCCTTTTCCATAAAGGAGAAACTGTCAGAATGTTATCACATCATTGCTTATACTAGCAAATGTAAATAATGAAAACCATAAATGATAGCTAAGCAGATACTGATAAGGCAGAGCAATCTATTATGGACATGGCAAGATGGGGTGCTAGGATCCATTTGTACCCACTAAAAGATTTTTCAAAGAGGGCCTGGTCTATCCAGAAATGCAAGCAGCTCCTCATTTGCTCACTTAAGAATAATAAGGATATGAGTCATCCATTTCCTCAATTTCTTCATGAGCCTCCAAAAGAAAAAGTAGACTAGTTGAGAAATTTTGACAGTCTGGTGAATTGTTTGTGCTTATTGGATTAACCCATTGGAGAGAGTGATTAGAGACATGACTGTTTTATATTCCATAAAATTTATGAAATCCACAGAGAAAGGTAGGCATTAAATTTGTTCTCTTAGAAGTTTTTGTTTTAAATGATAATGACTATGCATGAATTCCAGAGGGTGATAGGAGACAAATGTCCTTTAAAAGAGCATAAAAGAAGGAACTGTAGACAGGTAAAAAGCAGGGGGGATAAATGTCCAAGGAAAAGACTATAAAAAGATGTTGACAAAATGTCCACTATCACTATTATATGGGATAGTTGGTGAAATACACTGTTTATCATTCAATCTTAGTCAACAATCCTCATTTCATCAATTCCCATAGGAGGCCCATACAAATAAATAAAGGGCCAGCCAATCAAGACAAACTTGAAACTTTTATCTTCTCCCTTTTCTGAGTTTTTCTCTAGGGGGGAAAAAGCTGTACAGAAAAGAGCTATATTTTTTCTAAATAGAAAGGAACATGAGTTTCCATCTCACCATGAAAGGAATAGCAAATGAAAGACAAATGAGATATCATTAAAACAGTTTAATGGATCTTTTTCCCTCAAGTTATAAATGGAATGAAAATGTCTTAGCAGGGGGCAGATTTTGACCTAGAATAAAAGGACCCTAAAAGTGAATCCACTAAGACAGAACCATACCAGGAGAAGGAAGCTACAGAAAGAAAAGCCCATTCCAAATTGACTTTGTAGAATATCTCTTTTTATTTGTGATGGGCTCACCCCTTTGCTAGCCATGAACCAGGTTTCTTCATTCTCTCTAGGGGTCCAAACTAACTACTCATTCTGAGGAATTATTAGAAGCAGCTTGAAAGATATTTTTGGTCTATTCACTTTGATCTCAAACTGGTCAATTAGGTTTAGAATGTTTATCATGAATAAGACTTTGAGAGATCATTTAACTCAGTATTCTTCAAATTATCTTATGCAAAAACCATCCTATTATTCACTTATCCACTCTTTTTTTCCCTCATAACCTTTTCACTTACTCCCAACATCACCCTCTGACAAAATCTCCAAGTTTGGGAAAATTTCTTGTCTTCTAAAAGAGTAACTAACATATGCCTGTAAGGAACATGAGTGTTCCATCCTATCTATATTTCTAAAGCTGGGACAGTTGCAGAGAGAAAAAGAAAATGATGAGGGGGAGGACAAGGTGTTTATAGGGAGCTAAAAGTGTCTAGGAAGAAAGGAGGAGCCATATTAATAGCTTACTTATGGAATCATCCCCAGCTAGATGGTTCCCATTTTTACAACTGTACTGACATTTTCCTACCAACATGCAGCTCCAGAAATACAATTCAGTCTTTCTTCTATCCATAAGCCAAACTTAGCTGCAGCTATTAATCATTGCCTTAAAAGTGATCTAAGATAAGGAAATTACACATTTAAGTAGGTCCTGTGGTCTTGGATCTTTTTATTAATTAGTCAATTGTTCTAAATATCAGTTCTCCTTTGTTGTTTCCTACCCAAGTCATCCTGGCAAATAGCTTTCTCTGGTAGATCAGTAGAGACTTACACTGGGGAAAAAAGACTAATGTAACCATTAAAATGACCCAAAACAACATTTTAGTCAATAGTAAGTATTTTTTCCATGACCATACAGGACTGTTCTTTTCAGAGGTTTCAATGGAGCTGTTATTGAATTCTCATTAAATTGAATTTGCTTTCAAAGTGGACATAGTAACTAGACTTAAACATAAGGAATTTGGAACTTAAGGGTAGTTTCATCAGTTTCAAAGATCAAAAATTATACCATATCATACCTAAAAACTTTATTCAATTCTGTTTCATAATCCCAAAATGGGATAATGAAGTGAGGTGAGGAGAATAAACTTACCCTGTTATCACCCTCTGGTGCAAGTGGATCTGTCATCCAGGATCCAAATCTTGATCCAGAAGTTTTTATGGTCACTGGGTCACTGATCCCTGTTAATTTGCCACAAGCTGCAAAACAGTATAAGGCAGAGGAACAACAAGGTGAATTAGAAATTGGGGGGCAAATGGACTTAGTCAAAATTAATTTTAAGATTGGGATGTTTCCCTAATTGCATGCACTGTCAAGGGTGGGAGGGTGGTGGAGAGAACATTTCTTTCTTTCAGAGGCAGGAGAGGAAAACTTGCTTTCATTCCTTGCCATTAATCTGTGAACAACTGCTGAACATTTGTTCATGTCCTTGTTTTTAATGGCAACATCCCTTATCATAGTGAGCCAGAGAAACCATACCCTCCCCAAACCAGAAGTGCTGTGCTACCAGCAGAATAGTAAATGAAGTTTGATGCTGCTCTGGGGCACTCAGTTTGGTACAGAAAAGATTTAGCTGTATATCAGACTTCTGGAACCTTATTGCATCCATGACTAACTGCTTTACATATAAGTAGGACGGTTGAAATGCCCATTTTAATACCATTCAGATTTGAAATAATGGATAAAGCATATCTTCTCCACTAAAAACAATGATTCACACACACACACACTCAGACACATACACACACACACACTCACTTGTTCACACATATACCCCATAGACCAGGTATTTCATTAAGTTAGGACACATTGCTCTTTAAATAGTCTTATCAATTAAAATCACTTAGTGAGAAGAGGTTGTGAATGCCATGGACATTCCTGTCATTGAGTCAGGGAAGGAGAGGGAAAGAGAAGACATATTGTCTTTAATATAAGACTGGAAATTGTAGAACTGCATGTCTATTCTAGCTTGTGCTTTGGGACTTCAGAGTGTTCACTCAAACTCTACTTTATCCCACATAACTTCTAACAGAGAGAATGAGATGACCTTCCTCTAATCATGAAGCCCAGCTAAGAATAAAACAGGACTAAGGTGCCATTGATACCCAAGGTATCACGAAGCTGTTGATTGCATTCTCTTTAAACTAAATTTGCTTTCAAAGTGGACCTAACAACTAGACTTATAGGAATTTGGAGCTGGATGGGGTGGGGGGAGAATTTCATCAGTTTCAAAAAAATTCAAATTATACAAGATTGTACCCACAAATTTTAGCAAGGTCTTCTTTCATATTCCCAAGATAGTATAAGGGATTGAAGTAGAGAGAAAAAATAAACTTACCTTGTCCATGTCAACATGGACTAAGGAAGCTTGAGGTTGCCAGCATGGATTGAAAACCAGCTATTAATTTAATTCCACATTTGGTAAAATTAAACAGCAGTATCAAGAGTAATATTAATAACAAAAAAAACTCATCTTGATTTACTGAGCCAGAAGGGACATTAGAAAACAGAATGACAAAATAGGTGGGTTGTTACAATGCAGAAATGTTAAGACATTGAGTTGAGAACAGAAAATGACCTTAGAGACCACCTGTTCCAATCCTATAATTTAACAGATAGAAAAATGAAGACTCAGAGGACAGAAATGACTTTCCAAGATCACAGAGCAGATTAGTTGCAAACCTAGCACCAAGACTCTGACATGAAAAGTCAAAGCCTCTATGTATTTATCACAATTATATTTCCAATTATATAGAATTTTATTCTAATGCAATCTTTTCTTCAGTAAGGGACCGTGTAAATCAATCTCAATCTCAATCTCTCTCTCTCTCTCTCTCTCTCTCTCTCTCTCTCTCTGGTTTTTGTAAGGCAAACAGGGTTAAGTGGCTTGCCCAAGGCCACACAGCTAGGTAATTATTAAGTGTCTGAGATCAGATTTGAACCCAGGTACTCCTGACTCCAGGGCCAGTGCTTTATCCACTACGCCACCTAGCCGCCCCTCATGTAAATCTCTCTTATTGGAAATGACCTTCCCCTCCTTGAACCTCATATAGAAAGCACTTTGGGGACTCTCTAGTGTTCTTAGGTATGATGTATATATCATCTGATATCTGTATTGGTGCTTTATCTCTTTACTATATTGAAGCTTCATCCAAGGAAACAGTAAGGTATAGAGGAAAGAATGCTTGGCTTGAAATCAGAAAATGCTTGGGTTCAAATCCTGCCCCTAATAGGGCATGGGCACAATTGATTTCATCTGTTAGTCCCACCTTCCTCGTCTGTACAATAGGTTCATAGCACCTGGAGTATCCAACTCTTGGGGTTTTTGTAAGGATCAAATAAGATATTACAAAAGCAAAAAGTAAATGAGCTTTTGTTAAGCTCTTATGTGCTACACATTATTAAGTACTTTACAAATAGTTTCTCATTTGACTTATAACTCTGGAGGAAATCAAGGCAGATGGCAGATTAAGTTCTTTGCCCAAATTTCTCATGATGGATTTGAATTCAGATCTCCCAGACTTCAGATCCAGCACTCTATCCACTGTGTCATTTCACTGTTAAAGATTTTGCAAATTGTAAAATGCCATATACATGGCAGCTATAATTATTTAATTGGATCTTATATATTCTCCAGAGCTTAGTACAAGCATCTGTACTCTTTAGGCACAAAATAAGTGTATGTTAAGTAGTGAATAAATGCCTTATATTGTTCAACATGCTTTTTCTATCACTATGGTATAGATCTGTTGGGGGTCACATGATACCATTCTGCAATAAAATTCTCTTCAGCTCTGTGCTCTCAAATGCAAACTCAGTTGGAGGGTAAAGGAGTATAGCTTATTTCTAAAGAGTTTCCCTATGTTTTCCAGAGATCTGTGACACTAGATTAAGATTTTGAAAGAGATATCAGAGCTCTTCTAGTCCAACCCTACCTCACCATAACATTTTACACACATCTTATTTTGATTAAACAGGTTAATTCCAAACTCTCTGGCTGTTGTTATCAATCCTTCAATATTTATTGCTGATTTTTAAAATTAATCTTGGAGTATATGGGGAGATTGTTTTGCATTTTTTAAAAAAGTATATGTCTTTTTTTAGTGTTTTTTTAGATTTTTTTGCAAGGCAAATGGGGTTAATTGGCTTGCCCAAGGCCACACAGCTAGGTAATTATTAAGTGTTTGAGACTGGATTTGAACCCAAGTACTCCTGACTCCAGGGCCGGTGCTTTATCCACTGCGCCACCTAGCGCCCAAAAGTATATGATTTTTTAAAAATGAAGGTAGTAGGGGAATAAAAATGTAAATCAATCATACAACACAGAATTTAGAGCATGACAAAACCTTAGCAAAAAACCCTATCCAAGATCAGTCCCTTCGTTTTACAGAGAAAGCCTGGAGAAGTTAAACAGTTTGCCTAAGGTCACAAAGCAGGATTTGAATGTAAGCCCTCCACT
This sequence comes from Macrotis lagotis, assembly GCF_037893015.1. Taxonomy (NCBI): domain Eukaryota; kingdom Metazoa; phylum Chordata; class Mammalia; order Peramelemorphia; family Peramelidae; genus Macrotis; species Macrotis lagotis. The sequence continues at coordinate 283,541,693 of NC_133658.1, forward strand.
TCCAAAAGACGACTCTTCTCTTCCCATGATAAGAAGTAGGGACCTTAGGAGAGGGAGCTTACATCATTACCAGGAGCTCTTACTAGTGCGTGTATATAGCAACATGTAAAGTTTTAGAGAAACTCTAGGATTCGTGGAAGAATTGTAAATTACACCTTACCCAATTGCCATTCAGTCTGTACAATCCCTTTAAAGCCTGGTCCATCTGCCAAATTCCATCCATTTACAAACAAAAAGGGTATCAAACATATTTCATTTCTCACACTACTCAGAACTAGATTTCTGCTTCAACTTCCCTTCTACTTCCAGTAGAAAGAGAAGGGCATGTCTCTATTAATCTATTATGAAACCTAGTAAGGGCTTGAAGCTCAGGATACTAAACCACGACTTGTTACAACTACTTCTTGCATTTCAATTTATTGAGACATATTTGCCCAACATAAGGCAATTCAGAGCACAAAGAGAATCAACCTTTTAACCCAAATGCAAATCAAGTTACCTTTTTTTCCCAAGTTATGAAAAAAACGAATCATCTCTCCAAGCTGTTGTCTCATGGATAGAAAGTCAAGAAATAAAATTACCATATGATGTGGTGTAGTGAGTCTAGAAGACCTGGTTTCAAACGTAAGCTCTTATGTAAGCTACTTATTTTCTTGATGACTGTAGACAAAGTACCTAGCCTCTCTAGGCTTCAGCTTCTCATTTTTAAAAATAGCATCTCTCTCTGTCTCTCCCTATTTCTTTTTCTGTCTCTGACAGTATGTCTCTCTGTCTCTGTCTCGCTCTCTGTCTCTCTCTCTTTCTCTCTCACACACACACACACACACACACACACACACACACACACACAAAACACAATAGTGAAAAATATCCAAACTTATAGTCCTTAATGCTAGATCATGGTAGTTGTTCCCTATTCTATCCTTCCCCCAAATGGGAAATGTGTGTGGGAGTGAATATATATATGTGTGTGTGTGTGTGTGTGTGTGTGTGTGTGTGTATATGCATATATATGCATGTGTATATATACATATATGTATATAATTCACAAATTTCCTTCCAGATTGAAATTCTATAATCCATGTCTAATTTATGTATTTTTCCCTTTGCCCAATCTTCATTTTGAAAAAATATAAATCCTTTTAAAAATTGAATCTCTCCCAATGGTTCCCAACAAGAATCATTGCTTAAGGATCATTAAGAACAGAATTATAAATTAACCCATTTAACCAGATCAGATGTTTGGTCACTAGTTTCTTCAATAGCTCTGGGCAAGTTGTGAGAGGCCCAGCTGAGGAAGGAAATTATGGTCACATTTGATTCTGGGTTTCAGGTCTGTCCACAACAACTGATGCTAATTTACTTGAACAATTTCTTCCACATTTTCATGATACACTATCTGTAAAAGGAGCAAGTATTTGGAGAGTGACAAAAAAGGAGAGGTATCTATATAAATATAGGTGATACTTTGAATTTGTATATAACTTATAAAGGACTGGAAATCGCAGGAGAGGATCTGGTTTTAGGACCATCTTATATTAGTTCTTTTCTCCACTGAACCGTTTGAGGTAATAGAGTTAAAAGAGAAGGAGGAGGAAAGATATTTTGGAAATCACAGGAGTCAAATGCTATATTCTGTCTATATGAGTCATTTGCTCTAATTCCTATTAACCTTGGGAAGATCCCAAGGCCATGTGGGCAAGTCAGCATCTGCTGAGTAAAAACAAAACAGAATAGGGAATTCATGTCAACTATAAGAATATGGGACTACGAATTCTTCTTATAGACTGATGTAATTTCATTCCCAGGTTCAGGTCATATAAACTTTGCTTGGGAAAAGGCTACTCAGGAAGATGTCAGCATTGACCTAAAAATGCTAAAATCCTTAATTATTTTCCTTTCAAAGAGACTTTCCTTTAATGGCTAGATTTATGCTTTCCCTATGCGTTGCTCAGGAAATAAATCTAATCATGAACCTGCAAAGGTTCACTGATTTGCTATCCTCTGGGAAAAAAAAAAACAAACCTGCGTTTCTCCTGAGATTAACACTTTCCCCCCATTAAATACAACTACTTGAACTTAGAGCCATCTCAATTTTCTTGATCCTCAGAGTAAATAGAACCTCTCAGGGAAGAATCAGTCTCTTCCCCCCCCCCCCACTCCCCCCCACCATTTTCTTATCTATGTTTCTCTATTCTGCCCATTTCTATGTGTGTGTGTATCTGTCTCTACATCTCTCTCTTCATCTGTATCTGTCTCTGTCTTTCTATCTGTTTCTATCTGTCCCTCCCCCCCCACACACACACACTAGAACTGGTAAGAAATGTTCAGAGATGTACTCCTCAATTACTATGTTGAGAGCTGTCCAACTGTCCTTGGTTACTGGTCACTTTACAGAATACTCAAGGTCAAGCCACTGTTAGTGTTTTGTTATTTCATCCTTTCCCAAAGTGAAAAGGAAAAAAAAAACAGCTTAGTCAACTGACTTCCAGAATAACCTTTTTCCTCTCTCCATACTTTTGTTCATGCTTCTGTATGCCTGCATTGGCTTCTTACTTTACCTCTGTCAGTTGAAATCTTATCCTTCAAATGCTCCTCAAATAAGTCCTCTTATACCATGTCTTGTTGATCCTTTTTTTCAACTGAACTCTTATAGCACTAGAATCATAGCAGTGATTACATACTGCTGTGTGTATTTATTATATATGTTCTAAAAGATCACATATACCATAAGATGACAAACTCCTTGAGAACAAAAACTATATTTTACGTTAATTTGTCTCCATATTTGCCTATACCATTTAGTATAAGACCTTTAAGAAAAACAGCTGCTCAATAAATATTTGCTGAGTAATGGAAATCTCCCCCAATACAAAGGAAAAAGGTATTACAGTTTAAAGAAAAGTCAGCATTTGAGCAATACAGAATTTCAATGTTTTCATAATTCTTTTACCTCCTTATGTATTCTAGGTCTTAAGTCAAAATGTATGTGTGAGTGACTGTGTTTGTATGTGTATCTGTGAGAATCTACATCAGAGCAATAAACCAGGAGAAAGGAATATGAGAGATTAAAGAAGGTTTGGAAGCAATCTGAGAAAGGGAGAGAGAAGACTACAATCTCAGATAGAAAAGCCTAGTCTCAGCTGAAAGGGGATTTCTTGCAATCATTATATTTTATCCTTTGCTATTATCCTTACCTACTCAATTCTGAACCTACTCCCAACAGAGGAGGAGAAAGAGGCTGCTTAGGGCAATAGAAGTGAGATCAACAACACCCAGGCTGTAAAAGTTTGGGAAATCTTTGTAAATGGCCTTTCTCAAGCATGACATTTGAAAGGCTCCAGCTACTGGTGACCTGAAAATAGACTAAGCAGATAGTCACCCAGGGACCTTGAAAATTCCTCCATTTAAGCACACTGGACTTTAGATTTCACCATTTGGGTTCCACTGTCTTCCAAATGCTCTCAATTTTTTTTTCTTGGGAATAGTCACATAACGTCACGAATACATCATCATAAATAAGTTTACCAGAAACTTTTCTCCCATTCAAGAGAGGCTGTGGTAGAAGAAAAACATTTGAATGTGGAGAGTGTATTATGGGAAGACAAATGGGGAAGAAGGATGAGAAGTTCAAGACAAAATTCCCCACTCCCCAATTTTGCCCAGGATCCACAGTGCTCCATTAGCCTTTATACAGGGCCAATCCCCTGGGTCACTTGTATTTTCCTGGAAACCACTGATAATGAGTAAATAAAGGTAAATCTCACATGTCCAGTTTTATCCATCCTGTCTATATTGTTAGCTAGAGGAACAATGTTGCCAGTGATGAGCTAGATATTTAGTTTTGGTTTGCAATCCAATCTGTGACTCAACCAATGTCTTCTAGAACTATCACAAGGCTTTTTTTTTGCTTTTTTTTTAAATCCCACAACAGAGAAGCAAAGACAAACTTGACATATTAAGATAAGAAAGTGTCCCTCTTCTTCTTGACTAGTCCAAACCAAAAAAAAAGTTCTGAGCTACCTATTCACTATCAGATAATACATTTAGAACTGGAAGAAACCTTAAAGATATAATCCAATTTCTTCATTTACACAGAGGGGACTGAAGTTCCAAGTGGTTGAAATCAATTTCTTAATGGTCACATAGGGAGTAAATAGCAGGGGCAGGCTTTGAATCTAGGTCTTGTGACTCTAACTCTAATATTATTCCTAGAATATTTTTCTCCCATTACACTGAGCATAGAAGAAAAGTCATCTTCATTCATCTATTCATCACAGAGCAGAGAATATGTCACGGGTCACTTGTCACGGGTCTACATGGAAAATTCTTATACTAGATATGAAGCAAACCTAAATGACCTCCAATGTTCCTGTCTTTTCTAAGGTTCTACTATTCTACAATGAAGATTCAAAGATACTGTAGCCTGCACATATTAATGACTATAAGACCTATTCACAACAGGGATAGTACAAATCAGAAAGGACAAGAAATATCCTGAAGCTAGTACCTTCATAGAGTGGCCCTTCTAGGAACATCTGGAGTTGATTTTAACCACAAACTAGATACTTTTGAAAAGGAATCCAAGGTAGTCAAGATGGGATAGAATTGTCTGAATACAAAAGGCCAAAAAGAAAAAGCTTGAGGTCTAAATCAATGGACTAGACACAGAGGACTACCTAAAGATGTACTTCATTCCCCAAGGAAAGTCTGATGATTAATAATACCAGCTCACTTACCTGACCCCAGGTACTCAAGAAAAGTACACAATAATTACCTGGACTTTCCATTCAGTCTTTTATATTCCTGTTGAGTTTGAGGAGAGCAAGGAGGAGGTTAACTTAAATTCATAGAATTAATGATTTTTGAGTTCTCTTCTAGCTCTAAATATCATGATCCTTTATGATTTTTTGCCTTCAGTAAGGTAAGAAATATTCAGGACCTAAGGAGATCATCATGGGATTTAGAGCTGAAGAAACTTTAGAGATCACTTAGTTAAGTTCTTTACCTCTAGAGAGACCTCACAATTAGTAAGCATAGACCAGGTTTCAAATCTCTGTCTTCTGATTCCAAATTCTATACTCTGGCCAAATGATTCTAGATCTTATTTCTTATTATAAAAACTGCTCATAAAAACCATTGCAAAATCATAACAAATGGATAGAAATATGGCTTGCCAGAAATCTGAGAAAGTCAAGGGCAGTGTTTAGAACTTAAGATACAGGGGGTAGATTCTATAATCAGGGTAAATTATGATGTTCTCTCAGACCAAAATGAACTGAATTAGACTTTTTCAAAGGCAAAGTCCTTTGACTATTGACT